>NC_138955.1:14775000-15122500 GCF_965226115.1 Aulonocara stuartgranti
ATGAGGGTGGGGGAGGTCCATGTTGCAAGGAGAGCTTAACTTCTGTCTTGCTAGCTTGCCCTGCGCTCTTCCTTCTGTCTATGCTGTCTGTGTTGAGCGCTGTATCGAACGGTTCAATATCGATACGAGTATCGTTGCACCCCTAGTATATATGTATATATGTGCATATATACACAAGATCTCATCCCGTGGGGTCAAAATGATCATGAGAACGGTGAGCAAAGATCCCAGAACCACACGGGGGGACCTGGTGAATGACCTGCAGAGAGCTGGGACCAAAGTAACAAAGGTCACCATCAGTAACACACTACAACGGCAGGGAATCAAATCCCACAGTGCCAGACGTGTTCCGCTGCTGAAGCCAGTGCATGTCCAGGCCCGTCTGAAGTTTGCCAGAGAGCACATGGATGATACAGCAGAGGATTGGGAGAATGTCATGTGGTCAGATGAAACCAAAGTAGAACTTTTTGGTATAAACTCAACTCGTCGTGTTTGGAGGAAGAAGAATACTGAGTTGCATCCCAAGAACACCATACCTACTGTGAAGCATGGGGGTGGAAACATGCTATGGGGCTGTTTTTCTGCCAAGGGGACAGGACGACTGATCCGTGTTAAGGACAGAATGAATGGGGCCATGTATCGTGAGATTTTGAGCCAAAACCTCCTTCCATCAGTGAGAACTTTGAAGATGAAACGAGGCTGGGTCTTCCAACATGACAATGATCCAAAACACACCGCCCGGGCAACAAAGGAGTGGCTCCGTAAGAAGCATTTGAAAGTCCTGGAGTGGCCTAGCCAGTCTCCAGACCTCAACCCCATAGAAAATCTGTGGCGGGAGTTGAAAGTCCGTGTTGATCGGCGACAGCCCCAAAACATCACTGCTCGCGAGAAGATCTGCATGGAGGAATGGGCCAAAATACCAGCTACTGTGTGTGCAAACCTGGTAAAGACCTATAGTAAACGTTTGACCTCTGTTATTGCCAACAAAGGTTATGTTACAAAGTATTGAGTTGTATTTTTGTTATTGACCAAATACTTATTTTCCACCCTGATTTACGAATAAATTCTTTACAAATCCTACCATGTGGATTCATGGATTTTTTTTTTCACATTCTGTCTCTCACAGTTGAAGTGTACCTCTGGTGCGAATTACTGACCTCTGTCATCATCATTTTAGGTGGGGGAACTTGCACAATCAGTGGCTGACTAAATACTTTTTTGCCCCACTATATATATATATATATATATATATATATATATATATATATATATATATATATATATATGTATATATATATATATATATGTATGTATATGTATATATATATGTATATATATATATACATATATGTGTATATATATATACACATATATGTGTGTATATATATACATATATATATACACATATATGTGTGTATATATATACACATATATATATATATATATATATATATATACACATATACATATATATATATACACATATACATATATATATATACACACATATACATATATATATATATATATATACACATATATATATATATATATATATACACATATATATATATATATATATATATATATATATATATATATATATATATATATATATATATATATATATATACATGTATATATATGTATACGTATACATATATATGTGTGTGTGTGTGTGTGTGTGTGTGTGTGTGTGTGTGTGTATGTGTCACAATAGTAGTCTTGGATGTTTTATCTGTCTCCACCGGAGAAAACTTTATTGTGGGATAGGTGTCTGGTCATCACAAGTTACAGCATTTGAAAGGTCTCCTTTTTACCTGCAGTTTGACACTAGGCTTATCTTGCAGCAATAACTCCTTCTTGGTCAAAATAATTGTTGTATTTCTCAGCGCTGAAAATGTAATGTGATTATCTCCTGTATGAAGCCATGAAGGCTCAAAATTGCTGGAAAAATAACATGAATTGAAAAGTGCCGACTGTTATTTACTGTGAGGTGTCACTGTTTCCATTTATCTGTCAATTTATTCTTTTATTTTGAGGATTTGATCTCACGCAACTTCATTTACTTCCTTTTCCATTTCCCATTTCCCATTGACCCATTGTAAAGTTATATATATTTACATCATGCTGGCTCCCCACAAAAACAACAATAGAGAAGTTCCACTTTTTTAATTTGGTGAGCTTCTTACAGATGTGTCTGCCACCCTG
Organism: Aulonocara stuartgranti; assembly: GCF_965226115.1. Classification (NCBI taxonomy): domain Eukaryota; kingdom Metazoa; phylum Chordata; class Actinopteri; order Cichliformes; family Cichlidae; genus Aulonocara; species Aulonocara stuartgranti. The sequence goes on from NC_138955.1 coordinate 14,777,212, forward strand.
ATTTCTAACTTCAGTGTGAGTATCAGTGGAGAACAGGCAGAGGAATGGCGTGGAGGTCAAGGCACAGTGGGCAGGGGGCCGAGCAACGAGAACATCACAGCTCATCCACGGCGAGCGCTTGTGTCACTTGATTGACGGGCCTCCAGATCTAACCTTCACCAAAGTGTGTCGAGGGCAGCGGCAGCGAAGCTGAAGGGGGGAGCGCTTGTCAAACTTGTTGAGCTTCATTCGCCTGATCCAGTAGCGTCACATGCCAGTCTCAGGGACAGAGATGTTAGTAAGACACAGAAAGGTTGGGCAATTGTACAAGCAAGTGAGCTGAAGTTTGGACCGGAAAAGTGAAGTTTTATTGCCTCATCATATAACTATTCTATTAACTGATTTAATCGTTGAATTAAAGCCTACAAATTAAATTTTTTTGTTCTCTACACGCTCAGTTTCCCTCAAAATGCTTCCTTTTATAAATATATTAAGATATCCTGCAATGCAAAATGCAATACGCACTATTAGTGCATTAAGATAAACACATGGAGGTTTTTCACTTCAGTTAAACATATAAAATTTTGATTTTATACGTTTCTTTTCTTGCAACCAAATTGAAAATGTGCAGTGGAATCGTAGACGTTATTTAAAGCATGCACAGCTACTTTTTAAAGCCTCAGGCTTTTGAGGCTGGATTGCTCATTGAATTAATGCTACAAATACGTCATGTGCCCTTTTCATTTGTTGCCTTTTTTCAAATAAAATGTAAGCTCTGGATCATTCAGAATGGTGGACCATGATCACTGTCACCAGAGAAAGTTGTGTTTTTTTTTCTTTCTAAATTGGAGGGGTACCAATAATTCTGGCCATGTCGTTATGAATCCCTCCTACTGTTAAAGAGCCAGCTTCTCAGTCACAGGTCAGAATGGCTGACTTTACTGTGAAAAAGAGTGTTGAGTGTTCTGTGGCAAGGAGCTTGTTAGGTTCAAAGTGCAGGATATTGAAAACCAGGCAAGCAACACCTCAGTGTATTTCAATGTGTAGACTAATAAAGTATTGTACAATTTTACTCACCCAAAATGAAGCAAAAACTTCTTAAGACTGTTTATACTACACAGGAAGTGATATTAGTCAGATAATTCAAATAAAGATGCTCCAAAAAGGCATTAAATCAGTTCAACACTCTGTGTCAGTGCCTTCAATTAGTGCCTCCAACCAGCAGACAGGTGCCTGTATTGACACCTCTGACTTTAAGCCCTAACAAAATCTAAATTATTATAAGTAAATTCAGCCCCATACAGCCAACTTCCCACATAAAAAGAGCTTTATCTACTAAAGTAATTTTGTGCATCAGGCTGCATTCATGTTTACTGTTGCTGTAAAGATGAGCGTTTTAACAGGAGTCTATGGGTTGGACTCGCTTTTAGAGTCAGCCACAGGTGGCCATTGGCGGAACTGCAGTTTTTGGTTGCCGAGGTTATTCCTTTGTTGGAAACTGCAGTAGCAGATAAAAAGCCCGTATATATCCTACCTTTAAAATGGTAGGATATATATTGGATATGTATGTAACTTGAACTGTAGATAAATGTTGGTTTTTACATGTGGCATATATATACGTGACACATGTAATGGGTTTGTGAAACCCTACTCTAAAGCCTGTCAAACAAGCTGCCACACCCCCTGGCTTTAAGTTGCCCTAAAATCTATTCTTTTTCCCGCTTTTTGTACATGTGTTATAATAGGAGACTAAATCAGATTTCATCCCAGGCTGTAAGTATTATTTCTCATTTTAACATGGGAGTCTGTGGGTCTATTGTCCTTTGTAACACTTGGAACAATCAGGAAAAAAGAAATAGGTCCACTTTACGTCACTTTTGTCTGTCAAGGAATGCATTTAAAGGCTTTTTTTTCATTCATAAAGAATTTGGCTCATTTAAAACTTGTTCCAGCCTCTTTGTAGTGTGACAAGACAGAGGTGGCTGTGTTTGCAGGGATTACTGGGACGTCATCATGTGAAGCATCCTGTGGTTAAAAAATAATCATCTATTGTTGTGACTATGAAGACTGCAATCTTCCAGTTTCTATCACATAATCTTTTGGCTGCTACCATCAATCCCCACTCAAAAGTCATCTCAACCCCAACATGTTAACTGGGAGACGGGCCAGAGTCAAACCAGTGGAGCCACTCCACCAAAGCTTCAGTTCCAAACGCAGGCTTCACTGTAACCCAGCCCAGCTACCAGACAGGAGACATAAACACGCCAAGGGTTTAAACATGGAAATCCAGCAGGCCTGTGAAATGTTTCATCTCTGATCTCACTCTTTCCAGCATCTCTGCCGTCCAGGAGTCACACCAGAGGCAAGAGCCTGGAGGGAGAGGTGCAGTAACGGTCAAATCAGAAGTGTTATTTTGGGGGTTGCTGGGGGTTTTTGTTTTTGCGCCATGCCACTGAATCATCACTTTGACAAAAGCGTTACTTTGCAGTTGGAGGATGAGCAGGGGAGGCTCACAGAGATGCTCAGTAGAGAGTGCAATGAAGTCTTTTGAGCGCCGATGTGATGAGTAATGGAGCGGGCTTGTGTGAACCAGCGTCGGGGGGCCATTTGTGGTTAAACATGAGCATGTCGCCACATACCAGTGTGCTTTTTCCCATCAGTGAGCCCCCCCACACATACACACAAACCCCTTCTAGACATCCCGTCCCAGCAAACCACCCCTCCAGGGCGTACACAGCACATTCCTTCTTTATCAATAGATGAGGGTTTGATTTATGTGCTCCTGGTAATAACCAAACACCAGAGCTGCTGGCAGTTAGGTTAGGAGGCAGCCGCGTGTTACTCAGCTGACTTTTTAAAACAATTAGTGAAAGCTGGCTTTTCTTTCTGTAGTCATTTGATCAGATGATAAAACACTTAACATCCTTAAAGGATGTTGGGAAACAGATCACATTTTAGGCATTTCACGAGTGCCAGATTTATGACTTTGCTGGTTTTATGTGAAACCGATTAAAGCCCTTAATGCTGATGTTTTGTTAGAGTTGACAGACACACTTTCACACAGGGCAAACCAGTAAGTCATTTCAAACTAGTTGCAGGCAGCAGTACAAGTCAAACAGCTGGAAAATGCCACAGCACCCCCTACTGTTGGCAGCTTAGTGAATTTAGACATGAAGCTTCCCCTCGTCTTTTAAGTGTGTTTCATGTTCTCTCTAAAATAATAATAATTTTAAAACCCCCAGAAAGAAGCATTTTAGGAAAAATATTTGAAAAAAATCCAAATATTTTAAATTGACTTTTTTTCCCCTCCAGCTTTCATGTTTTCAGGAATTGTTGACTGGGACAATAGTCCAGGGTTACAGCTACTCCAAAAGGTTACTTCAGTAGTAGCTGGGGGACCTTGGAAAGATTAACACAACTAATATATATTAAAATAATAATAATAATAATAATGTGTGCTAAAAAAAATAGAAGAATAAGCAGTAGAAGTGAAAAACTAAAATGTGTTTCAAAATATTAAAATGCTTAGTAGAGAAAAGCTGTAGTCCCCTTTTAAAGTCAGGCTACAATTATAAAGATTCAGTTAGGGGTAAGTATGGATAAATAGATAAAATATTTCTGTAAAGAATCAGCCATTGTTTAGTGGACTAAAAGATAAAAGTAGTGGAATATTAAGCTGTCACAAATAAGTGATTAAGACCGTTAATAACTGATAAACTGTCAGCTGGATGTAAGAATATGGTACTGTGCAAGTCTTGAGCTAGGCTCATTTCTTAATATTTTGCCTGGAAAATTAGAAATCTGACACTGAGAATGATGCATGTGCAAAAATACACAGAAATACAATTCAAAAGACCTGATCCCTCTGATTTTCAGTCCAATGTTTTCTTCCCATTTCACTTCCTTAAGTTCCACTGACAGATCATCTGAAGGTCTTTGCTAGCTTTCTTTTCAAGGATATAGCTTAACTGTTCATCTATTGTAGAATTTTTTTTATGCATGCTACTGCTTTTGTCCTCCACTTGTCTAGTCTGGACACACCATGCAAATATATGCCATGTTTTTAACTAAGAGCCCAGTTATTTTTATTTTTATTGTTTGGCCTTTTTTGTAGATTCAACTAAAGACATGGGAACAAATTATGTGTTTTTGTTACAAGTTGTTAGTAACTAAGATAAAATTTAAAATAAGGTTTTTTTTGTTAAATTGTCGGTTGTGCGTAGACACAACAGTGATTCATCCCTTGAGTTAGGAGCCTTTTTCCTGTTTGAATGATTCATAGATCTATTAAGTGGCTTTTTAAATATATATTCATTCTTCGGAAATGACGAGGAATTCACAGAAAATGAGTAAAAGAAGCCAATGTCCAAACAAAAACTTTGAAAGTTTCTCATAAAGTCTGGCTCTTTGGTAACAAACACTCAGATAATTTGGGACAACTTAACACAAAGTGACAGGTAACATGTTTCTTCGATTAAATAATATAATATTTTTCTCTATCTTACACAAGTCAGTGTCAGCATAATTTCATGCCAGAATATTTACTGAATATTGTCAGTTAACATGAATACTGTGGGTGATTATTCCCTTTTTAAGAATTCTTTTTTAGACAAAGCTGTAGTTGTTCAGTAACCTAATGCAAATCTTAAAACTGTAAACCAATGCTGTGATGTAATTTGAACCTTTAAAAGTCTATTACCTTTTAAGGCCCTTTTTATGGGCCTGTAAATAGCCTGAAATGCCATTAGTAGTACTGCTAAAAGTAATTTCTAAGGAGGTTAAATTGTTAACAGCGATGGATAAATGGCAGAAAAAGCAAGTAAGTAGTGATGATAGATGGTAAAAATCCACAGCTTATACTAATAAAAAAAATTAAAAAAAAGTAGCTCAGACCAAAAGGGAACCAAAAATGAGTATATACACTTTTAAATGAAAAGAGTTCAGGTTAATACATTTAGATATGAGGGGTGGTGTTAATGAAGGAGCCCCAGAGTGTACGCGACATATCTGTGGTAATGAAATTGATGAAAAACCCAAATTTTTTCCCCAAAAAGAAATCTGGGGAAATCTGCCCGAGATGCCAGTATTTTATTATTTAACCAGGTTGCATAACAAATGAAATAAAAGGGATTGAAATTGCATAATTTATTTGGTATATTGTGCCATATAGATTGTAGACTGATTTTATTAATTTTTAGATTCCTGTTTTTTAATACTGGACTCAATTGCAGTAGCTTTGCATGATTCAGAGTTCAAAATATTCAAATGTAATACTGAGCTACAGTGCAGCTCAGTTCATCCTCTGCATGAAATGACCTGTTTTAGCGCTCTTCCATGCTGCCTTGAGCAATCTTTCTTCTGATTGGCTGCCCCTCATAAATGTCACTATGTAAAATATAGAGCCAAGAGAAAAAACTGTCTAAACCTGGCTTCACATACGCTGACCTCATTACTTGAAATTTTGTCTGTATTTAACTGCCACCTGTTTGAAAATAAGGTCCCCTTAACAATGCATTGTTGTTTTATTTCTTCTCAGGGTGCTGGTGATAGCTTCATTGGAGCACTGGCATTTTACATGGCCAACCACCCACACATGCCTCTGGAGGAGATGGCCCGCAGAGCCAATCTGGTGGCAGGGGTGAGCGTGCGGGAAATCGGCACGCAGACGTCTTTTCCGTACAGACGGGACCTCCCAAATGAATACTTCCAAGAGTAGCAGTAGACCCTGATGTTAAGGGACCACATCTGAATGGGGTCAGAAAGACTCAACACTAAATGTTCTTATGAAAATTTGCTGCTGAAGATATCTTTAATGGTAATCAATTTTAAGCTAAGTCAATCATTGAGATTATTTAATTTGAATTAACCACAACAAATGTTTCACAAAGTACATTCACCCGATTAAATAATTATTTTGAACCAATGAACAGCTTCAGATCATGGCAGCGGTGGTCCCCTTACATAACATCACTTTTCTGGTTTCAAGTCTCTTTTGTTCAAGCCTGGAGTTCCACTTTTATCCATCCAGGAAGAAATCCTCTGATAAACACGTCAACCAGATTAACCCGCTGTACCATCCCCGGCAATAAAAACGATGCCTTTAAACCTCTGCAAGTTCATTTTGTCCATCTGTGTGTGTCGGTGTGCTGCGGTTAAATCGATCTGATCTTCCTCTTCTCAAAAAACAGGACGTGCTTGTTCACTAAAAAGACAAAAAGCAGAAAGTAGGTGGAAGTCAAGGGTCACTCCAAATATGGGTTTTGTTTATTTCACTGGGGTGAACAGAAGGTGTGACCAACACGTTCTGAAAACAGGTCCACCATAAATTTGAATCCTTAGCTGATTTTAAATTGGACTAATCTATTCCAGGTCATTATTCCAGGTGCTACGCTTGGACAGTTTGGATCACTCAGCAGAAGTCAAATTATATTTGTCCCCCTGTACTTTTGTTTGTATCCCCTCCAGTGTGTCAAAATTGTGAGCACAGTGAGGTCATGATGAAACTCTCAGTGAAAATGGTCAGAACAGGACAGCCAAGGACATCTCTAAAAATAGCAGCAACAATTGAAGCTTTCTGGATATGCCCGAGAAGATAATCTTGAACTGGAGGTTTGCCAAATTTAGAATCAGGTACGGCTTTTCACTTTGGGAAGAATGTTTTGATCACACCACATGTTTAAATACAAATAGTTTCCAAGTTAAAAGAAAAACAATCATATACTGTTGTGTGCTCAAAGGTCGATTGGGAAACCCTGGGTTCACTTTTCAAGTAGTGATTTATTAAAGTGCCAACACCTTCATGTGACTGCTTAGCCTGCTTGCTGCCGCTTGAATAAGTGAAGCCAGACAAGGAAAAGATATCCTGGGTTATATGGATTTTGCTTTAATGAGTATTTGTGTGTCATAGTTGTCCTCACACGGCTCTTACCAAATGGATCGTGTTTGCGCAGCACCAGTTTGTCTCTGAGTCGGTTCCTCTTTGTGTTGAAGAAGTATCCGGTCCCTGCAGCACTCACCATCTGCACCAGGATGGTCCTGACAGGTAAGCAACACACAGAGAGGTGACTGCCATTTCAACACGAAACACTAACAACAGGCCTCATTCACGGGTGCACGTGCAGAAATGTTCTTAACCTCTGCACAAAATTAGCGTTGGATTTGTGCACTGGATTATTCTAACCCGTCAGGTTTGTGTGCACTACCTGCAATCAGCACAACTGAAGTAGAAAGGGTTAGTGTCACAGGAGGAAACCACCTTAATAGTCACACAATAATAGACTCTCTGCTTCAGAAATATCACATGCTTTCTTTAAAATGACAAAACAAGAGAAAAATATTCTTCAGTGAGGGTGGCTTTAACCAGTTTGCTGTGACAGGTGGAAACAAAGTCAGCACCTGGAGAAGCAACTTGCCTGACGTACAGTTATACCGGCCCTGTACTCATGTCAAACCCTGAATTCCTTACAGTTCGTTATTCAATTCTGAGAAACTTTTTGCTTATCTTATTCTGGATACCTGTAACTAATGACCAAGATGAAATGACTAATAATAATAAAAATTCATATTAGTAGTGCTCTTCTTCTTTTGGTTGCTCCCTTTAGGGTCCACCATCATTACATCTATGAATTTTCTCTGTAGTAGTCCTCTTTTTCTTCCTGCCTGGCAACTCCATACTTTACATCCTTTATCCAGTGTATTTGCCAGCTTTCCTCTGCCCATTCAAACCATCTCAGGCTTGCTTCTTTAACCTTGTCTTCAAACCACTTAACTTGAGCTGTCCCTCTGATGTACTCATGTCTAATCTTGTCCATCATGGCCACTCCCATCTTAAATAATGCCACCTCCTGCTCAGCCTTCTATTTTGTTCGTTAGTGCCACTGTCTCCAAACCATACATCGAACCTATCATCTTGTAAACTTTCCGGTCCCTGTGGCTAAAAAAATGATATATAAGAAATTATCCCTGACACTGCACCCTGCCTGCACTCTCTTCTGCACTGCCCATTACTTAGGATGGCTGAGCCCAAGTATTTAAACTCATCCGCCTTCACCACCTCTTCTCTTTGTAGTTTCACTGTTACACCTGTCTTGCTCTCACTTACACGTGTTCTACTGACTTTCATTCCTCTTTTCTCCAGAGCATACCTCCAACTGTCCAGACGTTCTTCCATCTGCTTTCTACTCCCAGTACAGATTACAATGCCGTCTACAAACATCACATCCCACGAGACTCCTGCCTGACCTCGACTTGGACAAATGGTTAGAGTTGGATTAGGGATGGGATCCAACATGTGGATAAGTAATAGCATTAAGTGTAAAGATGTTTGTTTAAATGCTCTAAGACAGCCCGGCTTTCATCACGTGTTCGTTTCCATGACGTAAAGGAAAGGTACATCTGTACTCCGAAGTGCAAATTCAGTTAAGATTATTTTAATGAAACAGAAATTTACGCGTAAATCCTCAGTATGCACGGTTTACGCACAGCCTTATGCTTCGTGTGTGAATGAGGCCTATTGACTAGACTTTCAAAGAATCAGCCAGTGCACTTACTTGGATTTTGCCTTCGCCACTGTAAAAAGAAAAGAAAAGAAAGAATCTTATGCAGGTGAATCCAACAGATATCGTTCAGCAGCACTCAGAGCAACGGGATTTTAGTGGAAACTTGCTAACAGCACGCCAACACCAGCCCCAGAAAGTCCTTAAAGCTGTTAAGGTTGTGTGCAAGTATCTGCTGAAAACTCAAAGACTCTCCTACACATCTAAATGAAAAGAAAAACTACCTCTCGAGTAGCACAGGTGCTTTCTGAGATTTCCGCACTTACAAAGCCCAGTGAATGGACACTGAACACATACTGCTGTACTATCCAGAAGCTAAATCTATCTCTCTAAAACCCAAAACCACTGAAACGTGTGAAATAAATTTATTATAAAATATTTCACAGTGACTGCCCACATGAACAGACGTATATTTTAAGAGCAGCTCACGTTTTAGCATCAGCTAACCCCACAACAGCGTATTGGGAGAGCTCTAAGTACGCATGCGTCGTGCTGTTTGAAGACAAGATTTAAGAGAATAAAATACTTACAGTTTACTGTGGTGAGAAACATTTTCTAAGTGTTTATCTAATCGCGTCTATTAAAACATAACTGTGTGCGAGTAACGGCAGGTCACATTGACAAGCTCGATATCCGGTGTAAATAGAAACACTTCCGGGTCACCTTAAAAGCGTATTCCACTAAAAACGAACTGTAGGCTGGTGCTCTTTTCATACGTGTGTGTTTTTTAATTATTATATATACCAGAGAAAAAAACATCCAAGATCAAAATGTACATTTGAAACAACAATTTTTAATACTATCTGAGGCAATGTGTGTTTTCTTAAGAAACTTCAATCCATGAAACTCAGGATTTCTCTAGATAATGATAGTCTATTCATTTAACATATAATTCTCCTAATTTGCTATCATAAATCTCCCTTAAAAACGTTTGCCACAGGTAATAAACTGATAATAATTCAAAGGATAAAGTTGATACAGATGATCAGAAACGGACAAAAATCTGACATATCATGTTTACTCTGGTATAATGAGTAGTTTCAAATTCGTCTTAACTAATTCAAATCTGATATAAATTTATCTACTTGTGGGTAAATTAAATAAATAAAAAATGTAAAGTGGCATTAATTGTGCATTTATACCTGATCTTTTGCCTTTTGATTTGATTTACAGTGAATATATTAACTTTAATCCCAATATTTCTGAGTGTTTTTTTCCAGAATATTTCAACCATGCTGAGCTCAAATGTTCCAATTTAATTTAATTTAATTTAATTGTTTTATTTCTATTCATTGTTTAAAATTTAACAAACCTATTATGGCAATAATGTGTTTTCCCATAACTAGAATTTTCCTTTTTACTGTTTTAAAGTCAGAGGTGGGAAGAAACAAAGTGCAAATACTCTGTTACTGTACTTAACTACAATTTTCATGTATCAGTACTTAAGTATTGTTTTCTGACTACTTATTACCTTTACACCCTACATTTCTAAACAAATATCTGTACTTTCGACATTTTCAAAACAGCCTCGTTACTTTTGCTTTAACGCATTTGGGTCGAGTTATTATTTTATCATTGCGAGCCTTCAAACATCAAACCGATTTGAGCCTAAACAGAAAGACATGAAAGGTAGTCCTGTTCTCGCATAAAAAGAGATAACGTGTGCAAAAGTCAGGGGTTAAAAGTGGGACGGTGTTTTGTTTTTTTTAATTCTGGAGGAGCGAGCTTAAAGGGAGTAACATTTTTTTTAAGTGGCAGGTCATATCAAATGCAGCGTTTTATCAGCTCAACAAACATCAGCAAACACGCAAACTGTTCCTGTGTAATTTGTCACAGCCAAAGGTCAAGCTGCTGTATTTCACAGGGAGAGAAATGAAAGAGAGCTAGCTTCACTCAGAGATGGAGAAAGATAAGAAAGACAGGACAGTAGAGGAAGAAGAGAGGTTAGATTGAAAGGTAAGGGCTGCTCAGTGGGATCTGATAAACTGGAAATGTACATGTAAGTCCTTGTGTTTTTAAATGAGATATTGGGTCTGTACATGTGACATTGTTATATATTTTTTCATGTTGTGAAACATGCTGCTAAACAAACTGAGGTAGACTAACTGTTATTTAAAGGTTGCATGAAAATCCTCTGCATGTTAATGGAAGATAAACAGGTTAGTTTGCTGTAGTGTGATGGGTTTAAATTAAAGAACAGTGTGTGACTGGTGCACATTGGCTGCGGTTTCATGGTCAGAGTAAGGTTACATGAAGTGTAGCAGAGATTCATTTGAATTTTAGCTGATGATGCTTACTGACCTAATTCCACCTTCATACCAACTTTATACAGTCTACTATAAACAGTGTGCTGTCAGTGTAGAGCCCTGAAATCAGCCAGAACTACTGACATGCTGTTGAATTCATTTGTGTACATCCACAAAGAACAACAGGTCAGCTGATCACAGCCTGTACACAAAGAAAACCTAATGGAGCTCTCAATAGAAATTATTATGAATTATGAGTCTTTTCCCCACAGTGAGCAGTTTTAGGGTTCCCCCACCTCATGAATTCCTGACTGTACACATTGTTTTGTTTAGAGGCAAAGTCACCCTCTACAGCAGGGGTGTCAAACTCAAATACAAAGTGGGCCAAAATTCAAAACTGGAACAAAGTCGTGGGCTAACATTAATATTTATTGAAAAAAAAAAAATCTTCCTCCAGACACAAGAATGAATCTTTTCTTATGGACTCAAACATGTTTTGCTGAAAAACTGAATATGGAACAAGCAAAGCTTAATACTAAACAATATATATATTAGCTGTATAATACCAGTAGGCCAGCTCTAATAGTAATTTGGTATGGCTTTGCGGGCCAGAGTTTAACACCTATGTTCTACAGTTTTGGAAATAGAAAATATCAATTTATTTTGCTTAATTTTACGGGAGTATTTTTAACAGCAATATTTGTACTTCTACTTAAGTACAGAGTGTCTGAACTTTTGCTAACTCTGCTTAAAGTATATCTCATGTTCAAAACAGTGTTTATTTCAATGCTAGAGAATGAGATTAAAAAACAAAAACAAAAACACCACTTCCTTTGGGTTTTATTGTGGGTTTGTTTTTTTCCTTTTCTGCTTCTTTCAGGTGTTGCTTGCTTGGTTTCCAGTTTCCTCCTCTCTGCAAATAACAAGCTCTTTTCACAGACTATATGCAACACTTATTTGCACAGTACATTCAGCTAGTCTGACTGAGAACCTGGCTATTTTCAATATTAAGTTACCAGAATTAATGGTACCCTTTCCCTTAAAAATGAAAAACAAAATGCTATTTTCTCAAACAAGAGTAATTGGCCTCCACTATTCTGGATCTAACATTATTATTGTGAGCAGGTGAATTTCATATATTGTATTTCATATTGTGCACTCACTGGCAGCAATGCTGGGTTGGTGCTGCTCCAATTCTCTTATGGTTATTTAAGATGTGCCTTCTTCTTGCAATTAAAAACACATTGTCCCACGCAGAATAAACAAGAGCTTCTTTCGAAATGTTTTATTCTTTGTCAAACTATAGAAATGCAAGTACGCATGAGAAAAAAACACAATGGTATTTAATCCCAATGCATAATAATGATTTATACTTAGTTCTTCAACTCCCATAGGGCAGCTTTGCTTGACTGAGAATTCAAAATAATCCTTATTTTTATACTGCACTTGGTGTGGCACCTCAGTTCATCCTCTGTTAAAAAACAAACAAACAGAAAAACTTTAGCTCCTTCCATTTTAAGTTAATCTTATTCTAATTGGCTAACCCCAGAAAACAATTAGATGGGGTTTCTGTGGGGCTTGTAGTTTTGAGTTTTATCTCTGGACAAATATAAAAATACCCTATATTGTATCAATGATTCAGGCAGGTGGTGGTATAATGGTCTGGGGAATATTTTCCTGGCACAATGTGCCACTTAGTGCCAACTGAGCATGATTTATACGCTAGCTATAGGCTGGTCCCAGCAGGATAATATGCCATTTCATAAAATTCGAATCATCTCAAACTGGTTTATTGAACATGACAGAGTTCACTGCTCTCAAATTAACTCGACAGGCAGCAGATCTCAGTTTAATAGAGCACCTTTGAGATGTGGTGGAACAAGAAAAAAAAACATCATGAATGTACAGCAGGCAAATCTCATCAACTGGACCCAAATCAACATCATTGATGCCACAAAGATTTAAGGCAGCTCTGAAGACCAAAAAAAAAAAAAAAAAAAAGGGGGGGGGGGGGGGGGGTCCAGCACAATACTAGCAAAGTGTGCATAGCGAGGTATCCAGTGAGTTTATGCTTAGTCCTGACTCCCCCCCCCCCCGAGTCTGTTTTTGCCTTCTGATTTCCCTCATCCCCTTCCTTGCTAATGTCTTAAGCTCCTTCGGAATTTAGTTTTGAGATTGGCTCTTTGCCTTAACAATTGTTGTTTGAACTTTGCATGTAGCCAACAAGCAGGGGACAAACATGCTGTGCAGTCAGTGGAACACCCAGTCTAGCTCCAGAGGACATGTTAATTTTATTTAGCAGACCTGTAACTTGAGCTTCGTTGCTCCGACCCAAGTCATTCACTTAGCTTTGCTTCATTCCATTTCACCTAAATGGAATTCATGAAAATGTGATTCAAAGAAATCACATAAAAATGAAGGCCATCATGGAACAAGTTGACAAAGATACTAGTTGTTGGTGGTCATAATGTCTCTGACCTCAGGCAGAGGAAATAGACCAAGGGCTTTTCTGGGATGTCCCAAAATCTTAGACAGAGCTTATCTCTCAAAGGCAGATGAATAGTTCTGATATGTCATGGAAATCCCCTCAAGACCTCAGAAAGTAGTTACTTCACAGCCTTTTTAATGTGGCCATGAGAGAACAGCGTGTGGTGAGAATCTAACCTGCTTCTCACTGCGTGACTAACACAATTCGCTGGTTTTACTCTCATGACTCTCATTTCATCTCACTGTAATGTACGTCATGCACTTTGATGCAAAAAAAGTAGTAAACAGGAAGTGTTGTCACCTGGTGTTATTAAAGGTTGTATGATGGGAGTCTGATCAAAAACAACAGTTGACATTTTTAATTTAAATATTGTTAAGATATAGAATACTTTTTTGTTGATTTTGTCAGCACTCTTTTTGTTTGTACCCAAAGATCAGTTATTTAGATAGATTTGCCTGGATCTTTTTTTTCAGTACAAGAGTCATCCAGCCTCACATACAAAAAAAAAATCCATACCACATCATGTCAGAAGTAAAGAAAAAATGATTTTTCACACAGTGTTAATCTGCACTTTATCCAGAACAAATTAACTGAAACTGCTAACTACTATAGTAGTAATGTAGTACTGTATAGGGATGCTGGAATAACATTCAGATCACTGTGGATGGAGCACCAATCTGCCTGCTAATCTTCCAGTACTTATGAACAAGATCTCAATAAGATCTCAATATATCTGAAATCCCCCAACCTACATGGAGGCACAGAGCAGTCCATCTTTTTCTAAGAGAGAAACATTTCACTGTCTCTGCCTTAACAGGCATCACCTCTTGTGTGTGAGGGTGTTTTCTAACTGATCGTCTTGGAAATGTTTGACTAAAGATAGGAATCCTCCCACCCTTTAAAAAAACATCTTCATCATAGATTCATAGTCTGCATTGTCCTGTTTTTGTCACCTGCTCTGACACATGTGTACACAATGATGTAGCTCCATACTGTAATAGGCATATTTAGAAACTGAGTGAACAGCAACAACAATGTACAACACGCGTGAAGAATGGCCTGAAAACAAGCTCATAGGAACATCTTTTATGTCATAAAGAAGGCAGAAGAAGAAGAATGTTCCAGTACAGAAAACACTCAGGAAAAGTCTCTGAGGTTAAAGTGTCTAGTGATGTGGTTCCCTGGGGAAACAAAACATTCTTCTGGGTATCAACATGTAAAAACATCAATGATGATCTCTTTATATGTTAGACTCCTACACACTGTCCAAGTTTGAAGACTCCTGTGGGTAGACAGTCACTGGTGGAATATTCCACTCTCACCCGAGGTGGAAGTTTATGACTGAAATTCAGAGTTTTTTCCCCTTTTCTCTCATCTCTTAGCTCTGTAATGTATACAACGAAAAGACTCTATTATATTTCCCGCTCTCTAATAGACTGGCAACCTGTCCAGTGTGTATCCTGATGTTTGTCCTATGCTGAGACGAGTGTTGGGGCCATTACCCAAAAACTAATCATTACACAGGTTGAGAATTTGGTGATTTTGGAGGGCTCAGAGTAAGGCTGTTACTCCTAGATGAGGTGTTTTGGTTATGTCCTATATCAGGAAGGGGTTTTGGAGCAGACACAGATCACACTGGAGAACTTTGAGCCCTTTTTTCTATTAGTATCTACTCGGATTGGCTTGACGCGATTCAAGGCGGTATGACTCGTTTTCCATTAAAATCTAGTACTACCTAATATGTGTGAGTCGTAATTAGTATGCAACATGAACACCACAACAAAGGTAGACGCCGAGGCAACAATATACCTGCTGCTTGGTCTGTGGCATTTTGACAGACTTGGGGATCACGGCATTGTTTTTTGTAGTTTCCCCTCCTTGCCAGGTTTAAAATATGGCGAGCTTGAGTTTTGAAAAGGAGACACTCTTATGATTCATCCAATGATCCCACTGACTAGCCAATCGGTGGCATGCAGCCTGTTGATGTCACAGTTTTGGATCACCTTTAGGGCTGCAACGATTAGTCGACTAGTCACGATTATGTCGACTATTAAAATCGTCGACGACTAATTTAATAGTCGACGCATCGTTTGAAGCTTTGTAAGATCACAAAGGACGCAGGAATGAGTAGTAGGATTTAAGAGTGTAATAACGGACTGAAACAGAAGATGGCAGCACTGCATGTACAAGGATGCCAGCTGCCGTTAAACCCCGAAGAAGAAGAAGCTGTGTCCCAGAATTCATAGCGCAGCCCAGCGCAGTTGTCAACAATGGCGGCAGCTAGTTAGTTTTAACTTTACTCTTATTATTCTTTCTGGGTCACAAAATAAACGTTTAACATATTTTCAGGCGAGAATGTAGCTGTGTAAACCTCAAATATCTGCTCAGTTTATCAGGACACCACATATTTTCAAAAGCGCTCCGACGTTTTCGGAGACGTCTGTTACCCACTAGCTCGTTAGCTAGGCGGGGGCAAGGCTAACTAGAGCCGTGAGAACACCGGACTCCCGGGAAATCGTTTTCAAACCCACCGCCGTCTTTCGCTAGTCAGGTTAAACATATATATAAGTCACTTAGATAACTTACAAATGTTATTGTTTGGCTTTCTTTAGTATTTTATTTGTTCCTGAGTAAATCGGTTTGGCTGAGATTAAAGTTATAGTTTTTGCACAGCTAAAACTGTCAAGCAGACAGCTGATTATCAGAAGTGTGAGACGCTGGAGAATATACTCCGGTGTCCTGTTATATTTTAGAAAGCAAGGAGTTTATTAAACTTCACCGAAACAATCTGCAAATTTCATTGAAAATTAATAAACTACCATCTTGTCTTTATTTTTAGTTAGCACAAACACTTCAAGCTGTAAGCTAATGATAGTTATATAAGAGCAGATGCTGCTGGTGCAATAAGCTGTACGCTGTACGTCCAATGGATGATGATCTGATTAGTCGACTAATCGCAAAAATAATAGGTGACTAGTCGACTATCAAAATAATCGTTTGTGGCAGCCCTAATCACCTTGGATAACTTGCTGGCAGAGTAGGCACTAAAAAGGTACATGGTACCAGGTACTATGACCTTTTGGAAACCCCTGCAAATCGCCACCCGGAGTAGGTACTAGAGATGGCACGATACCACTTTTTTATGTCCGATACCGATACCATAAATTTGGATATCTGCCGATACCGATATGAATCCGATATAGTGTTTTTTAATCAACAAAACTGTTTTTTTTAAATATCTTGCTGCATTTTGTATAAGTTCATACTCAAGTTTAAAACAACAACTACACTAAAGCTATTCTGTTATACCTGTATGCAAAAAAAAATATTTCATAGTTCAGCAATACTGATCAATCTAATAAACTTAAACCTACACCATCCTCCCTATTCTGGTATTTTAAAGAGTACTTAGCGTAAATATTAAGCAACCTAACTAATAGGGTTCCAACTCCCAGCAACAAAAATAAATAAATAAAAAATAGGGAACCACCCCTCACGCTCCACCTCATGATGCTTAATCGACGTAATCAACCTTAATTTGATGCAGTGTGGAAAAAAAAATGCACAGAAATCAATTATTTTTCAAGAAATATTAAATAGATTCAACATCTTTCTTCAACAAAATTGCAGACTGCACAGATGGTACCTTCTCAAAGGAAAAAGTGCTATAGCTTACTAGGGTATATATATTAGACTTAATAGTTACTATATACAGTAATTGACTTCTATTCCTTTTACATCAAATTAAAACTTTGGGTGTCAGATAATTATTTATTAACAGCTTTTATTTATTAGACATTTTAAATGAGAATAAGAAAAAAGTATGTCTTTGTGCCCCCTTTTCCCTGTTAATGCCCTATCGGCCCCCCTGGCTAAACTTTGCTAGATCTGCCCCTGCTCAGTTACCAGCCGTCAGCTACATAGAAAAAGATCCTCGAGTAGAAAGTAATATTAAATAAATTCTAACAACAGCTTATCAAGCTTAAACGTGCTGCTGTTGTTCAGCCGCTGGTTTCCTCTTTCTGGTGCAAAGTGGGCCAAAAACAAACAAGACAGACGGACTCGCGACAGAAAAGCCGATCAGTTGATCATTATAAGCAGTTTCATGATTGAAGTAGCAGCAGGAGAGGCAGTCGCTTGTTAAGCTTAACGCAGGAATGCTTTACATTCAGAGATGGACTTACACACTTGCTTTACTTCTCTCGGGGATAACTTTGTCGGAGATGAAATGCCGGGTTGCTAGCGAAGCTCCACATGCTATCCAGACCATGACAGGTCCGGCATGCCAAAGCCGCTCTATCACGTGATGCATACTTCTCCGACGTGCTAACGTTCTGAGGTGAGTTACGGCGTGTTGCAAGTTTTGTGAGGTGCTTTCGTGATATTTAATGGATCGGATTACATTTTTTATTTTTCTCCGATATCCGATCCAGTAATTTAGGTCAGTATCGGACCGATACCGATACGTAATATCGGATCGGTCCATCTCTAGTAGGTACTAATGAAAAATAGTCTTTAAACTTCTAGGCTGACAGAGTGCCTCAGTGTCCCCTCTGACAGAGATGGTGGTGGTGTTTAAGGCAATGGATATTTATTTTTTTTGGCTAAATTTTTTACATCCATTTTGAATGTTTATCATTTAAACCATAACTGTTTAATATAAATCAGCCAATACTCTATCATTATAGATTAAAAACTCAAACAGTCAAGCAACTGAAATTTGTTGTCGCTGGGCTTTATAGCCATTAAATTAAGGGAATCCCTCAAATAGGAGTTATGCCATATTGCTACAGTACTTTAATGGTGAAAGAGCCACTATAAAAACAAGGGGTAGGATGTGTCTGCAGTCACAAAAGGGCCTTCAGCTACCTCTTGAGCACCCATGGTTTGGCTGCGTGATATAAGTGGCATAAAATAATTAGCACCTTTTTCTCCACAGCTTACTCGCATTTAAAAACAGAAGATCCCGTATTTGCACTACAGTATCACAGTCCCACTAGTACAATACATTACATGAAGCTGTAATGAGGCCTAGTGGAGCTGTATTGGTAAAACCGGCAGGGAAAGCCATGCATTAAAGCGGAAATGAACATGAATGTTATTGGACAGGCTGAGGAAAGCTGTAACCAGGCAGGGAGCAGCTGTCAGGATGTGTGTGGAGGAGCTTGCGTCACTGAGGGATAATTCTGAGAAGGAGGCTGAGACCACAAGCTCCAGCTTCAGCTTTCCTCCTCCTCCACCACCCCGCCCACTCAGCACTCTCCACAGCCACTCCGGACGTTTGCTTTCCTTCTCCTACTTCATTGCACTGATAGTCCTCATCTTCCTTTTCATTCACTTATTATTTCACCGCTTCTTCACTTTTATATTTTAAACAAATGAGCTGTGGTCGGTATCTAGAGAAGCTTTTACTTGGTAAACTAGTATGTCGTCAGTGTTTGGACATTTAATAGTGTGTTTTCAAGACGTGAAGGGGCACAAATCATTTTAACTAAAATAAAAAATCTGGAGTTTTGTAACCAAAGAGCACATTTTGAGGAGCTTAAATGAAGATAATAGCTAAAAGATAATAATATGTCTGCTTCATGGTCAAACTATGTTGACTAAAACTTAAGGATTCACAGTCGTTTTATATAAGGCATTAGGAGAGGCAGATATTGTAATGTATTTCTTTGTGTCATTAAAAGATCGAGACCAAGTATAAAAAACTGTTTAATATTAATAAAAGATGGGTATGCATGGACACATTATGAAACTTTTGTAAGTATATATTCAAGACAACATGAGAGGAAGTTTAAATTCCATTTTAACTGAAATTTATTTGCAAAAACTGAGAAGCATCTGCAGAGCCAGTTGCTCGCAGGTTTGAGATCCAGAGCTATGGGCCTAATGGTAAAGTATTATTCACTTTCAAAATAAGCCATACATACTACACACTAGAAATTAACGAGGGAAACATGACGTAAATGGAAAAACCGCAAAAGGGGACGATGTAACAATGATCAGAGGGATAATGAGGACTTAAGTGCATACACAGGATAACGAGAGGATGGGCAACAGGTGGGAACACAGGAGGACCAAATCAGCCATAAAGAGAGAGGGAAAATGCACATGAGATGACGGACTGTCAAAGTAAGGCAGGAAATACAGCAAGACACAGAGTAAGACACAACTTTACATGTGAGGAGAGCAAGAGCAAGGGACACAGATAAGTAAGTAAACACAGAGAGAAGACACTGAAGACAAGACACAGGGAAGGGAAAACCCTAATGGAAATGAAATGACCTAAAGTATTCAGTAGAAGAGATACTGTCATGGTCTGAGCTGGCAGACAGTGTGGAGATGAAAACGAGGACCAAAATGCAGACACCAGAAATGAAGATGAATGTTGAACAGAACAATAAACAAATGCAAAGAACGACTACACGGAGCTAATAAAACCTAAACTGGGAAGACTAAACACTATATGAAACCTATAAACTTGGAACAAGAAACCTGAAAACCTGGAGACATGGGGGAAATACACCATGGAGGATACAAAGATGATCCAACAGGGAACAAAGGAAAACACACTATATATCCAGACAGTAACGAAGGAGTAACCAAAAGGAGACATCTGAACATAATCTGATAAGATGGGGGGGAACGTAAAACTGAATACATCTCACAAGACACAAGATTGTCAAAGTAAAACAGGAAATACAAGACAGACATGGAGCTGCAGAGTCAACACTGAGAATGACTTACTAGATGAAAAATGGGAAAGGCAAGGTGATGGAAAGGTGAACTGACCATGCTGCCCTCCCATGGCTGATGTCTTTCAGGGAGCCAGAGGGGCAGGTAGCTCCAGGCCATTAATTTCACTGTGGAGCACAGAGCATAGGCACACCATTCCAACACCGATGCTCGTTTTTGCCGCCCAT
The DNA here is from genome assembly GCF_965226115.1 of Aulonocara stuartgranti. Classification (NCBI taxonomy): domain Eukaryota; kingdom Metazoa; phylum Chordata; class Actinopteri; order Cichliformes; family Cichlidae; genus Aulonocara; species Aulonocara stuartgranti. The sequence continues at coordinate 14,797,403 of NC_138955.1, forward strand.
GTGCTGCAGCAGGCTGCCTTTATTGTGAGAAGGAAGAAGAGAAGGTTCAGGAACTCAGGCGGCGCAACACAGCTCTCTTGCAGGGTGCTCTGTTGTGGTGGATGCTGTAGAGTGGAGGGCACAGCAGGAGCAAGACAGAGACCTGCTAACAGTCCTGCAGTGACCCCACTGGGGTGAGGTCACTGGGATTTTTAACTCCACCAAGGGACTGTTTGCCAAGTTTAGTTCTCTTAGGCAGCAGGAGGAGCGTGATCCTGACACAGGGGAGGAGAGGTGGCTGATTGTGGTACCACCAGGACTACTACTGGAGTCAGCAGCAGAGGGATGTGGAGGACTTCTGCCACAGCTGTGATGCATATTCATCTCACCAGTCCCATGCTCAGTTTTAGCAACAATCAGCAGGAGCACCAGTGGAGTAGCTGTGGATGTCAAGGGGACATTTCCCTGTATAGCTAGCGGAAACCATTATGTCCTTGCGGCCCATGGACTATTTTACCAAGTGGTATGAGGCATATGCCATCCCAGACCAGGAGGCAGAGACTGTCGCTGACACGCTGTCTGCCATGTGCAAATGCCTTGGGATTAAGAAGACCCACACCACGCCACTCCAGAGAGGTTTAACAGGACACTGGCCCAGCAGTTAGCTATCCTTACCTCAGAACACAAGCAGGAGTGGAACTACCATCTTCCCCTCATCCTCAGGGCCTACAGGTCAGCAGTTCAAGACTCCCTCCACCCAGTGCATGTCTGCCCGGCTTGTACTGTCTTTCCACTTCACACTGTCCAGAAGAAGAACTGGCAGCAAGATTCAATAATTTTCTTTCATTAAGAATCTTGTTGTAAAGACTCACCTTTCAGCACACTCACTCACTTCACCAGATTCACTTTGTTTCCTTTTCTCACCTTTGATTGGGTGTGGTGCTTGCCTTTAATTGCGCTCACTTGTCACCCGTTATATAAGGACTGCACTCACCTGCAGCTCACTTTTTCTCCACTCCTGCATGGAGCGGCAGCTGAGACTTAGCAGTGTGGTTTTTTTTGCTTTTGTTTTTTTTTAATACTGGTTATTCAAATAAAATGAGAAACATGCAAGTGATTGATGACTGTTCATTCTCATTCTGCCCAAATGAGCCCATGATGGTAACAAGCTCCAACTTCCTCTGAACCCCCTCCTCCTTAACAATCTGAAGACCATTACTCTTTGTCCACACATTTAATATTGTAGAAAGAGTGAAACTGAAATAAAAATATAATGTAATTTCAATTGCAAAGTATAATCTTTAAATGTTCCATATACACTGTATCTATAGTCTACGACAGGGGTGGGCAATTCCAGGCCCCGAGGGCAGCCTCCATTTCCCCAGTATGCCTCTATAGTGGAATCACTGTTGCAGTCTAAATAATGTGATTTAGGTTATCGTAGACCAGGGGTGGGTCCCTGCAGGTTTTAGATGTGTCCTTGAACCAACACAGCTGATTTAAATGGATAAATTAGCTCCTCAACATGTCCTGAAGTTCTCCAGAGGCCTGGTAACGAACTAATCATGTGATTCAGGTGTGTTGACCCAAGGTGAGATCTAAAACCTGCAGGACATCGGCCTTCGGGGCCTGGAATTGCCCACCCCTGGTCTACGATAACCTAAATCACATTATTTAGACTGCAACAGTGATTCCACTATAGAGGCGTACTGGGGAAATGGAGGCTGCAAGTATGACTACATGACTGCCATTGTTATCTGCTAAAGTTCAGGCTCTGGCTGCTGAGCTGGGGTCTGCATCCACTCAGCTTTATCATCTGGATTCTTGCTCCTCGCGACTAACAATAGTTTATTTAGCAGTATAATGCAGTTGTTTCTGTCCTAGAATCAGTTTGCATTCTACCATTGCGCTCTATCCTTTGGTGCAATATAAATAAAAGTAATATCCATATCCCCACAGTAGACTGCTCCATCATTTTCCTCCTCACACCATATGAAATTATCTGATATTAGTGCAAGTGTGCAGGAAGAAAAACGTTTGTTTGTGTGATATTAGTGCAAGTGTAGTCATATCTTCAACTGAGAGCAAAAGTGAAGGAAGGTGAAAAAAGAGAGAATTGGGGGGGTGTCGGTGGCTAAGCTTGTGTCTATGTTAAAGCCAATTATCAGACTAAAAAAAATTCTAAGTAGTCTGTGTTATTCCTGATTAAGAAGAAGTCACAAGGTTAAACAAACTGCCTGCAGAGCCCTAGAGAGCTTGTGATTATGTCCAGGCAAAGAAACATCTACACATGCAACATTAAAGGTTCCCAAGAGCACAGTGGCCCCCAGGTCTCTTCCCAGAAATTGCTTCCTGGCCAAGCCAACTAAGAACCTGATGATCTCTTGGTCACGATCTTTCCTGCAGATACTGTAGGGAAACCTGCCAGAAGGACAATCACAAAAAGTCTGTTTGGAGATTGTAAACAAATGACCGTAAAAACACTCTCAAATTATAAAACTTGTATTGAACCATTTGGGCTCAAATCTAAGCATTATTTTCACTGCACACCTATCCTTTGCCTTTCCTACAGTGAAGCACGTTGGCATTAACTTTATACTGTTGGGGTGTTTTTCAGCAGCAGAGACTATAGGGCTGTGAAAAAGGTGAATGGAGATAACTATGGTGGTACCATTAATGAAAACCTGCTCAGGGTGGTCAGATCCTCACTAGGTGGATGATTCATCTCCCAGCCTGACAGTGACAGAAAACTTGGAGTGCCTTAAGAACAACTCTGTATGTCCTTGGGTGGCCCAGCCAAAGCCTGGACTTCAAACAAATTAAATTGCTTTATGATACGTATCAACGATATTCAAATTCCAGCCTGTGTAAACACATGTTCCATTTCACCACCAAATATTGTTATACTGTTTTTGCATAATGCTACTGGAAGACAAGAAAACAGCAGGAAATACTTAACCTTGTTGGCAGTAGTGTGAACTTGTAATTTATAAGATGTCTGCATATGTGGAAATAATGTTCAGTCAGCCTGAAAACAACAAGCCAGAACAGGAGAAATGTACAGACATGTTATTATATAGTAAATTGATCTATTTTTAATATTAAAATATTGGTTAACACAGGTTTAGATTAAGAAACACTCTAGGACTAAGTCCTTTTATTTTGAAAAGTGGCAGGATTAGTGTTAGGGTACATCATATTGGGCTTGATAACTGAATAAAACGGCTTATTAATTTAATAAGCACAAAGCACAGGCTGTAAAAGATATTGACTCCCTCCACTACTGTCTGATGATTATTAATAACTTGAAGCAGCATGTACCCGGCTCCACAAACACACATGCACACACACAAACGCACTGACCACCTCCACCAAACAAGCCTCAGCTCGCTTATTATTAGCTGTCACAACAACGGTTTGCTGTTGTTTTGACCTACCAACCTGATCGCAGTAGGTGACACGATGACTCACACACATGAAGAGTCAGAGGCACCAAACACCACACACTGGTTCACAACTCCCCAGCCTGCGTCAGCACTGTGTCCTATTAAGTATTATATAAAAGGAAGGAATGAATAACAAAAGGGTTGGGGTTTTTTCACCCCACCATGTGTGGTACAGTCTGTGTCTTTTCAGAGTTGTGTTTAGGGGGTCAGCCATTAAAACAAATGAGGGGGGAAAAACTGCCTACAGTTTAACGTCAGAGGAACTTTGATCAGTCATAGAAGGGACAGCAGTCTTTGTGTGTCCACTGCCTCCATCTATTTGGTGATTGTGAGGCATAAAATGAAGCATGTAACATATTTGAACAAACAGAGAGTCGTTTAAAGATTAATAAGGTGGAATCTCACTCTGTTGATAGTTTATTCCTTGATTACTCATGGAAGTCAGTCGTAGGCTATATATATAAATATAGATGATAGACAGAAGATGAAGGTAGTTGCTGTCATATGCATATGGTTTTGCACAATTAGGTAGCTAGCTCCATACATAAACTACAAATGTATCAATGTCAGTGTTGATTTTATTTGCATGATTTTATTGTGATATTTATATTGCATGTTTGTTTATTGATATTTATACTGCATGGTTTTATCCTCATATTTATATTTGTGTTAATGTTGTACCATGTTCCTTTAACCCACTGTGGACTAAACAGACAATTGTAGGCACCTGTGAGGTGGGGGCGTTCCCCAAGGTGGCCTATTAGCCGCCAGGTTGACCTGTTAAAGGGGATGGTGAGCGCAGAGACAAAAGAAGAAAGAAGCGACGCACGAAGGGTGAGCAGGAGAAAAAGGAACGCGTGCAAGCCCGCACGTGTGTGGAACGAACTGCTGCCTGACTGTGGGGCGCCGCGAGTCGTTCGGCGATCCAGTCCTAACGGCAGGAACGGCAACAGTGGGTGGCGATGGCCGCAATGCACAACAGGGCAGGGATGCCCTTCTGCCTGCATCTGACGGTGAGACGAGGGAGGCCGTGTTCAGGTGTGGAGTGGGGCGGGACTGTGCGGCGACGCGCTGTCCGGAGGAGACAGGTCTGCGATAGGAGCCTCCTCCCTGGTCTGTTGCTGGCGAGTTTCCCCATCCCGGAAGAGAAGTTCCTCTCCTGTCTCTTTCAGATAAGGACCATTCGCCCATTTGTGGCTGGACTGTGGGATTATGGGACTGTGGGAGGGTAATTTTAGCGTATGGAAAACATGTTTTAGCCTTGTTTTAATAGTGTATAGTTATTTCTGCCGGCGGGGTTTTTATAATGTATATGGGGAATTCTATCTTGTATGACTCTGGCTGTGTTTTATCCTGAAAATAAATGGTGTGTTTGAAGCCAGCTAAGTTTCTGTGCCCTGAGCGCTGACCCACCCACTCCCCTTTTTCGCTTGTATGTATACCAGACGTGGTGGTGAAGATTTAGGTCCACCAGTCTAGCGGCTACATCAACACATATATTTACTAATCAGTGCTAAGTAGTTTAAAATCTATCCCCTGTGCAGAAAGGGGAACGTAGCGATTGACACCAAACCCACTTTTGGTTCCAGGCTGTAAACACAGGGTAACACGGTGGTCTCCTCACAGTACGAAGGTCCTGTGTTCAAATCCTGTCCAGGCCCTTTGTTGTGTCAAGGTTGCATTATCTTGAGGTGTCTGCGTGGGTTCTCTTTGGGTGCTCCTCTGCAGTCCATAAACATGCACATTAGGTTAATTGGTGACTTTCATTTTGCTGTGGGGTGTGAATGTGAGTGTGAATGGTTGTCTGTCTATATATTAGCTCTGTGACAGACTGGCCTCACTTCTCACCCAGTGACAACTGGGAAAACATGAGTCTGTTGGGAAAGACTTACTTCTTGAGCCTGCCTCAATGGCCATTTGAGGAACTGCAGTTTCTGGTACCTTTTTTTTTTTTTTTTTTTTTTTTTTTTTTTTTGTCTGTTTTATAAATGTTCTTGTGTGGAAAGCATTTTTAGATGGTAATGAATGAGGGAAGAATCTAGATGACTTATTTTGTCATCTTCGTAACCATTTGGTCATTTTTATTTTTAACTCAAATTCTGTCAAATGTTCAATTTATGTCACTAAATTTGAAAAACTGCAAAATCATTTTGGATTAATTGTTTTGCCTCTCAAAAAGTCTAGAGTCAGGAAATAATGGAACTTCAAGGAGCTAAATATTCTTCATTGGCTAAGTCCCCCAGAATTATTCAGAGGATTTATAAATATTTTTTTTAAACTAGGACAGAGTACAAGTATCAGTTAATTGACAAGATTTGTGTCTAACCATTTATTAGAAGAAAAATAACCACTTTGAAAGAAATAATAATTATAAACTTTGGTAAACTTTTTTTTGTTTTGTGGTATCTGTAAATTACGGAGCCCCGCAGGGGACATGGGAGAAAAAAAATTAAGACTGACTTTTGCAAGATCTCGCAAAACAAACTCGGGATCACGCAAAAGTTTTGCGAGATCTCGCAAAAGTTTTAGCCGCATTTTTCGGAGGCCCGAAGCCGACCGGGAGGTCAAGGCACGATGTGCCGGGAAAGCGGTGTTCCTCCCGGCTGTAGTAGGTCTCGACCTCCCGTTAGCTTCGAGATGGTGGGTGTCAGATCTCCGAAAACGTCGGCGCACTTTTGCAAATATGTGATGTCTTGTAAACCGAGCAGGTATCTGATGTCTACACAACTACATTCACGCCTCAAAATATCTTAAGTGTATTTTGTGACCCAGAAAGAGTAATATTGCAACTAAGTAGCTGCTGCCATTGTTGGAATAAAACTTTTGCAAAAGTTTTGCGAGATCTCGCAAAAGTCCGTCTTAAATTATTATTATTTTTTTTTTCTCCCATGTCCCCTGCGGGGCTCCGTAGTAAATGGATGTGGTAAAAGATGTATTTTTAAAAACTGAAATGTGAAAGCTGTCTAATCTTGAACTGAGGACTTTATTGGAAACTCATAATGATGTAGCAAATGAGCATTTTGCTTTGAAAGCTGAAGGCCCACTTGACATTATCTCTAAAAATACCTCAAATTATAACATTTCCTAGAAGAACTAAAAAGGAAACAAGGCAATAACCTACACTAGGATCTGTGAATACCATCTTCTCTAATTCATTTTGTCTGTCAACAGATATTTGATGATTATTGGACTGGAGAGTCCCAGCATCCCTGGTGGTCCAAAGATCAGCACCATGGACAACAATTATGACACAAAATGTTGTAATTGATTAAACTGTTGAGCTCAGTGTAGCTCTGTTGTGATTCAGAAGCCTCCAGACACATTAAGTTGATCCCCTGCTGGAGAACAGAATTGCTGGGTTAAAAAAATGCTGATCTTTTTGCAAGAAACAACTACACTAAAAAGAAAATGAACCTTTGGTCAGTAACTCTTTTGTTGGAGTTACTGAACAAATTATGGATTCTTTGTTTTTTAATTTACTTGAGTCATTTGTGTTATTTCAATGAAAGACTGTATTTTGGCAGGTTAACTCACTGGTTTTTGCTTGAGGCAGTTCAGGGTTTTAGAGTAAGATACAAACAATTTCTTAGGAGTTATTTAACACCACTGAGTGGAACCACTAGACACTTGATTTTTTTTTTTTTTTTTTTTAGTAAATCCAAAACCCATGGTAACATTTGTGACAGTGACCTCAGTTGCTGTAGTATTTAAAATGGGAGCAAAGGTGGGGATTTATTCATGTTTTCCCTCTTAGCTTCCCGTTTATTCGGATAATTGATTTTAAAATACTCCAAACTGCAACAACTGTCATGTACCTCTGTGCCGAGGGAAGGAAGTGCAGGAGACAGGACGTGAAAGCGCTTTAACTTTTATTACTGGTAACTTACAAAGAAGACAAAAAACAAACAGAGTCAGGTGAGAGCTGAACTAGGAAACATAAAACTAAGGGTTACACAGCAGGCATATGAGGGATCACACAACAAGGAATACAGATAAACAAAGGGAGAAACAGTTGAAATAAATACACATGATGACACAAGGGGAGGCAAATCGAATGTCATGCACACAGGACAGACTATCACAACAAAACCGGAAACAACCGGAAAGTACAACACACAAACCTGACATAGACATCACTCAGGACAAGATACAGAGAGGCAAGGATTGACATGAGAGCACAGGGAGGCAGGAATACAATGCGACACCAACACTGAGCCAATGACCCAGGACCTATGGCAAACAAAGAATTCAAAACTAGAAAGTCCACAACAGCAGCACAAACACATTTAAGAGAAAAGAGAAGCACAGAGAGACCATTAACAACAGATGGGACAAAACACAAACTGCAGATGAGAAAAGACAAATGTTAAAGCATTTATTGCATAAAAATGTAATATTATGAGCAGTTGAGAAGAAGTGCTCATTGGATCATGGGAAGTTCCTCAGCAGCTTCAGCTTATGGAAGTATAACAAAGGGCTGGATAGACATATCCAGACAGACATATGTGCTATAAAATACAAAGTATGGTACTACCTAAAAAGATGGGTCAATAAGTTTCTGTTCTGTAGAATTTACAGATTAATGAACAGATACAGTCAAGGAAAAAAAGAAAGTATGTCTTCTTTGATTTCTAAGGTTTTATGTCTCATGACGTGATAAAAAATTAATGTTTGTTAGCAGGTCTTAAATGAGGTAAATGAAGCCTTAGATGAGTAAAGCACGATGACATGGTGTTATTATTTATTTAACAAACACTAAGCCAACACTAAGCCAAAACTAAGTCACCCTTCTTCCTTCCATAGGAAATACCAAGGTAAGTAGCAGCCAGGTGGTGATAATCAAAGGTTTAACTGATCATCAGCAAATGTGAGCGCTCTATAAAAGCAGAGATTTTGGCAGTTTGCTCATGTGGAGCATTCAGGTATGTGTTAACACAGTGCCAAGGAGGAAAGACATCAGCAACGATGATAGAGAAGCAACAGCTGCTGCCTATCAATCTGGGAAAGGCTATTAGGTCGTTTCCAAACAACATGAAGTCCAACATTCTGCAAGGACAAAGATTATTTGCAAGTGGAAAACATTAAAGACAGTTGCCAATCTTCCCAGGAGTGGATGTCGCAGCAATTCTAACCCAGGGTCAGAGTGTGCAATGATGAAAGAAACTGCCAAAAACCCAGAGCTTCACATCAGACTCTACAGGCCTCAGTTAAATGTTAAAGTTCATTACAATATAATTAGAAACAGACTGAACAAGTATGAACAGTTTTCAAGGGCTGCCAGGAAAAATCCTGTTCTCTCTAAAAGGAAAATGGTAGCACAGCTCAGGTTGCTTTTGGAACAATATCCTCTGGATAGACAAGACCAGAGCAGAGATGTTTGGCCACAATGCACAGCACCATGTTTGGCAGAAACCAAACACAGCATATCAGCACAAGACTGAAATACTGTGGGAGGACCTTAAAAGAGCTGTGCATAAACTAATGCCCACAAACTTCAAAGAGCTGAAGCATTTTTGGAAAGAAGACTGGGCCAAATTTCCTTGACGATGATGTGAGAGACTGAGAAAGTCATACAGAAAACGATTGATTCAAGCCACTACTGAAGGTGGCTTAACAAACTACTGATTCCTAGTTTTTGTTTGATAAATGATGACAGTGCGATATGTCATGTGTTGTTCTTTATCTTTAGTCACATTTCCATCATTTTAAGACCTGCTAGGGATTATATTATTTTTGTTATGTCCTTGAATTAAAGGAATGTGTACTCTCTTATCATAACTGTATCCCTTTATAGGGATAACCATTCGTTATGTGATCCTGGTTTGGTTTACTTATTCCTCTTGGGTGAGAGTAGTGACCCCATATCTTCCTTCCTATATCAAACACCTTCTGTGCAAGCTGGTATTAGGATGGATTTATTTTTTAAAAACCTTTTTCACTGTAAGTAATTTAGACACAGCTCAGTACAATTATACATTTCATGCTGAAGCTCATAATTAAATGAGCAGCTCACATAATACTGAAATCAAGCTAAACAGCAGATCTACACCTCTGACAATTTGTAGGTGGCTGATTTTGTGGACTTTTAGAATATTTCATTATGCTTTTACACCCACATCTTTTTTTTTTTTTTACTTGCACTGCAGCTCTAAACCAAAAGACATTCTCACATTCTCGCTTACCCACAAAACCACCCTGGGTACTGTCAGCGTGTCCTCACATTCAGCCTCTAATTCATTACCAGTGAGGCTGTTCCAGAAAATGCTGCATGATCACATCACACACTGGTCTCGGCTCTTTCTGGAGCTTTTGAAGCAACTTGTCTGTGTCTATATATCTAAATCCAGCTGTCCAAAATCATTGGGAAAAAATGTGGGAAATGTATCCCAGGGTGGATTGTTGCTTTCAGTGTGACCCAGATTTGACTGTTCGTGTTCAGCGAACAGTTTTTTTTTAATTGTCATTTTGCAGACGGCATCTTATGCAATGCTGGTTTAAAGTCAGAAGCAGGAACAGGAACAGGCAAAAACAAAAACAGCAGAAGGATCTGAATTGTCTTTCCACTTGCGTAAATGGGAACGATTGTGTCAGTTATGATGTCATGCACTGATGTGCATCAGGTCGCTATGGTTACACCAATCTCTTGATAATGGAGCCATCAGATTGGATTTCCACACAGGCAACAGGTCTTTACAGGGTGAGTTAATGGCCTGAAAAAGAAAAAAGAAAATCCTGATGCTTGTTTAGATTTACTCAAATAAGATTCTGTATTAATTGAATTGAAAAAGTGTTGTACAACATTTCCTTTTCACACCAAACATGTCATTTCCTGCCCCTCTATATTCGGCTTTCTGCTATATATAGGCGTGCTTGATGAGTCTACAATAGCCTGGTACTTTACATAGTCGTACTGATGACCACAGTGTTGTCAGGAGTAATGTTATAAAACAGGCAGCCAGTGTGTCCTCCTCCCATCTGTTCTCTCTCCTCTGTCTCTATTTCTCTGTGTTCCATGACGCAAAGCCTGAGTGGGAGTGGACAAACCTTCTGCTCCCTGAGAGGACTGAGTGGGCCGCCGCCATCCGCTGTGCACGCACCAGAGATGGAGGCAGAGATGGAGGTATATGGTAGAGGAGAGGGGAGGGGAGAGAAGGGAAAGCTTTTGAACAAAAGTGAGTGAAGGCTTGAGAGAAAGTGACGGTGATCGATAGAGAAAAAGTAAATAACAGGGAGGAACAGGAAGGCAGAGAGGGAACGAGTGGTTTTTGGAGGGAGGAATGACACGTGGATTAGTGAGAAAATGCAGAGATGAGATGTGAGCCTAATAACAGGGCGACAAGGAGAGATGAGCGGAAACAAGCGGAAGGCAATGACAATGAGAGAGGACTGGTCAGAAAGAAGAAATCAGGATTTAGGAGGACAGGCCTTAAACTGACACGTTGCTGAGAAATCATTGTGAGAACAAGTTATTTTTAAATAAAGTGACTGTTTAAATCATAAAATTTTAGCTGTGGTGTCTGTTCAGTTCACACTGTAATGCAATGTAATTGCCAAAACACCTGTGGAGCTCAGAGTGTCTGCAAATAGAAGGTTAAAAAATGCATATACCATAGACTTTATATAAAATACAGAATGATGTCACCCATTAGTTTTGGACACTGCATTTTGAAGCTTCCAATTTAGCATTTTGGATACTGCCATGTTGTTTAAAAGTTACAATATTAAGACAAGGTGGTGGATTCCCAAATTTGTGTGATAAAGATGGCAAGCTCAGTTAGCAAGGTGGATTCATAAACTGTTAAAGGTACAATACAAAAAAAACAAAGATACCTGATGATTTGTGATAAGTACATTAGTAAAATATTAGGAGTCAGTCATGTGTGTTTATTTTTTTATCACTGTGTCAAGCTCGCATGAGTTAGCCATGGTCTCAGTATCAAGCCAAAGTGTCTGCATGTCTCTCTCTCTCGTCCCTCGCTCCCATCCTTGGTATTTAGTCAGTGTACTGAGTTTCTGTGTGTGTGTTTCTCTGTTTCCTGTTTTAATGTGATAGTCTCTATTCCTGTGTGTGTTATGTTTGGTTCTGCTTCCCTCTTCTCGTCAGTCAGACTATGGTCAGTCATGTTCCCCAGGTGTTTCCTCTGTGCTCTGGCTCCCACTTGTGTATTTATTGTCCGTATTTGTCCGTTGTGGTGATCTCCCTCATCCTCCAGCTGTAGAATTCTTGGAATTTTTTTAGCACAATTAAGTGCGTAGCAAGTTATACTAATTCCATTAAAAATACCCCAGAAGGCATCGACGACACAAAGAATGACAGAGAGTACCCTTTCTGTCATAGCAATTATGTGAGCCCTGGAAGACATTGTGGGTACACCTTGCAATCTGCCTCCCTAAATCCAGCATCCAGATGGATGAATGATTAAAAAAACAAAAAACAAACAAACAGTTCCATACTGTAAACATTTTTATTTCTGCTGTAAGGTTTGGTCTGTTTACATGAGAGTCTGTTGGTTTAACCCACCTTTGTAGTCAGCCTCTAGTGGTCATTAGAAGAACTGCAGTTTTTGACACTTTACTTTAGAGCCACTCCTCTCTAACTGACTCTAACTGTGAAACCAAGTAGCTAGCATACCACAGAGCATACCATGAATAATCTGGAAAATCCTTTTCAAAAACGTAGAAAAAAAAACCTTAAACACAACTGAGCGCATAAACTCATCAGGAAAGTGTTTACAGAGGTCAAGCCTGGTGGTTTTCCCCTGGTGGCTATTATAATCCAAGTTTAAGGGCCTTTAACTTAAACTTAATGTCCACTCTGTTTTTTATGCTGCTATAAGGCGCATCCAGGAGATGCATCTCTGCTGCTAACATCTTGCTCAGGGGTTCTGACTGTGGGCTTTGACTCAATCCTGAATAAAATACCAAACTTGAGTTGTTTTCAGATGCTGTAATGAAAGAAATGCCAAAACAAGCAAAGCAAATAACACTCCCCTGGTGGGAGGTTGTATTTACAATATTTTACTCTTACAAACATGTTAAATTTGATAGGTCTCAATATTAAGTCAGTTTAAAAGGATTACTGTGACTGTTCTGGCACTTAATTTAACTAATGCAGGTGTATTTAGAGAAAAGAAAGAAAAACACAAAACATTACATTTATAATACTGAGGGTTAAATAACTGCTATTTTTTGTATATACCCAAGTTGTAGATACAGAGACATGCAGAGCTGCACAGTTTTACAAAGATTTACGTTGTTGTGTGTAGATTGCCTGAAGATAAAGTTAAGACTTGTGATTTACGAAGACTTGTCTGCAGCTCTCATTTCAAGTCAGACCTTCACAGGACTAGACAGCTCTTTAAAATAACTGAGTAGCCCCTTCAGTTTTTATATTTCATGGTCAACTTTTAAAGCAGAATGTGCACCTGCACAGCATCCGCAATCATGCCCCGCCGACTTAAATATGGTACTGGGTTCTGCAGTATTGTTGTTCTTGTTGATGTGAGTGCGGTTGGCAGTGGGAGAGCAGGGGCCGCTGTGTGTATACAAGCAACCGTATTAATAAAGCATGCTGAAGAGCATTGGAATGTCACCGGGTCTGCTGTGGGTTTGTTACACAGAACACTGCAAAAAAGCACCTACAGAACTGTCATATTTTAAAATCTGTATTTTTAGTATGACATTATAGAAAGTAACTAAGTATCCCATATTATGAAACCAGTTTTAGCAATTGTAACAAACTGAAACTGGCTGAAAATCCATTGGAAATTCACGGACGCCTCCATAGACAAACATGCATTAGAAGGCTTATCTGCCCAGTGATCAATCCACGTGTATATATTTGGACTGACACTGTAACAAAAAAACTTAAAAAATGCTAATGGACAAGTACTTTTACTTAATCTCATTTCACTCAAATTAAATTATTAATTAACATAATATTATGTAGCATTACATTACGTAACACTAATGTTAGTTGATAAGTGTAATACCCGTGTGGCTACTGTATGTGATTGTATGTGTCCATCTTAAAACAGTCATGCAAAAATATATTTAGATGAATTTAGTTCATGTTGTTTGACATTTCTGCATGAATTAGCCTGGAATAGGTAAAGCAGTCATCAGCTAGCGAAATGCAACTAAAATGCCTGTCAGTGGGGCCCTTTCCCATAGGAAGTAGCACTGCGCTGACCACTACGTTGAGCAAATGAATGGGTGAATGAGGCCTGTTGTATAAAGGCTTTGAGCCCTCAGGCAGAATAGACAAGCGCTGTATAAAAACCAGTCCATTTACCAACGGGGCCCTGACAAGTGGAAAAATCAGAGTCTAAAAAATAAAGCCAGTGTGGAAGTCCTGAAAGCTACAGTTGCTCTAACAGCCTGTGCCAGACCTAGGGATGGGAACTGATAAGAATTTACTTACTTTACTTGTCACTTATCAATTCAATTCCTTATCGGTTCTCATTGGGTTCTCACTGGCTCCACTTTGAGAGTCAATATCATTGCTAAGCACCATATCAAAGACATTATATTCATGCAAATTAATTGAATGCTGTGGGTGAAATGTTTGTGCATGTTGGAGGCATTTCCACTCTTTGTCCTAGTGTTGGAATTGTTACTAAAAAATGATTTCACATATTACACAAAACACTTTACTTAAAATTAATGTAGTACATTAATTCATTATACTACTCGTTATCTTACTGTCTCATAATAACCATTTAACATTATAAACATGAGGCTACAGCCCCACACACCAACACAAATCCTAGTAAGGGCACGCGTATGATCATTCTCTTAGTATTTAGGTATGAACACAAAGCCTTCAACAGACTTAAAATTGATCGCCATAGTGATTCTACTTTAGATACAGGAGGTAAATTTATTTTAAACATACATTCGCATATTAGTCTCATTTTGTACATATGGATTTGTCCAGTGCCTTCTTTTCAATTAAATGCTGCTTTAAATGTCTCCAGTGCAGCAGTGATGCATCAGTGGACCTCGCAGTGACCTCTGTCTATTTTCTGATCCTGCTGCCTTCTCCTGCTTATCTTTAGTAACTCCATCCCCCTCATGATCTATGGATGGCTATTTTACAATTTGGCTAAATCCAGCTCTGAGGTAACAAGTGACACCTTCTGTTTCCATGCTTCCGGTCGCTAGGCAACCTCAGCAATTTATGCCACTGCCAAGAGAGCGATGGAGGAAGTAGCACCCCGAGGCCCCCCCACCTTTGTTCGTCTTGGCCACGGCCGGCCCGGCGTCATCCGTCATCTAAGAGCAGTGCTTCCATACCAGGCCAGTGACGAGGTCCGCTGCAGCACGCTGCGCTTCCTACTGCTCTCATTAAATCAGCTCTGCTTCCTGCACCACAAGGACGCATAAAAGAGGAGCTCAGCGACTGCACCAAAACACTCTGCTGCCCTCTCTTGATGCTGAACTGAAATATTTTCAGTGTTCTTCACGAATAAAACTACATTCAGCAAAAATAAATGTTAAGAAACATCCAAGCAGAATAAGTAAACACTCCCAGATACATACACTTACATACTGTAAGTGTATGTATTGTTTTTCTTTGCCTACTGTAATCATGAAGTGAATTAGCATGGCATTTGTTCTGTGCTCTCATAGTATGAGCGACAGACGGTGAACATGTCAGCGCTCCAGATTGAGATGGTAAATTAAGCTGTAATGTAGTAAAACTGTACATATGCATAATAGAAGTTTCCTGGTGCACAGCTATGATGAGGCAACTCGTAGAGTCTCCTCCTTAGTCAGGATTGTTTGTGCAACTGTCACCCCCACTACCACCTGACATGGACTTTGTCACTGTTTTCAAAATGGAAATGCTTATGTTTGCTCATATGGGTCACTTAATATAGAAAAACGAAAGCAAGCAAACCTCTCAAGGCCTGTTCTTCTTCAGACTGACCTGAGCCAAGGTTAGGTGGCAACAATAGCAGACGAGCACTGTTGTTACAATAATAAAAAAAGAAAAAGAAAGTAAAACTGACCATTTAAAGAATGCTTTTGTTTTAGTCATTAAATCACTTGAATTCTTAAAGAATATAAAAAATCCAATTAACTCAAGAGATGAACCTTATATCTTCTTTCTTAAAATAAGAAAGAATTTGAAATAAAGAATCTATTTCAAATTCTCTCTTTGGACACTGTTATTAGCAACATCTCTCTCTCTCTCTCTCTCACACACACACACACACACACACACACACACACACACACACACACATATGCAGTTTGTTGCAATTTCTTTTGCTGAATCTATGAAAAATGTCAAAAAAACTGTCTGACAGGGATAAAACTGTATTTTTTTTGCACCAACAAGATGATTCCCACTAGCTACAAACTTCTTGGTTTTGGTATGGTGTGCACTGTGTCCTGAACAAAAGGGAGGAAATTGAAGGAAAGTATGAGGCCTGAAATTATCCAGAAACATCAGTGAAATGTTTCTGGAACACTGAAATGTCAGTCACTCCTCTACCAGAAATGGTCTTCTTAAGGAAATGCTGAGATATGCCAAATCACACAAGAACTGGAAATGTGTAAGCAGGAAACAAGGGGAGCGGTACAATAGTCTGTGTGTACAGGCATCTATAAAACAAGGTGGAGGCTCTGTCATGGTTTGGGCTAATTTTCAACCAGTGGTGTTGGAGATCTTGTCAAAATTAAAGGAATTAGGAAATAATGTCAGATTTTTATCTGGAAAAGCTTCATTTTCAGTGCAATGATCCCAAAAAGATGCAGTAAAAGCGTACCTGGATAGAAGAACATGCAGTTGGCCTCCATAGAGTGCAGACCTCAACATTGCTGAGGCATTGTGGAATCATCTTAGCAGACAAGAGAATAAAAGGCAGCCAACATCCAAAGAAGAGCTTTGAATACCATTGAAGAAGCCTGGAGAACTATTTCTGAAGACTAATTAAATAAATTACAAGAAATCTGCCAAAGAGAGTTCAGGCGGTGTTAACTAATACAGGTGGTCACACCAAATGTTGACTTTCATGTTTGTTTGAACAGTACAAACTCTATTTTTTGCCTTATGTGTTGTTGTTCTGTGTACATTTGCAGACGTCTCAATATATTTCAGTCTCTAGTTCCTATTTTCCTACCAAAATATATAAAAATAAGAAACTTTTGCACAGAGCTGTAGTTACATTGCAAATCTGCCAGTCACAAAGCAAACAGCCTCTTGCAGCTAATGAGATAATAAAAAGGCTGATTTCATTGACATTCTGTGGAAAAATGCAGCATTTCACAGAACATTCAGCAAATAAATGACTGAATGGGTTTGTTGTTGAATTTGTCACCACAGGTAAAATAATCTGTTCCAATAAATAGAATATCCAGCAACAGAGACTCCAAAAAGCGAAAATTAAATGTGCCCTTTCAGGCCACCATGACCTGTTGAGTGGAACACACACACACACGTGCACATTCATTTGACTGCTGGAACATAAATAAAGGCTGTGTTCCCAGAAAGCTATTCTGTATTTTCCAGCCTCACTAGAAAAAGAAAAGACAATAATAACTAGAATAAAACTTAAATAGAAGCATGCTGCACAGGGGAATGGTTTTTAAAGGTCAGCATGGTGACCTTTTCTTAGCCAACACAGTGTGGAAAAGGTTGCACATGTGTGTATAAATCCCCAACCCTCCAAAGACCTTCCTAAGGAGATCTCACTGTGCCAACATTCAGTTTTAATGCTCAAATTAAACTGGAACTGAACAATTTAGGGAACTATCATTTTAACATTAGAGAAAGAGAGGAGAAATGTCTCCTTCCTCACTGATTTCTAACCGGGGTATATTGAAGGGTATGTGGACACATGCATGACTTAAATAGAGAATATGAATATAACATACTGTTGAAATATCTTGTTCAAACTGGGACTAAAGTCAAAATGTAGGTGATTTTATTGATAAAAGAAGCAGGATAAACATAAAATTAGCAACGATAAGATGGAAATGATTAGAGGTCTTTGTTAGCACTTGCTAAAATTCAAAACACACAATTAGAAAAAGACTGAACAACTTTTGACTCTTAAATACTTTATACATGCTCTGAATTAACTTGGTCTCACAGCTTCGGTTTTCCTGGTTGAATCTGAATAAACTACAAGACTTATGGTTTAATAACATTTGGAAAGATGACAGCAAAGTGGAGCTAAACACAATATATCAGCACAACCATCTCACACCAACTGTCGACACGGTGGTGGAGGGGTGAGGGTTTGACCTTATTTTGCAGCCAGTCAGCTATGAATTCCTCTGAGTATCAAAGTATTCTAGAGTCAAGTGCGACCTAGATGTAGACCTCAACCTGACTGAAATGCTGTGGTATGACCTTAAGTGCGTAAACAAGTGCCCTCAGACTTTAATGAAACGAAGCAACATTGCAAAGACAAATCGGCCAAAACTCCCCCACAATGAAGTGAGAGACTGATAAAGTCATACAGAAAACGATTACATCAAGTTACTGCTGCTAAAAGCGGTTCTAAAATACAAACTATTGAGTCATGGGGCGTACTTAGTTTTCCAGTCACCTTCTCACCTTAGTTTTTGTTAAATAAATATTAAAACTATGTAATATATCATGCATTATTGTTCATCTAAGGCTATGTTTAATTTTTTTTTTTTTTTTACATCTGCTAAGGATAAGTTATGTCTGGATATTTAAAAAAAAACTTAAAATATACTACACTTACATAAACCTTTAAATAAAACTGGAAATTGTTACTTAAAATATGGATAATGGTTCAAATCCAAACTTAAATGTTAAACTGTTAGCTAAATGTTCAGTTGCCTTCACCCTACAATAATAGAAAGAAGCCCCAACAATCAAAATGTTGAAACTGTTAAAGAAACATAATAAATAGAGTCTTGATATAGTCAGCAGCCATTAGCAACCATTAAAAAGATCAAAACTAATGACTCAAACTAAGGATAAAAAGTTAACAACGGAGGCCTAATTGGTCACTAAACAGAAAACTTAAAGCAGCATGACAGTTTAGTCTAATATGACATGATGCTAATGAATAGGGTGATCAACAGAGCTTTGGGGTGTTTTGATGAAAAAGGTATGGACTCAGTGGTGGAGGCCACAAGGCTGAGTTGTGGTTAAGAGCAGTTATCTTTAGCTGCAGTGTCAGCATTAGTGGTTTGACCTATAACTGAGATCATGCCCTCTTTTTTCCCCCAATAGTCGTCAGAAATCCCAGTAAGTGAGATTACTTCACATTGTCATATGATTACCGTCATGTGCTTTTGTAATTCCCTTTGTCATATTGTGTTGCAGCGTGAAGTAACACATGACACTTGGTAGTGTTTCTAATGTACCTCTGACACCATATCATTATTCAAGATATGTAGGGGATTAGAGCTCAGCTCAGCATACCTCCAGACTGATTGCAATTACAAGCAATTTATTCAGTTGCATAAAAGAATTAATCATGTTTAAATTTTACAGTTTACTCTTCCTGTAAGAGTGTGCTGCCATGATCCATGTGCAATGTTATGTAAACAGGACTTGTGAAGCAATAGGAGAGAGAACCAGTGAGGGAGACAAGTATTGCGTAAGTAAGCCCGTGCTTTGTGTTTATATTTAAGAAGAAGAAAAAAATCAGTGAAGAGAAAAATAGCAGCCTGGGAGGCTAAAAGTAGCCTCTCCACCACAGATGGCACCCACGCTTTCCGCCAGTGGGTCAGTGGGTGAGGGAAGAGTGGAGGGGAGTGGGGGCGAAAGAAGAGGCTGTGGCCGTATGCCGCTATCCAGGGGAGAGTGTGGGCGACATGGGCAGCAGGAAAGAGAAAGACAAGGGCTTCTGAGGCCAAGTGGGCCGAGGTTTTTACAGTGTACGCTGCTAAAAACAGACACAATGACGCTCACGGGTCAGCTGGCTGATGTGTCATCAGCTATTTCAGCAATGTTAAACAAGTGATAATAGAGAGGGAAAAACGTTGACATCACCGTGAATGCTCACATCACTTCTTTCCCCCCCACGTTCCGCTGATTGTGTAATCATGAAGGCAGAAAAACCAGTTTCCTGGATTTAATATCATGCCTTATTTGGTAACAACGAGGCCAAAGTGGCTGACAAAAGGAGTCACACCATCACCTTTGGGTGCCCTGTGTCACTGTCAGTTAGGAATTGCACAAAATCTTTTGCAATCACTGATAAATCCTGTGGTGAACTTTATCTTAACATCCTGCAGTGGAATTACTGACACACACACATAATACGGTAAAAGGAGAAAGAGATAAACTTTGAACTCTTCACTTTAACAGTAAATGATTCCTGTGCTGTGTTTGGATGTCACAGAAGAATGAACAAATGTCTTCCACACTCCAAATAAGAACCTGGCCAACCTAAACTCATGCATGAAGTATGACTGAGCTGCCAGCAGAGAGCGCTGCTGAAACTGTGGCTGTTAGCAGCTGCAGGCACTGGAGACCACACAGTGAAAATTTCTATTAAATTGAATGGACCTCAAAAAAAACTGCAGAAAAAAAAAAATCTGAAAATAGACAGCCCCCAAAAAGTATAAATTAAGTCATCTAAAAGGTTAAAAAAGAAAAAAAAACTAAATTAAAAAAAATTGCTTTATGAAATTATCTAAATAATTTACATTGGGTAAACAGTTTTTATAAATAAAAATATGAAAATAAATTGCTTAAAAAAATCATTATGGAAGTTTTCACTACTTTTTGTGCCACCTGTAAGCTAAAAAATTAGGTTACTATTTAAAACTTCAAGCCAGTATTTTTTAAATTTTAAGTTATAAGAGTCATAATTCATAATCTAGATTTATGTCTTATAACTTTGAGATATTTAGAGAGCTGAAAATTTGAGAAATGGCAAACAAACTTCCTTAAATGCTAGTAGACTAAAGAAATGATAGGGAACCATAGGCTACTGGCAAAGTTTTTTTTGGAAGAATTATTTCAACTACTGGCAAAGTTCAAATAATTTGGAAAAATTCTGAATAAAAATTAAAATCTAAATACATGCTAATAGCTAGAAAATTTAGTATTAATTCATAAATTTAATTAGCAAAACTGCCTACCATTACAAATAAGTAGTATTAGCTAAAAATATAGCAATTAAAAAAATATATTAACACAATTATTTGCTAAAAATAGAAATACAGGCCACTGGCTAATTAGCTCGAAAAAAACTAGCTTAAATGATCAATGTAAAAATACAGTTTTATAAACCCAAAGTATAATCAATTATCTAATTAAAACCAATATAGATAGAAAATAGACTGCATAAAATTGTAAACACACTCATCCTTTCACACTTATCACCTTGCATGAAGTTGGCCATCAGCCACGTTACCCTTAATAAACTGACCTTTTTATTTAGGCTGCAGAACTTAGCAGACCATGGCCTGCAGACAGAAACAAGAGGATAAAACATACGTATTCAGCTGAATCTTAATTAAAATACCCAATGAAAACCCCCAAGAATGTTAACCACCTAAAGCTGAACTCCATGGCATACCTGCAGACAGAAAGTGAGAGACAGTGTTTGGAGTGTGTGTTATAAATAGGGACGTGGAGTGTGGAGGCACACTCAAACACACCTGCCTTCAATTAACTCCCAAGCACAAGCGCTGGCTCTGAGCAAATGCGAAACTCAATCCACAAAAACAAAACCAATCCCAAATTAGTACCAATCAATGTGAAGGTGAGTTGATTGAAATAAATGACAACAAATTTGTGGGATACAGAACCCAGTTAATTAAATAAAAGTAAAAGTAAAGTGAAAAGTCCTGTCGAAGGGAGTGTGTATAGTAGTATTCTCAGAACCAATTCTCAGAAGGGGAAACAGGTGTAAATACTGATTTCAGACAAACTAGCATTTCATAGTTGATAAAAAAGAATGATAAAAAGTCAAATATACTTTGAATCACAGTTCATAATTCACAGGTAAAGAGATTAGTGTCAGTAAGAACACGTGAATGATAAGACAAGACTGACGTGGATCAAACTCAGAGTGAAACATGGTTTCTTAAAGGCTTGCTGGGGGTTTCAGAGACATGCTTGACCTTCTGAACTGCATCTGTGTGGAGAACAGTTCACCCTGCAGCACAATGATGAAGCCCAAACACGCCTGAAAGGTTTCAAAGAGGTGACATAAAGATCTCTTGTTACATTGTAAATTTTTTATTGTGTCTTTTCAAATTGGTACAATAAATCAGTTAAAACCAGCAATCAAATTATCATCCTATAAAATGTAACAGACCATTTTAAGCACTTCAAACTTAAACCACTCCCAGCACTCACACACATGCTTTTTCTTTTACATTCTGGATATTTTCTTTGACATGATTCTCTTAGTCTTGTCTTGCATACAAATACTGCCCTCATGTGGGGGAAAATGTCAAGCAAGAACACCAAAAGTAGCATTAGACTTTCTGTTAAGGCATTACAATAACAGTGATGTTCTTTTTCTTTGGTAAAAATTATCTAATTTTTTTATACTTGACTAAAAACACAGTAAGTGTGTCACGGACGTTTCTCAGGTCTTGAGTACTGTGTTGTTAACAGCTTACCTATATTCAGCCGCAAATAGGATTTTCATTGAGCTTGACCGAGAGCCAAGCCACACAGGTTGTTTAGAAAGTTGAACAGGTCATTGACCGGATGTGTTACTCCATAAAAAGAAAGCCTCTATCTCTCTCTTTCTCCCTCTCACACATACACATGCACACAAATAAGCAAAGCCTGAAGCCTTTAAAGGTGCAGCAGATACAGCGTGTGTGGAAAGGTGTTGAACAATCAGAAGAAAAGTTATGGTGCACTAATCTATTGTCCATTTAGGAATAACCTCATAAGGAGGTGGACTGATGTGGCATGAAAAGTAACTGGTGTCATGGCTGAATGGACAAAAAAAGAGAGCTAGACCTGCAGAAACTCTCCAAAAATTCAAATCAATAATCTTCTGAATTGCAATGCATTAGAAGATTTAGCAATGCTTGCAGTATGCTGCAGAGCAGGACATGTGTGGACTATCTGTGCATGTGCAACACACTTGCAAAGAATGACATCATTGAAACTGGATGCCTCACTTACACCAATTATACCTGCCATGCTCTCCCACTCTGCTGAATTCTCTCTCTGTCTTTATGGGAAAATGTCATGAAATGGTCTGATACACTGTATTTGTTTGCTTTATATCTGCAGCAACTGCAACTGTTTCACCTTCATCCTCAAACCTGAATTATCGCTGAAAAGAAGGATTGTATGATTGTATCATGCTGCCCAGGCTTTAAAACAGTCCTCTGCGTTTTGTTGAACCTTAACAAAAAGCAGCCCCAATTAGAAAACATGCACTACTGGCTATTACTATTATCTATTGTGGGGTACACTTTGATTTATGTTTTAAAACGATGCATGTTTTAAAATGTTTTCATTCACTTTCGACTGCATACTGTCAGTGGGTTTTTGTGATTATTTTAAGTTTCTGGTTTCTCCAGTGCCTCCCTTTCTCTGTTTTCGGTTGTTTCTCGTTTTACTTTGATAGCTGGAATTCTTTTATGTCTTGCTCTGAGCTGTGCTTCCTGTTTTCTGATTGCATTCATCTATGTCTTCTTCACTACCTGTTTTCTAAACCCTACAGTTCAGTCTTCACCTTAGCCTTAGTCAAAATATCTCTTATGTTATGTTCTTTGGGTATACTTCCTGTCTTCTTGTGCTCCTTTTCATTTTTTCCCTTCACCTTTAGCATTACTGTTTGTACCATTTTCTCTTTGTTTTGGATTTTTAACCAGCCACAACAGAGGTCTGCTTTTTGTATAGCATCCATCCTCTGGTCCGACGACCGTGAGACGTGCCACAGAGCTCATGTTCATCTTACACTTTTAATCACAATGTCACAGTGATTTAATTAAAGTCACATGGTTGAATGACATATGGTAAATGGAATGGTTCTTATATAGCATTCAAAGCGCTTTACACAACTTGTACATTCACCCAGCACCTTTTTCTAAGTGCCTCCTAACAAACATCCACACATACTCCGATGGATGCATCAGAGAGCAACATGGGGTTAATATCTTGCCCAAGGATACTGGGATCAAACCACCAACCTTCCGGTGAGTAGGTAACCTGCTCTACCACCTGAGCTACAGCCACCCTAAGAATTCAGACCATATTTTGATCACACAGACACAAACGGTGAAGGGCAGTTGCACATCTTAAGTAACTGAAACAGCTAATGAGCTGTGTTTCTGTGTCTAAAGAATACTCTTCTTGTCATAGTTTCTACAATTACAAATATAGTTTCTTACAATTCGAAGAACATACTGCCGCTTCCTTTTCTTTGTAGTAGTTTCATTCAATGTCAACAAAATTCAAAGCTTGTTACTCTTTAGTGCCATCTAACTTTCTCAGATGACTATGGCATCCTTACTCTAATTAAAACAAACAAACAAACAAAAAACAAAAAACGCTGTATACATTGGGTAAAAGCCAGACTAGAAAAGTGCATTTCCTGTAGAACCTGTCAGAATGTGGGGCATCATCTCAAGATGTGGGACAGACAGACATAGAACGAAAATACTGTCTGGTCACCATATAGTCTTATGCTTGTTTTATACACTGAAGGTAAAAGGATGCACTACATCTCTACTGTAGTTCCTTTTACCAGCCTCCTCTTACCTAAGTTTTCCAAATGCATTTCCGTGAGACATCCTTTAACACTGAGAATACAACACTAATGTTGGTTTCCAGGTCACAGGCAGGAGGACACGGAAAAGTACCGAACTGAGAAAAGCCTTATGAATAACTTATGTGCAAAACCTTATTCTTCAAAATATTTTCTACACTTGTTTTCTTCATTGTATTTATTTTGCTTAGATAAAATAAGTATTTATAAAGCTGTCATGTAAATAGTGTACTAAATAAATATGTAAGTATAATTTCCTTTCTTTGGTTCATTTAAAAGGAAAAAAAAGAAGTAAATGACCAACTGAAAGGTGCAGGCTGAAGCTAAAGGTTATGTAACACCTATCCCTGATTCAACAATCAGAAATGAAGGAAAATTAAATCAGCCTCATATGTGCTTGTTATCTCTCATTTAACAGCTTCGGGATACGAAGTGAGAATTGGAGTATTCAATTTTTTTTATATTGACTACACTGAAATTGAAAGATAAAAATAAATATAATATGACAAGGACCTTATTATGATTGAAGGAATGATCTTTATTGTCATCATAAATAGTACAATATAATTCAGTTTGCCTTTCTCTTAGGATAGAACTTAAAATAACAATAAATATATACAATTAACAAATAAACAGAATATATAAAATAGGTAAGTACTTACAGATAAAAAAAACAACTAAAATTAGCAGCAAACGTAAAATGTAAAAATGTATATGGTCAGTTGTATAGGATAAAAAACATTTCTCAGTCTATATATGTGTGTGTGTGTGTGTGTGTGTGTGTGTGTGTGTGTGTGTGTGTGTGTATAATGTAAATGTAAATGTACATATCATATTTGGGCTTTTCTAAGCTGGCTCACATCAGATGGGCCCCAAGCTGCATAATGAAAATCCTGGATACGCCCCTGTTGAGGAAATAAACATAGGAGAACGTACGGCTTTAACTCTTAGCCCGCCTCCTCCTAGAGAGAGTAACACGACGTCACCGGGCCCGGCAGCCAATCCGAGAGCGATACGCTCTAGCTAGAGGAGATCTCCTATGTATTGGTGAAGCTGGTGTGCATTCGGCTGTGTGTATGTGTGTGAGTGTGCGTGTGTGAATGCGAACAAGTTGATATTCATTTAAATTTTTATTACCCCCTCCTCCCTCATCATAAACATATTTGAGTTAAACTCCGGGAGAGATAAAAGTAGTTAAACATACAGCAAAGGCAGAGTGACTCCGATGAACTCGAAAATAAGTTTGCTGCGCACTGCCTTTGAAAAGAAGCCGCATCTACGCAGTTTGAGGAATCTCGGTGTGTCGGTGTTTTTATCGACACCGGAGAGAGTCAGTGCAGCTGCTTTGTTGTGTGCCTTCTTTCAAAGTCGCTGGTGAAGTTGTTGTAACCGTCACGCTATAGGAGGCAGTAAAGCGGGGATAAGCCATTCACGAGAAAATAAGACAAAATGCTGAAGACGCTGACGAAGAAGCTGAGAAGACATTCACTCAATGAGATCCATCCTTTCCAAGTGAAGGTAAGTTCATTACACACCGTGAAATGGTTGTCATGAAACTCGCAGCACAAACAGCTGAGAAAGAAAGTGACTCGTGTCTGTGTGTATGCGTGTGTGAGCGCAGCGTGGCTTTACTTTTGTCTCGTGACTCGCTTATGAACCTTTATTAACACTATTTCTCTTTCACACGCACAGAGCAGCAGTCATTCCCAGCCTTATACACCCCGAGTGGCCACAAGCCCTATCAGATGGACTCCTCCATCTGCACCACCTCTGGTGGTCAAACGAGTTCATTTGGACTTATTTAAACGGAATCTGGACCACTTTCAGCTTACTGTTTACTCTTAGTGATTACATTCTGCTGACCATTTATCAGTTTTGGTTAGTAAATTGTCTCAGCTGTTTACCCATGACTCTTGGACGCTATTTTAACCATTAGTCCATTACTTTTAGTTACAAATTGAATTATAAGTTATTTATTACATCAAGCTACCTGTTTGAACAATGTATCCTTTATCTTAACGAATAGTTGTTATCTACTATTCATAATTTTGAGGTAAAGTCCTTCTAGGAGCTACTTTGACTTCTTGTTTATTACTGTTTGACCAATTCCTAAATAGCGTTTTCTTTCTGTGGGACAGGCTAGAGCTTCATCACTGCTGTGCGTGTTTTTGGAGGTACTCTCAGCCTCATTCATTATCAAGCAATTTACTCTTCATGGATACTACAGGACTTTCTCTGGTGTTTACAAGTTAAAGTCTTAAAAATCCCTCTTGAGCTAAACATGTTTGCCTCGCTGTCATATAAGAAAGGAGAAACACTGAGAAACATTGGCCTTCTGTGTGTAAGAGAAAGGCTGGTGGAAGTAGTTCAGAGTGTGCATATGTGTGTTTGGGGTGAGTGTGGGGGTACAAATTGAAGCTCATTTAGGATGTACACAAACAAACATTTCAGTAAAAACCTTATTACTGCAAGCTGCCCCCACATCTACATCTTTACCCTCCAATTATCCACCACAGAATCCATGTAAGTGCTCCTCAGTTGTTGCTGGCTGTTCAGCTTGCATAATGCCTCTTTTTGGGGAGTTGAACGGTGAATTGTAACTTGCACGGGTCACTGACTTGCTCCAGCTACAACACTATTGTGCGTCAACCAACTGTATAGTCGCATGGCAGCCATTTTGTGCCAAAGTGTGCCCATTCAAAGGCCTGGAGGTGGATATGGGGGAAAGTGTGCCATCCCTATTGTCTGCTATTGTTTGTGTTTGTTGATCTGCTCACTGGTGGAAACGTTCTGCCTGTCGTAGTGATGGGAAAAGTGAGTTGTGACAAGGCTGGTTGCCTTCATGCTGGACTGACACAGGATGGCCTGTGAAAGCCGCTACACAGCACTCTTAAACCAGTACAATGGTGATTTATAAGGAATTTCTGCTGGTATGACCCCTGCTCCAGGACCTGCACTAATGCAGTGTAATGATTCAAGAAGAGGCAGCCAATGGAGCACCTTTCACTGAAGGAATTTTAAATGATAATCAAGGTTTAGTACGATCTTAGAATCTTAGTTAGTGATAGAAAGTGTACTCATGTCGATTATTGTGACACAAAGCCACAAACAGGAAAAAAATTGTTGTTGTTTTTTTTTTTTTTTCCATCATGGCTGATTTTTTTATTTTATTTTATTTATTTATTTATTTTTCTTCTGGTCCTGCTTTTTGTTGTCACTAAGATAGTATTTAGTATTTTATCACTCAGTTGGAGGGATGAAGCTCGCTGAGGCCTAGAGACTGGTTGGCAACCATCTGGCAACCTTGAGTCATGAGGGAAAAATGTTTATTCTTTGATCTTATTGTGAGCGGTTGCTGGCAGTTGCTGTGGAAAACAATTATTAATGTCCTACTGATGCAGCCCTAGAGACCAGACATTGAGCTTCTGTAATCACTAGCTTCTTGGGAATACTCCCACCACTTTGAAAGTGGTTGGTGGAGGTTGCAAAGAAGTATGCAGTGGCAATACTTCCTTGCAATTGTTTTGGTCACTTGCATGTTGTCGCTGTCACTAATAGTGTGCATGGAAGACATTAACTGTCTGCACAAATTTGCAAACTAATTGCCAAGTGGCCATTAAATTGAAAAGTACAACGCAAACTGAAAATGAAGAACTCCCACCTTCAGAGTAAAAGTGCCTTTTACAGCTTTTACTTTGAAGTAAAAGTTCAAAGCGACAAAGGGGGTCATCTGATTTTTGGCGTTTTCTGTTTTCTTTGTATTATTGTTGCATGTTTTCAATATAAAGCGCCTCGAGGCAACAGTTGTTAATGTGCTGGTTGGAGTGTTAAAGCCCCACATTTTTTCTATAGATGAATGTTTCTAGTTCGTGTCACATTTTTTCAAGTAGCACTGCAGCTCGAAGGGTAAACGGTGAGTGTCCACATCCAAGTCAGTGTCTTCCATGTAAGTTTCTATCTGAAATCTGCTAGCGACTGAAATAATCACAAGGATGATTTTGGTGCAGCATCATCTTTGCGCTGATTTCATTTGTTGAAGTACCGTCTGGCAACCACCTCCTAACCATCTGGGGAAAACACGTTTCCTTAGTGACCGGTGATTCCCGGGTTTTGTGACAAGTCCTTAGCCCTGTGTAATTGAGACCTAACCAAGCTAGCTACCATTAGCTCATAACTTTGCTATCTAGCCTCTTGTCTAAATAGAGCTTAACAATAACTGCCCACTTTTTAAGGGCCCCAGTTCCGGAATTGAAATTCCTATTCATTCTGTCCATTGACGTTCCAGAAAATCCTTGTACAAAGAGTTTTAATCCTCAAACCAAGCCAACCAGCTTTGAAATTAATCATGACCATAAAAAGATTTAATTTGAATGTATAAGGGGTCAGTAGGCTCTAATTATATGTTTTAGCAGATTTTTATGTCAGATGCCCTTCCTGATACACCCTTAGTAGGATTTGTGCCTTTTCCCGAGCTCTAAAGGGAATATTTTATTTGTTAAGGGAGTGTGTAAACCACTACACTGTGGAGCCACAGGAACTACTTATCACACAGTGCATGCACAGCATATGCAAAATCCACAGCAACCTTCAAACCTTTTGAGTTTAATCCATGTAATGTTTTATAGTAGTATTTGTGAATATTAAACATTCATATTTCCATGGTAACAATGACCACCAGCAATCACAGACATCACAGTTTCAATTGCGGATTGTGGATAGAGTAGATCTTTTCCACAACATTGGAAACAACACAGTTTTTGTTAAAGTTGATATCTTAAAGATTTCTAGTTTCTACAAGAGCATGCACCATTGTTTCACAGTGTTGTAGCTCATCTACTTTAGATGTCAGTAACATCACTATGACGCATAATCCATAAACCCATACGAAGGACATGAACCTCACTATTGAACTCTGTGTGACGCTGCTGATATTTTATACCTAGTAAAATTTTGGAAATTATGGTCCAGATTTAAATTTTTGCAGCAGATTTTTCTTGTACACTTTGACTCCTCCCCTTGCTGTGTTGGCCCTTTACAGACTCAAAGAAGCCGATGTATTGGCTTCGGGATAGTTTAAAAGAGACTAAACGGTCTCTCAAGGTCCTGGAGCTTCGACAGATTAAAACCACTTAGAGCTACACTACTGTGAGGAAGATCCACCAGCTGAGTGTGAGCTGAAGACAGGCAAGCATGTCTGTCCCTATGCTGTGTGTCTTTATGAGAGGGGGAATGGAGTGTGACAGTGTCCATGACAGTGTGGAAGGGCAGAGCAAAGCTGATATGTGTGTGAAC
This sequence comes from Aulonocara stuartgranti, assembly GCF_965226115.1. Classification (NCBI taxonomy): domain Eukaryota; kingdom Metazoa; phylum Chordata; class Actinopteri; order Cichliformes; family Cichlidae; genus Aulonocara; species Aulonocara stuartgranti. Next base: position 14,826,816 of record NC_138955.1, read on the forward strand.
TGGGTGGTGTGTATTTGTGTGCGCGCACGCTGTGACATTGCCATTGATCCAGCTTAGCAAGCTGCTCAGTGATGCAAGGCACTGACAAGGATTTCATTCAACTGTTCTTGACACACAAACACACAAGTCTTTGTATGTGTTTGCATGCGTACACAATAGCAGTTTCTATGCTTTATTCCTGCAGGCTCATTTTCATTTTTGCTTATTTGTCCAAATGAACTTCAAGCACTCTCTTCTTTCTTTCTTTTTTCTTGTCTTCTGTCTTTTTATTCAGGACTAATGTAAAACTGTACTGTGAATAAAACAAAAGTATGACTCAAACTTTTCTCAAAATATCAGCAAATTACCAGGTGAGGAAATGTATGGGTCAACCAAATCTGAACACAATTCTTACCTGACCGCTTCAGAATCAGCTGATTTGTTTGGTTTAATAAGTATACCACATTTAATGAAGCCCTGCAAAATTTTACCTTCAAAATATGAGAATTTTTCCAAGTTACAGGCCCTCGAAGTATATCAGATTGGGCTGAAATTTGGTAGATTTTAATTCATGTGAGATTTTTTTTTTTCTCCTCAGCATGTTTCAGGAACATCAGTATGGTGAAATGTGTATCATATTTAAATAGCAACACAGTAGCAGTTTATTGTCTGTGATACAGAGTAGCAGAAGCAGGCATTGGTACCCCAAATGTTTAATTTCCTTTTCCACAATTCACTGAAAGGAAAAAGTGAAAAGTGCAATTTGGGTAAACTTCCAAAGGCCTTAATACTATGTGGGATAAGTGGCTAGTCAAAGCAGCATGTGCCTACATTGATTCCAGGCTCATCCTGTAACTGTGATTTATTGTGTGTCATAATAACTTTGTATAATGTAACTTGTAGTCACTTCCAACAGTTAAATGAGTTAAATGAAATCATGTTGATTTTGTGGGTAGTTATTCCTATGTTGATTCCAGGGAAATGGATAACTTTTAGCTCTCCATTGTAGGCTTTCTAAACTCAAACAACATATTGGCCACTGACATCTGTAAATGCTATCTTATTTGCTGATATATTGGTTCATAAAGGTCACCTTTTCTATTTTAAAGTTCTTCTGTCATACTTCAACTCTCTAAATGTTTTTTAAGTACTATATAACTTTACTCTTACTGAGCTTTGTAGTTAGTTTGGTGGAGTTATTCTCAGGTGTAGTGCAGACCCACAGCTCACAGCAGTCCAAGCCCTCACCTCAAACTTAATTTGAATATTTGTCATGCAAAGTAGCAGCACAGACCTGGGTAGTAGTTGGACCGGAAGATGAAAATCACCACCAGTGATTAACATCAAAATGATATTTGAATGCTGTCACTGCAGAGCTACCTCCTAACAATGTGAGAATGACTGTGGAGGGTCATTAAGCTTTTCAAATATTTTTTTCACACCTGTTTTCAGATTCAACGCGATTGGGACCTTAAATATTAGTGCAATGCTAATGTGGAAGGTTGTGCCGACTGAACTCCTGATTAGGTTGTGTTTGTGTTTTTTTTTTTTCTTTGCATATAGTTCTCTATATCAGTTAAAGAACAAATATAGTTCTTGGCCAGCTTTTCTTGGTGGACTGAAGGCTGGGTGAGAGGTTAAACTTGCCAAGCAGATGTTTCTCGCACAGCTTTCACCTACTTCCAAAGTGAATGGAGGAGATCATAAACTCATCATAAGACATATGATAACATTTATTAAGAGGCCCAAGAATAAGTTGCCTTATTTTCTAAATATTGACATATCCAAACATAACCTTCATTGGATTAGGTTCTTGTCTTTTTTTGTCTAATTGTGTTTCATTCTTGGCTCTCAATGTGTACTTCAGTCACAACATAATATATAATCTTTAGATATAGAGTAGCTAGGTAAGCTTCTGCTCACTTCTAATTTCGATGAACCTTGTAAATCCTTTTTATTGCAATGTTAAACCTAATCTTAAAACATTAATTTATGAGAGCTGAAAGAATTTTTGAAGAATGTGCTTACAGGTGGGGCACTACTGCTTTATATGCTATTTTTAGCAAATGTATTAAGATAAACAAAGTCTGTAAATAGTTGGGATTGTCTTGAAACTGATTGTTTGAAACTGGATAAAAACTGGCAGCCTGAAAGAACTAGAAAGTGTCTAAGTTTGCAATATTTAAATGGACAAAAATGTAGCGATATTGTATTGTGTATATATTATTGCTAGTGCACATGCAAATACTTTTGCAGAAATACTGTTTGCAAGGCACCACCCACTTTTCTGTAATCCATACCTACTCTGGTGTGATGCTGTGACAAGTCAAATGTGGTTATTACATATTCTCTAAAGAGTTGCAATTCCTCTAATAGCCACTTGAGGCTGGATAAAAAATGAGGCAGTTCCCATAGACTACCATGTTAAAATGCCCAACTTTACAGCAGAAATGAACATGTTTACTGCCTGCTACGGAAAAACTGCTTTAGTCTATATTTCTCATTTCCATATTTATATTAACTGTATATAGTTTCATTTTTTAAGTAAAGCAAACTTTTGTATTTTAATCATGTTATTAGAACCTGTTTGAGTCACAGGTCAGACTTGGGCAACTGTAGCTGCTACCTGTCTGCTAGGCTTGCTGTCAGCTGATTGGATTTACTGAACCAGAGCTCTGGACTGAGAGCATTTTAATGCAGTTATCTCTATCATTGTTTGTTTGTTTTTTGTTTTTGTTTTTGTTTTCGTAGCATCCAAGAGAGTCTGGGCTTCATTTTTTAGTGAGTGATATTGTAGTATGCTCAAAAGTTTAAATTGGAAGTCCATACCAGATACTTTGTTAGGCACATTTTGCTAATACTGGGTTGGATATAAGGTAAACCATAAGCTCTACGCTTTTTCTTATCAGACGGATAAAAATGCTAAGAAAATACATACATTTCTGTCAAGTTAACCAACTCAGAATCTTTAAATTAATTACATGCTTCCAATCGCTCATTTTTATCCAGGAAAAAAAATCGTAATATGATGCAGCCTTTTTAAGTTGGAGTTATGCATTCCAGGCTTGACTAGAGCATTATGCATGAACTGAACTCATTATCTTATGCAGACTACTAAGTGAAATACTGCTCACTTTACAGTAGCAAGGGAGCAACCATTAGCACCATATCCTGGAGCTGAACAGCTGGTGCTACAGCACAGTGTGATGGTGAATGTCAGTTAAGCAATAGCTAGAGTTTGTTGTAGCTAGCTGTGCCAAAGGAGTACCCGTATCAGATGTGGTTCACTGAGAACACATGCAAAGTTTTTCTCTCTTTCATAGTAATACCTGATATCAGATAACTGTCACACGCCAAGTTTTTGCTGTCTAGAAAAACAAAGTGAAACTTATTCAAATACTCATACATGCACCACGGCTTTGCTTCACACTCCCAGAGGAGATTTTGCATAGCTTATTTTTTATCATCTGTTGACATGTACTTGTTTTGCATTAAGAGAAATTCATCAGATGCTGTAGTAGCTTTTGAGTTCATGGGAAGGGGTCTCGTTCTGTTCATGCTTGAGCTGTTGTTGGTCTTTTAACCCCTTCTGGTGAGAAACTAGAAGCAAAGAACTTCTAAAGTCTCATAGCTTAGATAGTCTAGCCCTAAAGAGCCATATCCTCTCCCTCAAAAAACTTTCATGTGGTAAAAGTTATTCTTCTGTCAATTTTTATCACATTTTTAACTGAAGAGGTCTCCAGTTAAAGTCATTTTTGCTTAGGAAGATTTCCAAGTGAATGAACGATACCACTATATCAGTGCTCAATGCTACATTTATTGCATCCTTTAGCAAAGGGTACTTTGGAGCATCCTTTATGAAAGGAAAGTCCCACAATTCATAGCAACCATCAGTTTGTGAAAACAAATAAACATAAATAACAAGTAATAGAAGTCATGTAAATATTAACAGTGCATTTTCCATTTTGTGACCTAACCTGCTAATATGTATGATTCTTTAACACAGTGTTGTTAAACCCAAAAATGAACTCTGAGAATAGATTTTCTATGATTAAACAATTAAGATTATGAGCTTTATCAAAGTGATCAAAGTCATTTTAAGGTTCACTATAATTTAGTTTGCATTAGTTATGTCCATTATTGTATTGCAGTCTTTAGGACTGTCTTGACTTCAGTCCCAGAAAGTCAGAATAAGATCGTCTCTCCAGTAGGACGAGAAAATATGAGTGGACTTGATAAGCAACTAATCACAATCACTGTGACCTCCATGAGATGAAGTATTTAAGATGTGGATGTCATTGTCATCTCCGGCTAGTTCCATGTCAACAACATTCACATTGTTAAGTAGTCTTATGTAAGTATAGTTGAATTCCCTGAGCACCGTGGTTCACTTTTCCTAAGTCCTTAGAAATTCTCCTTTACAAATTTCCCTGACATGTTTTCCATTGAGATCAAGGGTAAAGTGATTAGGAAAAGGAAGTCATTTTTTTGGTCTGTTTGACCGCAGCCGGGGTCAAGAGAATAGCTGTTGCTCTATTTTCAGATTTTGATTGCATTAAAGTATCTTTCTGTCACAGTCAAAGTACCATGAGCCACTCCACCATCTGCCATTTTGATTTGTCTTTTTCCAGACACGAGTCACCTTCAGCCACCACAACCACATGCTTCTCACACACATGGGGTTTCTGTTGTGGTTCAACCACTTTACTAATGTTTGTTATCATTTGGAAACGGTTGTCATCGAGGGAGGACTTCCTACCATATATCCTTAGCCAACCAATTAGCATGCATTAGCAGACTCCTTTTTTGATGGACAAAATTGTAAGTGTTGGATTTTTTTTTTTTTTTTTTTTTTTAAGCTGACATTTTTTGGAGGGGGCGTGGGGGGGTCAAGATGCAGTCAGAGCATGTTCATGGACATTGGCATGAAAATGTCAAATGTAAACATGCCAGAATTTATCAGAATCATTCATTTTTCCGACTGACAGAGATTTGTCTGTGAAGAAGCTTTCAGAATTCCAAAGAAGCAGAGAAGCAAAAGCTGCTAACTTGATCTCAGTGGTGATCTCACTGCGAGTGAAAACAGATTTAAGCGACTCAGAATAAATTCCTGTCTCTTCTGAGTACAATTAAAATGTTTATAACCCGCAACTAGTACCAGTTCGCTCTTGGTATCCTACAACAGTAATGTTAACAGGATTTCGACTGCTTTATGGATGCTGCCCAACAATAACTCTCTGTAGTATACAGTGGAGTTGAAGCCCAAGCCAACCACTTGCCAAAACACATTTCCTCCTCACAGTTATTCCTCAACGTCTTTTTCATATGGAGTTCATGAAGTGAAGCTGTTTAACTCGAGACTCCCTCAGCCAAGGGGTTTTGTCTTGTGAACTGGCTCTGGGTCTGTTCATTGAGTATCCTTCCCACAGCTCATGCACCAGTGAAAAGCATGAAGGCTACACTCTTTTATTGCATGGAATATACCCTTTGTTACACTTTTAGGTGACTTCTAGATGTCTTCATTAAGATAGGATAGCATCCTCTGTATATGTTTTAGAAAATGGTTGGTGATAACTTTTTAAAAATCTTTAGTGGTAACATTGTTAGAACATCTTGCCTTGAGGTTCCTGAAGGTGGCATGTTTTTTAAAATGAATAAATTACTTTGAGCAAGTGGAGCTTCTGATTTAGCATTTTCAGCTGTAGCTCGTTTTCAGTTCGTTTCAGTATTTGTAGGATATTTATTGCTTCAGTTAATGTTCCTGTAGGGTTAAAAAGTTCTGTTAATTGTTGCCTTTCATTTTTAAGCATCGCCATGTTGTTCCCTAAACTCCTTAAACTCTTGTTGTTAGATTGTCAATAAATGTAGTAATTGCATTCATAGGAAATGGACTGTTTTGTACACTTTTCCATGCTTTTTCCTACATGAGTGCTTGGTGTCTAACATTCATACTACAATGGATGCATCAGAGAAAAACTTGGGGAAACATTAGCTGGGCTTCTCTACTGACTTAGCCTCTGGGTGCAAATTTTAAATGCACTACTCATGTAGTCAGCTGATATCTGGGACCAACCTTGGGGTTTGGTATCTTGCTCAAGGATAGATTGGCATCCAGACTGGAGTAGCAAGGGATTAAACAATCAACTTCCTGATTAACAGAAGACCTGTAGCTCCTGAGCTATAGCGACCCCGAATGGCCTTTAGTTGATGAGCCATGTCATTGCTGGTAGTATGCTATATACTCGGGGAATAAGTCATATTAATTTAGCACATAGCACTTGGTCAAATTGGACACTTTGGCATGTAGTGCTTACTACCTACTGCTAGCACTGTCACCTCGCACCAAGAAGGTTCTTGCTTCAAATCTACTTTGCCTTTCTGTGTGGAGTTGTGCATATTCTGTTAAAACCTGCTTGCATTCCCTCTAGATACTCCGGATACACACATGTTTATTTAACCGGTGATTCTAAATTGGCAAATGACATGTATGATTATCTGTTTCTCTGTGTTAGACCATATAGAATCTGGAATAGATTAGGGACTTGTCTGTGGAGCACCTCAGCTCTTGGTGGAAGTAAACTGGGACAGGTTACGTTCATTTCACAAACCTACCACCAGAAATGTTATCTGGGCTTCTCTGCTGACTTAGCCTCCGGGTGCAAATTTTGAATGCACTACTGATGTAGTCAGCTGTCTTCTGGGACCAAAATTTCTCTTTTGTTCTGCAAATCTTTGTTTAAGGATTCAAATTGATTAAAAAAATAATAGAAAGCTAAGCCTTTGATAATAGGCATTTGGGAAAAAAATGTCCATCTTTTGCACCCAGCTTGGATTGTTATCAGACTTGCTCTTGGAGAGTATAAGCAACTGAAGTTTTTAAAGGAAGCATTAAATGAAGGGGGAACTCCAGTTAAACATTTGTAAATGGCCAATCACAAGGAGGTAAAAAACCTGTTATTAGATGGTCATAAAGTTTTTTGGTCTAGTCTAAAATATCATCTATAAATTAACATTGTTTTCAAGGGTCATTTAGACACTGTCCTACTTTGTGAAAGACAAAAATCATTGAGCTAGCAACATAAAGTGTGGAAAGAGTGTTTGCAGTGTTACATCATCAGACTTGGTTTGGCCTATTCTTTGGTCTGCACTGATATGACACATTGGACTGTAAGTATGACATGTTTTCAGTCAGTTTAGCCTGTAGCAATTTAAGGAAACTACATTTATGATTAATAGGAGTTTTGGCTGACAGAAAGTCGGCCAAAACTCCTGTTATTCATTACTGCTGATATAAGATGTGAATAATGTGATTTCAACGGCCTTGATGTTGTTGCATAACAGCATACTCTGGAACTTCCACTTAATATGAATTGAATACTGTCCTCCCTGTATTTGTCTTTGAAACCCTGGCTCATTTCCCCCTTTTTCACTGTATTTTTTTGAAGGCCTTCAGAAAGAGGAGGAGGAGGAGGAGGAGGAGGAGGAGGTGGTGTGTGTTACACACTAGAAGGGAGGACACTGTATGTTTGTGTGGATGTATGTGTGTCATCGTACACACAAGCTCAAGCACAGATGGCAGCTGCTCAGCGAAGCCTCGGAGTGGTAATTACTGAGTGTGAGGCGCATTACTTAACTGTTAGCTTTGCAGTCTGCAGGGTATCTGTATTGTTGTTGCTGCTGTAGAGGAGGAAACGATTTTTAAAGAGACAGTCTGGTTTAGGTTGAATGTTTTTCTGTACAGCAACTTGTGTATGTTTACTGAAGCCAGGCAAAAATTTACTCTCAAGGTATGAATATTTTCTAACGTAAAGGCTCTGGAATTATATAAAAGTGAGTTAAAGTTTTGTGATTTTTAGTTTGCATTATTGCTGTCAAAGCCTGTGACCTAAAAGAGATATACACATGAAATATTCAGGGCTAAAAAAACCACTTTTAAGCCCTGTTAAAACGGCAAACAAATCAGTTTTACACCCACGCCAAGTGTCACGATCTAAGACCAAAATCTTCCTTTTCTTTGGCTTGAAAGAGAAGGACCCTTATATATCCTTGTATGATAAACTTTGTTTTTTTTGTGTATGTGTGTGTAATATTAAGATTCATATCAGCAGGGGATATGAGGGGTTAATTTAGCATTGCATGTTTGACCTACAGTACAAGCTGATGCTTTTTCCAGATTTCCTACCATGGCAGCGGAGAGGGAGGGGAGAGCGATGACTCAGAAGGGGAGAACCAGGAGCTTGCACAGATTGACAGAGGTATGTTCCCACTGCCAGGCAAATCACCTTTAATTGAAAATAGACGATGATTTTCTGTTTTGGGTCAAAAATAAAGATTAGAGGGGAACACTGATTACTGGAGGAGAATTTTGACTCTGGAAATGTCCTTCAAATTATTACAGTGTTTTCTGGGAAACGAAAAAAGTTTTAATCACCTAAGAAATGCAGTAAAGGTGAAAAGAGGATGCTGAAAGAGCCATTGATACTTATACTTGTTGTTGGCCGTAACAGATTGCTTACAGGAAACTTGAAAAGCGTTTCACTTCAATCAACTTCAGCTACTTCAGAAAGCTGCTGGCAGAAGTTTCATTAGAAAAAGGAAATACGGCCAAATACACTCAACAAAAATGTAAACGCAACACCTTTGTTTTTGCTCCCATTCCCCATGGGATGGACGTAGAGACCTAAAATTCATTCCAGATACACAATATAACCATCCCTCCCAAACAGTGGTCACAAATCAGTCCAAATGTGTGGTAGTGGGCACATCTGCTATATTGAGATAATCCATCCCACCTCACAGGTGTGCCACATCAGGATGCTGATCTGACATCATGAGTAGTGCACAGGTGTACCTCAGACTGCCCACAACAAAAGGCCACCCTGGAATGTGCAGTTTTGTCTCACAGCAAAATGCCACAGATGCCACAAGCAATGAGGGAGCGTGCAATTGGCATGCTGACAGCAGGCATGTCAACCAGATCTGTCGCCCGTGCATTGAATGTTCATTTCTCAACCATAAGCCGTCTCCACAGGCGTTTCAGAGAATATGGCAGCACATCCAACCGGCCTCACAACCGCAGACCTCGTGTAACCACACCAGCCCAGGACCTCCACATCCAGCAGGTTCACCTCCAAGATCGTCTGAGACCAGCCACCCAGACAGCTGCTGGAACAATTGGTTTGCACAACCAAACAATTTCTGCACAAACTGTCAGAAACCGTCTCAGGGACGCTCAACTGCATGCCCGTCGTCCTCATCGGGGTCTTGACCTGACTCCAGCTCGTCGCCGTAACAGACTTGTGTGGGCAAATGCTCACATTCGATGGCGTCTGGCACGTTGGAGAGGTGTGCGCTTCACGGATGAATCATGGTTCACATTGTTCAGGGCAGATGGCAGCTGAGAATGTCCCAGTTCTTGCATGGCCAGCATACTCACCGGACATGTCACCCATTGAGCATGTTCGGGATGTGCTTGACCGGCGTATACGACAGCGTGTACCAGTTCCCACGAATATCCAACAACCTCGCACAGCCATTGAAGTGGAGTGGACCAACATTCCACAGGCCACAATTGACAATCTGATAGACTCCATGCGACGATGTGTTGCACTGCATGAGGCAAATGGTGGTCACACCAGATACTGACCGGTTCTGGGTCCCCAGACCCCCAATAGCGCAAAAAACTGCACATTCCAGGGTGGCCTTTTGTTGTGGGCAGTCTGAGGTACACCTGTGCACTACTCATGATGTCAGATCAGCATCCTGATGTGGCACACCTGTGAGGTGGGATGGATTATCTCAATATAGCAGATGTGCCCACTACCACACATTTGGACTGATTTGTGACCACTGTTTGGGAGGGATGGTTATATTGTGTATCTGGAATGAATTTTAGGTCTCTACGTCCATTCCATGGGGAATGGGAGCAGTAACAAAGGTGTTGCGTTTATATTTTTGTTGAGTGTAGCAGCTGCACTGAGGTCATTTATAAAGCTTCTAGTTTTTAAAGTAGCTACGTCGTCTGGGATCTCATTATCTCTCAGACACCTTAAAAAGTAGATGTATTCATTGCACTTTTCTTGACTGATTCAGATTTTGTCTTTCTTTTAAATTCTAAATGTGACCTGCTGATACCGAATTATAACTGACAGAGCGTACAAACAATTTAAACTTTTCCTCAATGTAAAATTAGATTTTCATAGTAAAATAAATTGGTAAACTTCACAATTTTGACTTTATAGTTTGCACAAAGCTACAGGATCTTCTCTCACTTAAACAAGATGAAAATAAAGTGCTCTGCTACTGGAAGGAGGTGCAAATGATTAAAAAAAAATAAGTTGCCGAATGCCCACTTTTACCGGACATGTTTTACCTTACAAAAAAAAAGCAAATGCAACAGATTTATATAACAAATCCAAGTAGTTTTTGATGCGTGTCAGCTACAGTGATTGTCTTTGTCCCCTGATTTCCAAGAACTGGGAGAACAATAGAAAATAAATATATATTTTGATAGCGTAGAGTTGGGGTAATCTGGAATGATTACTTAGCCTTTATTAGGATTCCTGGTGACTTTTGTTCCTAGTCCTTTAGAGGAGGGAGAGAGAGATAAATCTGACTAGTGGTTAGCTTAAAAGTAGGAAACAGATGAGAGCAGAGGGGTACCTTGTTTCAGTGTAACTGGTCTGTTCGGTATTAAATTATAATCTTCTACATTTTTTAAAATTTGACTTATGAGTTTTTAATTCTCCTAGAGAGGCGGAGAAATTGTGCCCTCACCCCTCTGGCCACCAGCCAGCAGCACAACCAGGGTCCCCTCTCTCCTGCACGGCTGCGACGCCTGCGCCTCCTTTTAGATGCCAATCTGGATCGCCACTCTTCAGAGGAAGAACTCGAGCGAATCAGCTGCGGCGATAACAGGAAGTGGGTATCTTCACTCTCCCAGCGCCATGGCGATCACCACAGCAGTGCCTCCAGTGATGAGGAGGTGCGGGACCTCTGTGGCTGCAGGTCGCCTGCCGCCTCCGCCAGGTCGCTGGGGGAGCCCGGTGCTTGCCTGGCTGCCTCCCCCAGCCCTGTACTTTTCAGCTCCAGCCCACCACGTAGCCTCAAGCCACCCCCCATGCGATTTCAGCTGCAGGTGGTTCCGCCGGTTGCACGACCCATCATCTTGACCCACTTTGACCAATCAGCACCTTACAGAAAGTATCGGCACAGCTACGGGGGGGAACCAGGGAGACCCAGTCTGGACTTGGAGAAAATGCAACAGGTCCGTGAGTTAAATACGAGGAGCATGTATATGTTAGCGCTAAATTATTAAAGCAGGGTTTTTCCTGCAGCTAGTATAATGCACCCTTTTTATTCTCCCCTGAAAGAAGGCAGTATGTAATTAGTTCATTTTGTTTGTCTGTCTGTTTCTTAGCAGTCTAAGATTTACAGTTTTCAAGATGTCATATTTTTTGTGATGGTAGATGCAAAAAAACAGCTCAAACAGATTAAATTTGGGTAAAATCTGGGTCAAGGTCACACTAAATGTAAAAAAAAAACCCCTTTTGTATTACCCACAATTTGTTTTTTTTTTATCGCCTTCAAACTTCTCAACAATATACTAGGCCTCAGGAGACACGAGTATCTAGGTTGGCCAAGCATTTGACTTTGACCTTCATTGAGCCCAAGGTCAATTTTGACCTTGGAAAAAATCGCAAGAAACCGTACTGAGTAATACATCCTCTGAAAGGTTGTGGAAAGAACTCTTCAACACACTTTTAATTTTTTCCATCTGATGTCCTACGACGTCTGTGTTACCAATAACACGTTGAAGTCATCATATTGTAATAAAAACAAAGTTTTACTGTAGTATAGCTCTTGCCTTCGGGAGGACTTGCGCCCTCTGACCAATCTTGTTTGTTATGTTGCCTTAAATGACAAGAAAATGCCTACAATTTTGCAATTTAAGGTAAAACTTGTTGTTTTCATGTAGACTTATTATGTTATGTTCAGTCAGCCCCCAACAGCCAATTTTGAGTCCGTAAAAACCCTGTTAACGATCGTAGTATCAATGGGCCCTGAAGGAAATGGTTTTGTTGTCCATATTGGAGAAAATGGCATGCGTTTTTATACTTCCTTGACCATAACAGGGAACTCTCTTTTTGAGGCAACTTGTGAGGGCCCGGGGCACTTGCCTTTCACATATATCCTGCAGCACCGTGTACCACATTGGCTACACTTCAGTGGAGGCTCATTACGTTAAGTGTATCAAGTCGTCAGTGTATAAGGACATAAATCCAAGCAGTCTATGGAAACATTTAGTAAAAGTGCATCACAGAAAACTTAGAGTTCACATCTGACTAGCTCATAGTTTGGCTGTTGGCACTTACAGGTAAGTAATATGTGCTGGCGGCCTAGCACCCACACACAGAGTTGGCTACAAGGACAGGTAAAGACTTAAAAAATCAGTGACCAGATTCTGTTGTTAGGAGGTATTGTCCTTTAGCATGTAAAGGTCAAATGCAGTGTTTCAAACTCTCTTGCTAACTTATGACACAGATACTGCATCACATCAGGCCATGTTTTCTTCTGTGCAAAACTGAAACTCCAGCAATTACGGCAGTGTATGCAGCACTCACTTCCTCTTCATTTTTTGATGGTAGTTTCCATCATATTCACCAAAATTCTGCAAAGCTTGTGATTTCTATTTTTGATTTTTTTTTTTTTTTTTTGGGTGACTTGTAAATTTCCATAGGGAGTTTAGTATTAGATAGGCTAACATTTATAGCCTTCACTGCACATGCACACACTATAGAAAAAGGGTATGTCCTGCAGAGCCAGTTAATATTTGGGACAATATCTCAAGATGTTAGACAAGGGAACACGGGATAAAAAAATGCTTCACAATCCCACATAAAGAAGGATATCCGGTCACCTTGCTTAAAAGTAACACATACATGAAATTGCATAACAGTATGAATCCCTATTTTTACTTGTGGATTAACATGTAAGCAATATTTTGTTGTTGTAAATGGTTCGGGTGGAACTGATTAAATACTTTTGGTTAGTTTAAAGAATTACAGTGCATTATATATTTTATAACACTGAAATTTTCCTAAAATGTGAATGCACTTCTAGCTTTTAGCACAGTAAAAATACTAAGTACTTCCAAATTATGCTTCAGTACAGCACTCTAATCTACATTTACTTAATGGCTCTGCGGTTTAGTCCCCAGGGCACTGTATAACTGATTAATAATAATCAATTTTTAATTGCTATCATTCGTTATTGCTGTAATTGAAACAGATCACTGACAGACCATTTCTCTCTCAGTAGGATGTTTAACTTGGAGCTTGGAATGCCATAATTTTGGATAATCAGTGAGTTTATGTGGGGATGTTGTATTAGGAGCCAGATTTTCTTCCCTCAAATATTTGGATGCATTCACAGAATGCAGTCTTTTCATGTCCAACAACCCGTTTCACTGTATGCTGAAATAGATTCTCTGTACCTATTTATGTAATATCATATTTAATTCTGACACTATAGCAGTATGTGTGCCAAATGGCAGATGAGCCTTAACCCCCCCGTCTCCACCCCCCTGAGCAAATCAAACAGCGATCTTGGGTCACACATTTGGTCCAAAAATTCAATCGTGAATACTCTTCAAATACACATGCACACACGCAAACAAAGTCCTCCCTTTCCATAGCCGGACGCTCGCCTCCACGGTGGTCTGGCTGGAGAGGGATGAAGGAGAGGGAGCCACGGACGGCAGATGTCCGCCCTCGTTTTTCACAAAGGCTGGCGAGTGAGGGGAAACGATGGAGGGGTGGAGGCAGAAGGAGAGGATTAAATAAACAACAGAAAAACGACAGCCACTAATGAGTCACGGCGAAGCTGGTCCGCTAATCATTAAAATCCAATAGACTTGTTGGCCCACACTGTGGATGGGGAAGGGTGTGTGTGTGTGTGTGTGTGTGTGTGTCTTTGCAAAGAGAGAAACTGCAGGTTTCAGGGGTCCATATGTCCGTGGGGTTTTTAGAGGGAACGAACAGATGATAAGAGACAGCGGGCAACTTCGAGAGGGGTGAAGTGTAAAAAGAGAAGTAGTGTGTCGATGTGTATATGTGTGTGCATCCATCATCCTGCTTGTCTGTCTGTGTCTGCATGTGTACATCCTCCTGTCTGTGTCACTGTGTGTGTGTGTGTGCACGCTCAGTGAAGTGGAATGGGAGGTGCTGCAGGGAATACAAAAGGGGGCCTACAGAGGTAGCCAGCAGACACATTAACCCTTTAGCTGGACATCTCCCAGTCATGAAATCAGCCTCGACTTCTACACCTCATCCAGGGTCTGATGTACAACAAATAGCACATGTTCACTGGTGTTTGTACAGGAAAAAGTTAGCTTATAACCCTTGAATTTCTTATTACCCCCAAAAGCGATCTTAAATGTGTGTTAGAAAGATATATATGGCAAAGCTTCACATTATGTTTGGTCTGAGTACACCATAAGAATGCCGCGGTCAGACATTTAGTGGAGGACCTCGCCCACGCATTTGTAGTACAACCACTTCTCTCTTTTTCTATGAACATAAAGTTGACAACCTTTTTTATCCTCTGGTTTTTATTCTGTTCGGAGTTCCAGAAGCAATTTGGTGCAAACAGTGTTTTATATGCAAATGACTAATTAAGGAGCACAAGCCAAGAAGACTGAGCTCTATAAAAGACGACCATGCCAATGCACGGCTTTATAAATCTAATGAAAAGGATGCATTTCTGCCTGTGCTCGTACACGCAGCTTCAGTCATGAGTTTTATGAATCTGGCCCCCAGGGGAGCAAGAAAGGGAAAGAGATGCGGTTCTTGTTAAAAATGTAATTTAAAGGTGTCAAATATGGGGATTCTGTGCCAAAGGTGCAGGGAACACCTGAAACATATTCTTAACTACATCCTGAAACCATACAAATGGACATGCAAGCAAAGGAAAAGCATTTTCAAGGCCAGAAACGAGAAGAGTAAGAAATAAGTATATTTGGCCCAAAATATAGCCTCCCAGGCTTATTTTCAGTTAGATTGACTCATAGTCTATTTTTTTTTCATTTCGAAGAGACAGCTATAAAAAAACAAGAGCCATAACTCTGTACATGCAGAGTGGGTGGGCTTACACAGCTTCATCTTACAGGAAGATATTTGTACAGCAAATCTGAACACAATAAAAGAAGAAGAAGAACAACAAGACTGTTCCTTTAGTTCAAAATTAGGCTTGCAGATACTGCATAGAACTAAATCCCGGGTTATGTTCAGTAGCATACTCCAATATAAATTCAATTTAGTTAGTGTGGCAGATGCTGGTCATTTGAGCAAAACAAAAAACTGGATGACAATTTAAAGGAAACACCTGAACTGTACAGTGACTTGGTCAAAGTTGTTCCAAGTGATCGACTGTATCCTGATGTGAGTGAAAATAGCAAAAGATTGAATTAAATTCACTTCAAAGCACTTTATATCATAAGGTAAAAAGCCGAGAATAGTGAGAAAACCAACCAACAATTTAAAAAAACAAACAAAAAAATAAACCTGTTATGAGCAAGCACTTGGTGACAGCGGGAAGGAAGAACTCTCTTTTAACAGGGCAGAACCAGGCTTAGGGAGGGACAGCCTCCCTAATGATAATAATAATGATTAAATGCTGAGTGGTGTATAAACACATAGAGTGAAAAGACATGAGTGAAGATAACTGCACCCACAGCAGCCCAAGACTATTGCAGCATAGCTAAGGGAGCATTCTGAGTTACCTGTTCCAGCCCTACTTCCTTTAGGAGGAAGCTAATTTCGGTCACTTGCATCTACAATCTTATTGTTTTGAGTACTTCTCATAACTGGTGGGCGTAGGTGAGGAAGGAATGTAGATTGAGCAGTAAGTCATCTGGCTTGCTTTCACGCTCTATTCGGCACAACGGGCTGGTACCAAACTGATCTGTTGGTCTCTGTCTTCACTCAGCTCATGAACAAACCCCAAAATGTTTGAGCAACTCCCCAAACACTGAGTGGGCACTCCACTTTCTTCTAGGTGAAAACAATGGCCTCAGACTACCATAAGAGTGCATGGAAAAAAATATTAATTCTTCAGATTGAAATGGTCCTTAAATGCTGAAGGATATTGACAGTGCACTTAGTTTTGGCTCCGGTGCTCCCTCTCTAAGACCAGGGGCTAACGTGCAGGTCTATGATTCCCCAGTGTGACCGTAAATAATTAGAGTCATGCCTTTATTTATTTATGGGTTCGTTCATTTAGTCTCTGATAACTCCTTATGCTTGCTTGTCCGTGTCCATTCCCACAAACTGCACAGATGTTGTTCTAAGTGATCGACTATATGCCGATGTAAGTGAAAATGGTTTTGATTGCTACATATACTATAACATTCACACCCACCAGGTCTCAACCCAGCCAGTTATCTATGAGAGATTCTGGTCTGACCTGTTAGCTCTCTGCACTGTCATCCAAACACTAAGTGTTAAACTGAAATGAATAACACCACTGTGAAAGCTAAGTAGAACTAAAAAGCAAAGATTCAATTAAATTCACTTCAATTCAATATTATTTACATAGCACTAAATCACAACAATAGTTGCCTTAATGCACTTCTATTGTAAGGTAAAGAGCATAGAATAGAGAAAACCCCAACAATAAAGCAGCTCGGATTGAGCAAGCACTTGGTGATAGTGGGAAGGAATAACTTCTAACAGGACAGACCCAGGCTTAGGGAGGGGCAGCCTTCTGCTGGGACCAGTTGGGGGTGGTGGGAGGAAGACACACTGTGAAAGAGAGTGAGAGATTAAAAATAACTAATGATTAAATGCAGAGGGGTGTATAGGCATATATCATGAAAAGAGGTCAATGAAGATAACCCACTGCATCCTGGGAAGCCCCCAGTACCAAGCCAATTGCCGTTCAGAGGGAGCGCTCAGAGTTACCTGTTCCATCCGTAACTCCCCTTAGGAGGAAGCTAGTTTCAGCTGCTTCTGTCCACTTATTGTTTTCATCACTGCTCACAGCTGGTGGGTGTAGGTGAGGAAGGAATGTAGATTGAGCAGTAAATCAACAGGCTTGCTTTCTGGTCTGATATCTATTCAGCACAACAGGCTGGTACCAAACCCTTCGTGTCGACTTCACTCGTCCTCAGGTCATGAACAAGACCCCCAAATTTTTTAGCCCGGAGAGAGGTGCAAACGATGGCCTCACACTACCATCCATTATAAGAGTGCAGTGTTAAGGTAGTACTTATGCCCTGGATTCACTTTTCAGAACCTGGAGTCTACATCCATCTTAACTAGGCGGCCCATGGATGTAAACAGTGGTTATAGCTTTCACCAAGGATTAGCCTAGATAAGTCAAGGCTATTTTTGTAGCATGTTGCATAGAAGACAAGTTCTGTACCCACGTTTCTACAGCTCGTTGGCAAGCTGTGACCTGTTTAAGGTGAGGGTGGTGTGCAGGGGTGGATAAAATTATCACTTTGATTTTTCTCTAAGATGGGTTCTTTGAAAGTTTGCACGAGGCCAGCTCAAACATGTAGCATCTAAAATAAACATTGGATTTGGTTTGTTTTTAAATTCTTCTTCAAGCATTTTGCACTCAAATACTGTAGACTGTAGAGTCACCGATGGGAAGAGGGGGAAAAAAAGAAAGATGAGGGCTGGCAGGAGGTGAGCATGAGGGCAAGTGCACGTTGACTGTCTCCCACATCACAGCAGCAGGAGTCTTGTGGTGCTTCCATTCTCTCCTGCGCTCCCTTCCCCTTTGGAAGCTACCTCCGCGACTCCAGACAATTCGATGATTGTGTGGTCCCTCCACCCCCACTGTGTTTTCTTTCTTTTTTCTTTTTTTCTGAAAACAGTGGAGCTGCGTGGTCATGGAGGGGAGTGGGAGACAGGATATTGCATAAGCTTCATTGACCAACTGTTTATACTTGAGTGAGACAGCTGGATTTGCTGACTTCCTCGATCATCCCGAATTAAACATTAAGCCGGTGCCTACTTTGTTTTCATGTGTTGGTGTTTTGCTGTTTTTGATATGGCTGATTATAGAAAAATACTCACATGCACCGACACTAGCTTTAACCAGTCATTTTCTCTCATAAAAAGTTCAGTCTACAAGAAAAGGTGTGGAGCTTTTACTCTTCCTGTCACAGAGGAGCTGCTGCTGAAGTTTTAATATCGATAGAAAAGTCACTGTGCTTTCTTCTTGTCTTCACAGAAGATGCTGCTGAAAAAGAACTGCGGAGGGAAAACACGGACCATAAAGATTCGGGTGAGTTCACTTTCATTGCCACACGAATACCCTGCTGGCAGGAAACGCTCCCACAACATTGGCGAACATTGGAATAGTATTCCTGTAAGCTTCAAAGCTCAGCTAAGACATAACATTTTGACTGCAACACTCGAGATGTTTTGAGAATATTGTCACGGTGAAGGTTATGAAGTTTACTGCTATCAGCTGTACGCAACATTCCTACAGCTGATAGCAGTAAAAAAAAGAAATAAAACAAATTGTCAACACAACAGCTGGCGATGTTTTCAGGCTGTTATGAGCTCTGAAGGGACAAAGCGCTCATAATGTTCCTCTAATGGCATTTGTTAGCAAAGTTAGTAGTTTTGACTGCAACATATAGAGGTTTTTGGTATAACAGATGATAATATATTTTTTTAGCTTTCCCACATCAGTCAGTCCATCTGTAAACCCTTGAAGTGGACAGTATTGTGCAAAAGTCTTGAGCCAAGCCTCATTTCCATATATTTTGCTTCCAAGGAGCCAAGACACACAACCCAGTGAGTGTTGTGTCTACACAAAAGAGAAGAAAGCAAAAATCTGTCCCCCATGTTTTAATAGGATCTATGAAAAACTCCAAAGATAACACAATTTGATGGGCATATAAAAGTATTTTGACGCCAACAAGGTGATTCCCTAAGAACTAATAGCTGAAAACTTGGCAGGTTGTGCAGTTTGTCCTTAATAAATGTGAGGAAACTGGACAAGTGGAGGACACAGGAAGAAGTTGCGGGCTTAAATAAGTATTTGCAGAAGATGAAAAGTATTTGAAGGTAATGTCCGTCATCAGAAATGGTCTCAGAGGAAGGTGGCTGTCAAGAAGCTATTCTTTAGAAAGGGAACCAGGTTGAAAGGACTAAGGTACGCCAAATTACTCAAGAACTGGCCTGAAGATCAGTGACAACAAGTCTTATGGAGTAATGAATCCAAATTTTTTTTGGTTGGCGGTGTTGTTAATCTGTATGTAGAGCGGTCCAACAGTGAGTGCCTGTAGCCATGTTTAAAAACCATCCATGTAAGATAATAAACAGGATCCCATATTTAAATGAGGGCAAAATAAAAGCTTCGTTTTGAACTTTTATTGCTGGGTAAAAAAAATTTTTTTCTGCTCAGGCTGAAGCGTTCCATTTATGGGTTGTAATATCTTTAACAGGGGCATCATCATGATATACAGATGCTGCTAACTTGAAGATAAAAGTGATATAAAAAAACCCCAGTGCTATCAGTTAAAGCCACAGATTCACTTTGCAGTTTATCACAGCTCTCTCACTGCAGACAGCATCTACACACTTAATGCCTAATTAGAGCAATGTGACAACTGCTAACAGAGTTCACTTTCCTCTTGCACACCGAGAGACTCACTAGGCTGAGTTCACTCTTAGTTTAATTGCCTTTTTGTCTTCTCCTTTCTTCTCTCATTTGAGCTAACGCTAGCTACACACTGACTCAGAGGTGTCTGCTCAATTTGTTGCTGGCCTTGAGTCACTGCAGTGAGTTGCACTATTTTTACTTTACGAGACTTGAACAAACCGAGTTCCCCGTGTATCACTTTGAACCAGTGCTCATACTGGTTTAGCCTTATTGAGATAAGAGTGACTTAAGAGAGTCATGTTAACAAAATAAATACATCTAAGCATGATTTTCAATGATAATTTTCAATGGTTACATGACGTCATTTACAATAGTTATATATATTTAGCTTCTTTAGCTGAAGAACCAGTGAGCTTATCCAATGATGAGACGTCCGTTCCTTCACAGTTCACACCATTCTTCTTATTCTTTCCTTGAGTATTCGTCAGATTATAATGAAACTTGCACTCAACAATGGGTCTTCACTCAAAACGGTGCTGAAGGTCGTCCAACTCACGGTAGATTAGAACGTTAACCAACTATGAACGGGTTAAAGTTCTAGTTAACTTGAAAATTTAGTTTGAAATTAAGATCCATCCATCCATCCATCCTCCCATCATCTGCTGCTTATCCGTGCTGGGTCACGGAAGCAGTAGTCTAAGCAGAGTCCAGACCTCCATCTACCCAGCCACCTCCTCTACGTCATCCAGGGGGACCCTGAGGCGTTACAAGGCCACGCGAGAGATCCAATCTCTTCAGCATGTCCTTGGTCTACCTCCAGTTCTTCATCTGGTAGGACATGCCTGCAACGCCTCACAGAGGAGGTGCCCAGGAGGCATCATGGTCAGACAGATGTTCAAACTACCTCAACTGGCTCCTTTTGAAGGGGAGAAGTAGTAGCTCTACTCCTACTTCCTCCTCTATGACTGAACTTCTCACCCCAACTCAAAAGGAGAGATCAGTCACCCTTCGAGGAAAGCTCATTTCCGCCACTGAGGAAATGTGTTGGGCTGTGGTCAAGGGCGGAGGCCCTGGTGGTCCTATACCCAACTGCTGAGGGTGGATATTGGGACATGAGAATAAATTCTTATAATAAACTAGACATTATGGTTTATTTTTGGACCTATTTTTGATCGTGAACTTGTATCTCATCAGTAGCAGATGGCTATCAGGTAGCAGACGTAAAGCTGTTAATGAATCAACTCCATCTTGCAAATTATCTGGAAAAAAAGAAGCAGTGAAAACACCAAGAAGGAAATACTACTTAGGCTCATGTCATTATCACAGCTGTAATTATAGTTTTGGGCGAGCCGCAGACGATTTTCAGATTTCCAGATGGGTCTCGGCAGTCTTTAGAAATGCCTGGTATATGAAAATCTAAAATCATGACCGGTCTAATTCCTGATATAGTCAGCTCTTACAGAGGATGCACCAACAGGCTGCAGTATAAGATAAATAAGAATTATTTTGAACTGTGAATCACACAAAGCTACTGTAACAGAGTCTAAAAATAAAGTGAAGAAAACCAGTCAAAGCAGATTATCATTATCAAGTGTGTCTTACACGTAAATTAATTGAAATCAATTTAAACACGACTTTGCATGCAGAGCCTTTCCTTTAATGCTGGCTGATGGGCAGTCCAGATCAGGGTATCCATTACAGTCGCGATAAGGTTGCGAGGTTGCTCAGCCCCTGTGAACAGACCGGCCTGCCTTATTGCCAGCACCTTGATCTCCATCCAACTGCATACTGGGACAGCATCTGGCTGCAGCGTTTGTTCCCATGCCCCACTAGCTACTGAGCTATAGAGACTGTGGAAAATCTGATAGCGCCATTGGATTCCTTTTGCAAACTTTACTGCAGTGATACATTAGCCTAAGAATGAAAAAATGCCCTCCTTTTCACGTTTGTTTGATCTCTTGATTTCACTCAACAGCCTTTAATAGCTGTGCTTTCCGCTTGTCCCATTAGTGCACATTTACCAGCCTGAATACTTCTGTAAATACAACAGGAATTTCCCAAAGAAGTCCAAACGCAACGGCCAACAATTAATCATCAGCGATGCGACTGTGTACATGGTGATTTTTGCTTAGAAGGACGGAGAGCTGGAGGCTGGAACAAGCTTTGTCGTCTTGGCACGGAGGAGGGCGCTCCAGAAGGAGGCACAGTGTGGTGAGAAAAGTGACGTTATTATCACGTCGTGTGGGATAGTGTCAGTGGAACCTTATCACACACTTGTTTATGAGCGCACACATGTGCGTGCACACGTACACACAGCGACTGTAACAGCATCGAGTATACCTCAGTCCTGCATGATGATGAGTGAAAATGTAAAAAACCGAGGTGGCGATGAGAGATGGAGCTGAGGAGGAGGAGGTAGAGTGTGTGCGGTTCCCTTGTGGTGTATTTCCAGGGATGGAGTCATTTTCCATTTATAGCCTGGCCGGCTGCTATCTGTTTAGTTCCACTGATACGTGGAGATATTGCTCATTATCCCGTGTTCTCACTGGTGAAGCTGGTAGTGTTGCTGATGTCCCCGTCAGTGACGTCTGTGGGCACTGTGTTTGTTCCAGTTCAGAGATTTTTGTCTCAAAGTGAGTGCACAGTGGATTGATGAGCCATTTGGAAGCTTGTGTCCACTCTTTGTGCACTTTTTCCCCCTTCCATCTCCTTCTGTCGACCCACGGTTTCCTGGCCAAGATCCAGCACCAAGGCACTGGATCTCGCTGGGTGGGTGCAGGAGGGGGTTGAAACTGGACTCAATTTTTCAAGCATGGGAGTTGTTACAGGGGTTGAGGAGGTTGATGGTGGTGGCGGTGGGGGTTTTGTGTAGGAAAGAATGAAAACACAGCTTTGGACCCTGTAGCTGCTGCTGAGGCCACCCCCTCAGGGCCTGGAGGTGAATAGGAGAGTTTATTGATGAGAGCTTCCCCGGCTGTAGCAGGCAAGAGTGATGGCGTCTGGTTTCAGCCACTGTAAAGAATGGAGGAGGGAAAAAATTGATTGAGCTGAGGGAAGTGGTGCAGATATAGGCAGAATTGAGGGAGCTAAATGTAAGGAAAAAGTGGTGCATGACCCTTTGGTTTCTGGTTGAGGTAAATCCGACTTTTGTATTACAGCAAGACTGAAATGGACTCGAGGTGAGGGCTCAGTGAAGAGCTACAATCCATGCTCACAGCTTTGAGCCATCGACCAGCACCAGTTATGCTCTTGTCCTGATAACATCTCCCCCTGGCATTGCAAATAAATTAACACTCTGAGAAGCTATCACATTCCGCTAGGCGCGATTGTGTTAAATAGGGCGCAGTTGCTTACTGCAGACCTCAGTATCGTTTGTATCATTTATTTAAATATAGCAAATGTTGCAACTCTGAAAGAGAGACTCCTAAAATAAATATGCAACAAACTTTTTCCGTGCTTTGAAGTCACATGATTGGCACAGTAAGCTCTTAAGTAAATCCCGTCAGTGGCTTTTCGATGCCAATAGCGGCTGTTAAATCTTTAGAGTTTAAGATTCTTTTAGATGTTTAACTCAGCGGTCTCCAACCTTTTTTGCGCCATGGACCGGTTTATGCCCGACAATATTTTCACGGACCGGCCTTTAAGGTGTCGCGGAAAAATACAACAAAATAAAACTAGTACCGGCACCGAAAAAAGAAGATTTATTCATAAAGCACGTGAAAAGACCAAGGAAAACAGAGTTAACGATAAAAACGATAACAAAATAACGCTGAAAACTGATAAAAACCCTGAAAACCATACATTTCACACCTGAGCCTCAACTCTTGCGGCCCGGTACCAAACGACTCACGTACCGGTCCGAGGCCCGGGGGTTGGGGACCGCTGGTTTAACTGATCTTTCATGCCATCGTTCCTACTGCAGAGATCTGTACTCGGTCTGACCCTGAATGCCGCAGATGTAAACTCTGTGAGGAGGATTGTTAATGTGGACAGGGAGTTGTCCTGATGTATGACTTTTCTCTGCTGTTGGAGTAGCTCACAGCTACCATATGGAGAACATCTCAGCAGAGTTCACATCCATCAAGTTTACTGTGGCTCAGTCTCAGAGTGAGATTTTCCATGTCTCTCTCTCTCTTTTTTTTCGGCTCTTTATTCAAACATGAGTACACAGAGCGGCTCTAAGTGGTGATGGGAATTGTTGCTGAGTTACTGTTGTAGAGCTGAACCCCTGAAGATGTCGGTTGAAGTCATAGCAACACCTGTAGCTTCACATGCACTGATGTTATTGGGTGATTTTTCTAGCAGCGGCGGGTGCTCTCCCTGCATCTCAGGGGATCCACTTAGTTACTCTAATGCATCGGTCTCCCAATTTACAGCTCTCTGTATAAGCACACGCTCCAGTCTTTCCATGGTATCAGCTCGCTGCAACAAGTCTGTCTCTGAAGAAATGTGCTCCCTCCTTGGATTTGGCTCTGAGGGAGAAAGTGCCGCCTCACTGCCAAATCCAACAAAGTCATTTCCTGTTGTTTCCTGTAGGGAGGAGAATGACGAGGGCTAAATTTAGACGGAGGCCTTCTAGAGCCATGAGAAGCTCAGAGAGGGGTCTCTGCAAGTGGAAAATCATTTATGTCACTGAACCTGCAGTGTGCATAAATAAATAAATAAATAATTAGCGTGAAAATGTTCTAATTAGGTGCAGTAACTTTCCAACAGTGCCAGTTGAGTTTTCACTTTGCTCTGATGTGTCCTGAGGATCCAGCATTTCCACACTTCTCCACAGACTGTCAATTTAACTTGATGTGTGCTGCACTCTGTCGCACGTATCGAGCGCCCAGGTATCAAGTCGTCAAGACTACTTTATGCAAACCAGAAACATCCAGCCTCTAAACCAGGGCTGTCAAACATAAAGCTTGGGGTCCAGAATCAGCCCAGCCCAAGACTCCAATCTGGCCCACAAGATGGCACAGATACAGACTTCCCCCATGACCAGTCATACTACACCAAAGTAAATAAGTAATAGATTACAATACATAACTGCTTACAATTGAAGCCTCGGGCCCACTATGGTCAGTGATTTTTGTCATCAAACAGGGAGAGTGATGAGTGATGAGAGTGTGGATGTCTTTGTGCCTGCCAGTTTTTTGTGAGTCCGTGTAGTCATTATAAGGGGACCAGTGTGCACTGAATTCAAAGAGCTGTTTTGTGTGAAGACATTTTTCACTACCCACATCTTTGCAATTCTTCATTAAAACAACACAAGAGACACAGCAGCTCCTCTTCTTCCTTGTTGTCATTTTGAGTAGGTTCGTAGCGCCTGTGCTTTTTATAATGCTAGTGACTGCACATGTGAAAACAAATCCTTTGTGCAGAATTTACATGGACTTGTAATGACTATAATAGGATCACCCGATGTCTCTCTGAGTGACCTCATCTGCAACTACGTATATACTACTACTAATTTACACTACATAACTGTTGAGCTGTCAGGCTGAATCATTCTTTGTATTTGAACTACTGGTAGAGTCACCCTTTTCTCCTCCATCATTCTAGAAAAGGGAATTCAACCTTCAAGGGAGGGTTATGTTGTGCTTTTTTGCACTTGGGCAACACAAAATGCATCACTGAGGGTGGAAAGCATTACCTCAGTGCCTTAACTCAGTCCAGATAGGATTGGGTTATGGATTATTGTTTGGGTTATTGTTTGAAATCTAGGAGCAGACACAAGAAGTTCATTGCTCGCTGAAAGTGAGGAGATGCATTGTGACCGTTGCCAAAAAGGCCACTGTTGACACTCAAGTCGTGTGATTAACTGATGCAAGTCCTAGTTTTGCTCACAGATTTTGTTTTCAACAAACATGAAATCAAGAAAATTCTGATTTTTATTTATTATTTGAATTTGTTTGTGTTGTGAACTTCTCATTATCTCATCCCATTGTGATACATCCATAATTCACAGGGATCACTACTCCTCCTTCAGCATTGGTCAGTGAGTTTTTGGTGCTTTTTTGCCCTTGCCAGATAGTACAGTGAAGATGAAAAGAGAAGATGCACAGTGGGGGGCCTTGGGTCAAAATCAAACTCGGGTCACTGCGGCGTGTGGTCGCCTCCTAAACCCATGAGCTAAACTAGCAACCTATTGTGTCTTCACCCAAACTGTGCTCAACCTCAGCATCACATTTGTCATTTTATGTGCAATGACCTGTGATGGATCGTGAGCCACTGGTGCATTTGCTCTTTAGTTAATCTCAAACCAATATGACTCTAAGAGGGCTTAAAGCCAACAAGATTAAAAGTAGTGAAATGTTTCTGTAGGTGAACCTGTGTAAGGTTCACTAACGGTTGCCTTTGTCTACGGATCAACAAGGGTCTCTTACCCAACCTCCTTTTGCGTAACATGAGAATGACTGCTGTCTTGAGGTATTCACATCCCCTGCTGCTTGGGCCTCTTCTTGCTTGTATTTGGAACAACACATACCCCACAGTGGAGGCAGTGAAGTGGCAGGGGCTGGCGTTTGCCCTTGGATGGCTTTTTTGGTCAGAAACACCAGCTCAGTTTGGGTCTAACTCTATCTGATGGCCTTGTATATTTAAAGTTTAACAAAACTACATGTTAAAAATTCTTAAGGTCAGCAGGTAATCGTTACCAAAGGCTGCAGTCACCCAAACACATGCTCTCTCTGTCTGTCTTTCAGAATCTGACGGGCAGTCGTCCCCCGCCCAGGTACACCTACGACCCCTCCATCTTCGCCTTCCGCTCCCTGAGCACAGTCCCCCCCTGCAGCCCTCTGAGTCCGTCCGAGGATCCTCCCTGCTCATAAGGAAACATCCTCACACCAGATAATCCTCCCCACTCCTCTCTTCATTCCCAGACGGCTGCTTTTTTTTGTGGTGTCTGCCCTTCTTAGACCAATGAGCAGCTGGTATGAAAGCGTTTGTTTGAAGGTCGAATTCTTGCACACTCAGGTAATCCCACCCTGTCACTTTGAGCGTCGCTCTCTGCCTGAAATCAACAGCGGGCCCAGCACAACCCATCTGAGGATGCTTCAGGTTTTAGAAATCCTGTGATTGGAGGAAGAACGCTCCGGAAACGGACACGGCCCACCTGAACTTAAGTTTTCAGCACAATATTCAAGGGAAATAATGCATGTAAGACAATCAAATGCTTCCAGGGTTTCTTCCTTTGATGTGATAGCTTCATAAAAACAGCGAGGTGAGTCCTCTGACATCAGTGGTCACATTTGTCTGTTTGAAATTAAGTTAATAAAAAAAAAGCTTCTCTGGATGTATTATTGAATATGCAGGTCATGTAAGGCTGAGCTATAACAAACATGTATGGCTGTAGTTGAACATAGTCGACCTTTGACCTTTTGATGATGTACATTTCTTAATGAATTTGTCACTTGTAGTCCAGGTCAAAGTTCAGTACTTGTATCCTCTTTCCTTGCATGAATTTCACTGCTTTGCAGAAAGAGGTATGTGGATGAGAATAGTTTGCTGCACATTCGGCAAGTGTACACGGTGCTGTGTTCTGCATAGCCTACTTGTAGTGTGCCATTTCTTTTCTCCAATATTGTACCTCATTACTGTCTAGGTAGAAGAGGACCACTGGTGTAATTAAGATGTCCCAGTGTTTCTGCAGATCTCTTAATGCCTTGAAATGACATTCCTGTTGTGTTGAATGAAACTTGGGGTCGATCTCGGCCCCGAGAACTGAGCTGATGAACTTATTAAATGCGAAATGTCACCACTGTAACTAGGATTTTGCTGAAGTGAATGTAACATTGTGACATGTTTTCGTCCCTTGTTGCACAAAAATTAGTCAATAAATGCCCTGTGGCCTCTTGTTTAGGAGGTGATTTTTTTTTTATGTGATATTATGAGTATTTAAGGTTGGATCGAAAATTCTAGCTCACCTTCATGGGATTCTCTGGACTGTTTATCCTTGTGTGAAGGATCCTTGCTGGTGATGAGGTCTGGGTCTCTGGCAGCTACAGGGCACTTTTCATTTGAAGGTCCACTGTCTCCATGCCTGAAGTCAGCACATCAGGTGAGAAGTATGACCAGGAGCGTGCTCAGTTAATACTCTGAAGCAGCAGCCCCCTTCATAGTTTAACAATGTCATGTTATCATTTGTATTTGGGGACCATCGAGAGAGTTTATGGTGTCGTAAATCCTTAAGTGGACAACTGATGCTGATTGTGGTGCTTTATAGCCTAAAATTTGTGTTTTATATATTGAGATTAAATTTTAGATTCAAAATGGCCTTGGTTTATGACTAAAATATCTTGTTTTCTTTATTTCCCTTAAAGTCATTTTCTGCAATAATTGATTATGAAACTTTTTGTAACCAATAGCTTCTTTTGGCTGTTTCCTTGTTCCAGAGGCACTGCCACAGCAGATGGATCTGGATTTCTGATTTGTGACGCAAAGTTTTAGCCCCCAAAAAAGAAAAATCCCTGCAGCACTCTGCAAAGGTAGATCTGTAGAGAGTGGCGGCGACTCCCATTAATCACGTTGTACAGAAATTGGCTGCAGTTTAGCCTGAGGCACAACAGGGGGCGCTTGCAAAGCAGTTTTTTTTTTAATGGATAGGCATGCACACAGCTATAAACGGCTTAAAGAAATATTTACATTTACGTCAATTTAACTAAACCCACATACAGCCTTTAATTTTTCTTACAGTGAAGCCAATAAACAATTAGTTAGCTAATGTTGATGCCATTTGTCAGCTGTAGTTTAACAAAACAAAGCCTTCCTTTAGTGGTAGTAAATTCAACCACCACAGCAGCTGCTTCTTATACACAAACAGAAGTTTGTTTTGAAGGTCATCACTACAAGGCTGCTGCTACAATTTCTCAGCTGCTCCAGATCAAATGCATGAAATTAAAATGTGCCTAATACTTAAATGAAGCCAACAGGCGGACACTCACTGCTCACTGGCTACACTTTCTAGTTCTGTCAATAAAAAGTTCTAAATGGAACCTATGACAAAACAACAAAGCTCACAAGTGAATTGCATACCAGCTCTCCTCTGTGCAACACCTGGAAAATGGGAGGGAAAAAACCCCAGTAAAATATTTTCTGCTGATGGAAGACTCTTGGTTTAGGTGAAATGTAAAGAGGTAGAGACAAATCCCCACCTTACCTAAAATTACACCCAGGACAAATTGCTCAGCCACATTATTATTATTATTATTATTTTTTTTTTCAGTTTGATTTCTGCAAAAGTTAAAAATTTATTTAAATATTTATCTTCTACCACTTTATGTTCACTGCCTCCTGGCCAGCTGTCAACCCCAAACTTCAGTTTACCTCTAAGGAAGGAAGTGCCAACTGGTTCTGAAGGCTGATCTGACAGGTGCTCTCTGGCAGCAAAAACAAAATCCAGGAAGTTGTTGCTTATATAAAACCACCACCGAACAAAACATAAGGCACTGTATTCAGCAGAAATCCTTGTTGATGATTCTAGGGCTTTTCTCAAATGATGGTTTTAGATTGCTAGAATTTGACAGGACAAAAGAAAATCCAAAAATTTATTAATCTGCTACTTTTTCCTGTTCTTTTGCCTGTGTTCAAGCTTATGTTTCATCATGCTGTCTGTGCCTGAGAAGGGTCTCCCTGTGTTTCAGGAATCCATCGGCTGATTAGTAGGTCACTGCAAAGACCTACAGCCAAGACCAGAAGCCTCTTTGTACTCAATCGCAGCCAGAGAAACGCTCTTTGTGTGTGTGAGAGGGAGCTTGAAAGGGAGAAAAAGAAAGTCTGACGTCAAAACCGGCTTCGGTGAGAAGTGGAGCCCCAGAGAGGGAAAGTTTCAGATAATCCTAAAGCAATAAACAAACAGAGTAGCTCTGAGGTTATGTACAGACAATTTTATTATACATTTATGTAACAAAATACAGTTTATTAACTTGTGTTTGGAGCAAAGACAACAGGAAAGAGGGTGGAAAGTCTGGCAGGAAACCAAGAGAACAGCAATGAGTGGGATTTTGCAAAGCGAGGAATCCTGCTCCGGGCAAACACACACCAACCGCTAACTCGCTCATAAAGGCAATCTTGTTTAAAAAAAAAAAAGAACTTTGAGAAGGTTGGGCTCTGTGTGTGTGTCTGAATGGATACAGACACACACACACTCCACTTAGCTTGAGTCATTATCAGCTTGCGTTTCATCCAGTAAGCCATCCAAGTGTCCAGATGGTCAGAAAAGCTGCTCCAATGCTCTCCCTCTTTCTCCCTCCCTGCTACACACACTCCTTTGGAGGAGGAAAAAAAAGTTATGCCAGCAAGCGACTGAAGCCAAACAGGGGAGGGATACAGATTGGATGTCAGGTGGATTTAACTGCAAGAGGAGCAGCCAAAGACTAGAAAGCTGAATTTGGATCAGTTGCTGCTCTTGCTCTGTCTCCTCATATTTTCTGCTCAGATGTTATAGAATTCAATTGAAATTTCCCACCTTTCCTTTTAATTTTTTTTCTTTAAAAAGTAAAAAATTCAAGTGCTACCCAACTCCATTATTATGAGTGGGGAAGAGTGCCAGCACACTGGCTGCCCAGTGTGCTGGCACTCTGCTTGTTTAATGTGAACCCAAATGGTGTGCTGTTTCGAATAATCTCCTAGAGAGAGAAGTAAAAACGTGCAGCATTACTGTCTCAGCCCGTCCTGCTCTGTTACAGGCTTCTGTGTTGTTAAACAGTGGTTGGGCTGGGCTGGAGGGGGTTAATGGTCATGGCTAAGGAGACTGGAGGCTTTGTACTGCAGGTATTATCTCACGTAGAAACAGAAGAGCTCTGTTACGTTTCCCCCTCAGTAGCCATACTTGTCATTTAGGTGTGTGCGTCCATCTCCAGTCTGACCTACAAGTGAAGAAAAGACACGAGTAAACACAAAAGGTGCATCCTCCTCCTCACGCATAGAAACTAAAAAGCAAATTCTTGTCAAACTGGGCAACAGGAGTATCACATGCGTTTGCATACCTCATCATTAACCTAATCGGAGCAGTGCAGTTAAATCTGACCTAAAATAAAAGCTCAATCTGGAAGTTTATGCAATTCAAGCTTATCTTATCCCTTAATTGTGACTTTGATCTGCATTCCTCAGCAAACAATGAAAATGTTGCAGCTATTTCAGCTGTGCAAATGTACCATGAAAGCCTGTTTGATTCCTTTGGTCAGGAAAATATTTGGGCCTTTCTTCATTCAAGCAGAGGAAATATGCAACCCCGCCAGTGTCAGCGAGTCAAAAGAACTGCTGTAATTCTATCTCTTAAAACAACAGCAGGGTTAACCTAACCGCTACTGTTCCTGCTGCTTAACAAGATTGAGTGTGATGCAGGGAAGTGATCAGCTGAACGTCAGTCACACAGCTCGGGAGGTTTACCTGCAGGAGGCACCCACACAGAATAATCGGGGTCGTCTTGTGGATACTGTGCTGACAGCTGCACAGGAGGCTGTGGAGACACATGACGAGGAAATTCGCTTTATGCATTCATGTGGCAATAAACTGTACAGGTATACATTTACTGCTGTGAGTATGGGCCTACCCTGCCGGGGCCCATCACTCTCTTTTTCTTCTTGGGGCTGGGGTCTGTCGCTGGCTCGCCGGCACCTTTGGATTTGGACTCTGGGGATATGCAGGTAATGTAAATTAGTGGTGGAGCACCAAGTACTTGATGCATGCTCATCATCCAGGTAAGTAAATCCCAAAAGGTTGATTCTGTTCATCTGGACGTAGCGTTCTCAGTTGGAGAATCGTTTCGTCACTCATCCAAGTGACTTCTTCAGTCTCAGCTGACTGCAGGTTTCCCCAATCTTATAAACAGAACATTAGATCAATGACTGAAAGTGGGCTAGTTTCAGTCATTCTGCAAATGTACTGTTCACTGCATTCCTCCACCTCGACTCTTGCAAAGGTCACTCAAAGTCTTAGCAATAAAGTTCAAATTCAGAAAAAGGACATTTATGTGTTATAAAGGTTGTGGTAATCTTTTTTTGTTTTTTACTGAATGCCAGTGGGGAAAGAAGATTTAACACTACATCTAAGAGAGAGTACAGAGAAATATTTTACAGCAATAAAACACGACACCTGGACTCAAAAGGGCCACCGGCTTGTTGCTGCTATGCTCGGGAACCTGCTCCGCTGCTTCAGACTCCCCGCTCCTCCTCTGCTGTTTGTGGCTTTGATCTGACGTGAAGGCATGAAAACAGAAATAAAGTGTGTAATAATGAGGACACGCACGATTCAGCACATCCTGTTAAGACTTTAAATACGAGCCACAGGCACAGATATTACTTGACTTTGTACCTAAAGTGCAAAAAATAGAACATGAAAGAAGGAGATCTAAGCATTTCACTGCGACATATTTAATCTGTTTATATGTACAAGGAGGCGTTACAGTATGACAGCAGCATGCATTGCAGATTTACTGCCATCCAGTGGCTTAAAGAAAAATTTAAATTAAATGCATGAACATAATAAAAAAAAAAAAAAAAAAGGCATTCTGCATGTTTTTGTGCTTTTACCTTTCAGGTGTTCTGAGACTTTGAGTTGATCTCTTTTATTCTCAGAAGGAGATGATTCTTTAGACGTCGATACGCCGGACTCAGCAATACGTTTACCAGGTAGTTCATCATTATCCTCACTTTTGTCTGCCACTGCCTCCCCTTCTTCTTGTGCTTTTTCTTCTTCTTCTTCCTCCTCCTCTTCTTCCCCATCAGGTGGAAGTTCTTTCATGTTGAAGAGCTCAGCAGGCAGGTTAGGCCGCTTAGGAGGCAACTTCTGCAAGAGAAAAGACAATGCAGTTAGTGCTGGGTGCTATGACCTAAAATTAGCGTCACAGTATTTTATTAAGTACAAAAAATTTAAATAAAACAAACCACACAAACAAACAACTGAGCTCTGTTAGTAGGAAGATAAAGGCCACAACTTAAGGGAGGGTGACATACAATACAAGGAAAAGCAATTATCATAATAAAGCAGGAAATGGAAACAAGGAAAGCAGGCAGAGGTGCCGCCTCCTCTCCTTCATCCTCCATCCTACTGCCTGTGGCCTGGATGTCGCTCTCACAATGCCATGCTGAAGGATGTATCAGTTCCTAATGATGCACTAAAGTTTGTCATTTTCAATTTTGTAACAGTGTTTTTATCTTCAGATATAAAAGAGGTGTAACTAACAGCTGTACTGTAAAAGCCAAGGTGAGAGGAGGACTCTTAAAGCCACTGGTCCTTTTTATTCATGTTGTATCAGTTATTTAAGATAGTAAAGGACA
Source organism: Aulonocara stuartgranti (assembly GCF_965226115.1). Lineage (NCBI taxonomy): Eukaryota > Metazoa > Chordata > Actinopteri > Cichliformes > Cichlidae > Aulonocara > Aulonocara stuartgranti. The sequence goes on from NC_138955.1 coordinate 14,859,686, forward strand.
AAGTCTGACAGTCTCTTCCTCACCACCTGTGCTTGGCTCTCATTCTCGTGGGGAGAATGTACAATTTGGGAAATAAGGAGAAGGGCAGTGACCAAAAAAAACAATAACAAGAACCAAATAAGTGAAATCCCTTACAAGAACCCTGCACCATTGCAGTTACCTTTGCCTCCCATGATTTGCTGTTGCTGCATGGGCAGAGTAACGCGAGCCTGGCCCACAGTAAAAGCCCAGTACAGGCACAACAATGAGCTCCTTGCTTAGTGCTCTCTTTTCTTTATCCTTCATTTATTTTTACTACAGCGCAAGGCCTTTCCCAAGTCTGCTACGCCATCTGGCTAGCTATCAAGCTTTTTAGTAATTGTGCAGTTATTATGTTAGACATTTTTATTAACCCAGACTTCATATGCAGTCACCCTAAAAGGCTCAATTTATGCAGGAAACCCTTGACTTATATTAACTTATTTCTATCTGATCAGAACCTTGAGTACGAAGTATGCACAGTTAATGCAGGTCTTACATATAATACATTTAAAAGTCACAGTTGGTAGGGGAGTATTTGAAGAAATCATATCATGCATAAAGTTACAACTTAAAAGCACCAACTTCAGTGGAAATGCAAGCATGTCAAAAAGCACATACCCCAATAGTACCAGTTTTCAGTTTGAATTTGCTCCCTCCCTTCATGGCTCCAAACATCGGCAGGGTCTTTTTCGACTTCTGCTCTGAGCTGCTATCAAATCAAGACAGATCAAAATATCAACTTCAATCTGACACATTCATAGGATAACTTTTAGGTTAAAAACTGCTGCTTTGTCTGACCCGGGCAGCAAGGAGGGCATCTGCGCCGGCCTCGTGAGTTCAACCAGTTTGCGGAGCCTCTGAGCATCTTTCCGCAAGTCGGCCATGTGCACGTGAAGCTTCCTGCGCTCCACCGCGTCCATCGCTACCTCGCTTTTCACTGCGGTCATGAAGGCCTCCAGCGAGTCCTCAGTCGATGACGTCAAAGACTCTGATAGGAGTGAAAAGTTACAGACTGGACCTTTTAAAGTCTGTAGAAGTGTGAACAGGTGATCACAGCTCACCTCCTTTTCCAGCACTGAGCTTTTTCTGAGTCTCTGCCAACTCCTTCTCCACCTCTTCCAGTTTGGCCACCTACAGAAAAATAATCAACAGTTATGGACACGTGCAGAAAATCGCTTCTTTCTTTAGATGTGTTTTAATGGCTGATGATGCTTTAAATGCTCTTGATTTGTCTGTCAGGTATAAAATCTCCTTCTCAGTTTGCAGACAGACAAGTCCTGGACATACTACATGAGTAAACTTCTTTGAAGTTAGACAGGATGAACTGAGGGGCGGCACCATGGCCCAGCATATAAATATGGAGCTGGAAATTTACAGAATAGGTCCCCTTACAGACAGTGGAGCCCTTAAAACTTTCAGAAAACAGCCTGAAAGACAGTACCCAGTTGATGCTCTCACTGTTGTCTGTTGTTTTTACGCTCCTGTCATTTATAAAACTATGCAGATGTTTACCAGTGAGTCATAGGTCTCGGGCCGCTCCTCGAGCTTTCCCGCTTTCTTCATTCGTTCCTGCCTTTTCCTCTCCACTGTGCCGGTTCTATCCAGGAAGGTGTCATCATCGCTGTCATAGTAGTCATCGTCTTCCCAGTTCTTCTTCTTGCGCTTACGGGACACTGAAAATCAGATGCAGAAACTCTTAATGAATTTTCCAACACAACTTCCAGTCCTCTCAACACGGGACTGAGCACACAAACCTGCTTCCTGGCGCAGCAGCCCTCTGGCTTCCAGCATGCGACACGCCTCAAGACAGCACTGGATGGCAGCTTCTTTCTTCTTTCCTGTGTGGGTCACCTCTGCAACCAGCTGACGACCCATAGCGTCGTCCACCGGCAGCCTGTTTTTAAAAAAAAAAAAAAAAAAAAAATTAACAGTCAGCACATACAGCTCGATAAACACTTCACAGCCTGCCTGGAAAAAAAACAAAAGAATTTATTCCCCTTACTTTATTCTACAAAGCCAGGTGCCGTGGTTCTTGTCCTCATACTCAAACTCCAGCTCCTCCCCTACAGAAGACAAGCAAAGAAGTTCAGTGAAAAAAAAAAAAAAGCAGAATCTGCTGTCTGTGAGTTCTAGTTAACTGCTAGTTAGTATATTCTTTAACCTCTACAACTGAGAGTATTTAACCATTCTTTAATCTCATGAGACAGTAAAGTTTCTTTTGGATTTTCAGCTGTTGGTCATAAAAAACAAAGAATTTGGACCCTTCATTTTGATGTATGGTTTTTAACTATCTTAGGCCAACTTGCCCAAAATAACCCTCGACCTTTTGGAGTAACTGATTTTTTTTCCAGCAAATACGTACAGACCTTAATTTCCTTGATTTTAATTTCAGTCTTTTAATGCCCTGCGATACTTCTTCTCACCTTCTCTGTCATAAAAGCCCTGCAAAGCCTTCTTGGGGTCCTTCAGGTAGGCTGCTTCCTGGTCTTCGTGGAATTCTGTTGAAAAGGGGTTTTCCTCGTTCTCGTCTTCCTCTGGAGCTGCTTCTTCGACTGCAGGGAGGATTTGTGCAGAGGTAATGTGAAAGGTAAGAGAAAGACCCAAAACACTGAAATCATGTATCAAACCAAATGACACGTAACACACTCCAGCTTCATCCAGCAACAGCAGTGACACACTCACCCATTCCCCACGAACAGCCAGAGTCTTCATTTGACACTCTGCCATCGTCCCTGTTTTCATCCTCCTCCTTTTCTTCTTTTTCCTCATCAGAACCATCTCCCATCATCCTCCTCTCCAGCTCTTCCTTCTGTTTGCGAGCTTTTTCCCTCAACTCTGTCACTGTCAGTTCAGACTCGTCTTCCTCATCAAACTCTGGACCCTGCAAAAAGAAAATGAAGCTCAACACTCAAATGTTACTCTTTTTAAAATATATCCCTTCACACCTGAAAATCTTACATGCATAAAACATTTTTCTGGTACATGAAGAAGAAATCAGTTACAGTACTGAATGTTTGTAATTTTGATTGATGGATGATTCTTTTTCTTTGCATAACACACAAGCTTCTCTCTCCCAGCTCTTCTAGAAACACAGCATGGCATTTCAAGCCAGTTAAAAGAAATGTTCTCTCTAGTCTGTCCTGAATCGCCTCCCAAATGGACATGCCCAGAAACACCTCAGCAAGCACACATACAGGAGCAGCTTTACACGTCTTTTGGCTCTTTTTGATGTTGAGCAGCACCAGTCTATTCTCTCATCCCATCTCTTGCCAGTGTAGAAAGACCCCAAGATAACTGAACTTATCATACCCAGCACAATCTGGATTTCACTGCTCGGTAAAGCCAGCAGACATCATTCACAAAAGGAAAGTTGTGATTCTAAGGCCACCAGCCACCCTCCACCTTCTGGCTGTATTTAAAAATTAAGTCCATAAGAGTTATGGAAAGAATCATTGATAAAGTGCAGCCCTGGGACTCTCATGAGTCTAACTTAGTGCAGTCAATGCTAACCAGGTGTACATGCAGTAGTACAGGGACTGAATAACTCATAATAAAGGGTCATGCTCCGAAAACATTGACCAAAGGACTGCCCTGAGGTATGAAGTTGAATGCCTTTTCCAAATTTATGCACCCAAAACATCCCTGATGTAAAAGGCTGGCTAAAAACTGCACTCACAATCTGGGAGTGCTTTATATGATGGATAATATATTTTTAATGATTAATTGGTTAACAGCTTAATATCTTTCTTGTATCATGTCAGATACACGCTGATGTAACCTTCTAAAAGTAAAGAAAGATGCTTGCGGTAACTGATGTGTGTGGTACCTGTAGAGTAACATATGGTGGTATGACAAGTAGTGTTTTCACACCACTTACTAAGTATTATTATATATTGTGGCAAATAGCAGCCACGATATTCTGCCTTTTTTAAAGTAACTATCATACTGCTGGTACATATGAAGAATATTGCCTCTATATTAAAGTAGACCTCTTGTCTTTTTTGTATTTTCCGTCATATATATCCTGTTTCAGTTGTGGCTTATCATGTTAAATGTGGCCAAAGACTGAAATGCTAGTGTGTAGATAATTTGTGTAAGCTGAAAGCTCTAAACATGGCATTTCTTACAGTTTTCCCCAACACTTTAATCTGTATGATGCCATAGTTATACTTAGGCACACAGAAGCCGCACCCATCTGCTGCTCAAATGTTCTGCTTAAATGCCATAGCCAATCACAATACAATTTCCTTAATGAGTGAGAAGCTAAAACTGCATACTGCAAACAGAGGATGAACCAGGGAGCAGCACAAAGGCCCAGTATGGGAAAAATTTGGATTATTTTGAAGTGTGAACCACGCAAAGTTACACTAGAAGAGTCCAAGAGTAAAGCATAAAAAGTATCATTCAAAGCTGTTTAATAATGCACAGGCATGATTAACTGAATTCGTGTTTATTCTACAGAGAAACATTTTTGTGTAGCTGCAAGGAATCCATAAGAGAACTTGATCAGCCCAACCAGGCAAGATTAGCACTGTGTCAAACAGCTAAAATCAAGACATTTTAGAGACCCTCCCTGTCATCGTTTATCACAACAGACATTACCTGCAGGATAAAAAGCCTCGTGCTTCCTCCAAACTTCAACACGTGCCCCACGCGGACTCTGATGTAAGTTTTCGGTGGGATCTTGTTCTTGTTCACCACAGTGCCGTGCGTGCTGCTCAAGTCGTAGATGTAGAAGCCCTTCTCTTCTCCCATGCAGCCCGCGTCCTCCCCGGCCTCTCCACGGTATTGAATCACTGCGTGGTACCTGGAGATCGAGGGGTGCTCCAGGGAGAGATCGCACACAGGTAAACGTCCAACCACAAAGTAGCTCTTGTCCACTAATGGCACCTGATCCACTATGGTGCCATTTTTTAGGATTTCAAGAGCGTACGGGGTATCCGAAGCAGTGCCACCCCAGGGAGGCTCTGTGTAAGGGAGAGGGGGTAATTTGCCAACTTGGGGGGCTTTAGTAGTGAGCGCTCGAGGTTTAGCTTCTGGTTTGGTTTTGTCCTTTTCGGACTTTTTGTCCTTTTCTTGGCCTTTTTCAGAGGTTTTGCTTTCGCCATCAGCTTTATTTTCTGTGATGGGTTTGGACGGAGCAGTGACGTTGGTGCGTTTTGCGGTGAAGCTAGGCGCCGCAAAAAGAGCCGGTTTCTTGAAAGGCTCCTCCGCTTCTGGTTGTTTAGTTTTACCCGAGTCTTTCTCTCCGGCTTCCTCTCCATTTTCTGGTGCCAAACGCTCATTAGAGTCCATTACAGAGTTCATTTCGTCGCCTGTGTCCATCACGTCTGCTGCTGGCGGGGAGGCAGCCATGTTTATTTGGTGCAGCTCTCAAACTTGGCCGGGTACTTTAACCTTTAAAAATTTACAACTACATCTGATAAATTATGTAAATCGAAGGAAAGCCGTCGGATATTATAAATTCTTAAACAGTCCCACATTACATGAATATATTTTTTAATTTGTACAATTCAAAACGAACTTTTTGTTGTGGAACTAAACATTCAACATAGCTATTTACCCGAGTTCTTTTCCTCCAAGGACGAAAACCCTTAGTTTCCCGTTAAGCTTTCTTCAACATTCAATCAACAGCAGACGTTTCCTCCATCCCAGGGTAACAGCAATGTGTGTTTTTTTTTTAAACCTCATTTACATTAATAAACATGCCCGTGATGCATTAAAATATGTAGCTCGAGGTTGAGTTAAAATAAACGAGTGCATCAGTAACTCAAACCGCAAAGGTCCTGGAACCCAGCTTTATACTCCAGCCAGACAACAGACATTTTGCGTTTTTCTGTCATTCGAAAAACATCAGGTTTTGTTAATCATAGACTTCAGACTTTAAAGGAACCAATGCAGTTTGATCTTCTTTTCGGGATATAAAAGCATAGCGAATAGACATGTATCCTGCCGCTCTTTCATCAGTTATTAAGTTTGGAGAGGCTGCTAGCCACGCTGTCTTGGTTTATCATAAATGTTGCCCTTAAAGTATGTCAAATGTACGAAAAGTGATCATGAGATAACAATGTAGTTGTAACAGATCTTTTAAATGTTGTGTTAGCGTTTTCAGCTTTTCACAAAACCAGTATTTCACAACTTGTTCGCCTGTGATCAACATTTGGCGTAATTTGCTCTAAAATTAACCGGAGTCGTATACATTTAACGACTCGGTTTTATTTAGAGACCTTTTTGTCAAGAGGCATTTAAGTACAACCCGAAAGCTGGACATTATTGAGGGTGATTGGCCTCGCAGAATATTTAAATTAATTGCAATACTGGTGGTGCAGAGTGGATCAGGATAACGTAAATTGAATTGTTCAAGTGGTTTTCTTGTAAATAACTAACTTTATTTTTATTTATTTACATTTTACAGTGGGGTTTAAATTACACATATGCTTGTAACATTGCAAGAAATAGCAGGAAGCTTCACAGACTTCTGTTAGGGTGAGAAATAAAACAGTTTTGGTCCCTCTCTAAAGAGGCTTTGAAGTCCCAGCAAACTAAATCACAAGAGTTTTAACAGAAAAAGATGACAATCATTTGTTTTGTACAGTAGGTTTTAATTTATGCGAGCCTAAAATACTTATAGGTTTACTGTTAATTATGTTAAGAGAGGCTCATTGCCTTAACTAAATACCTGACAAAAGGGTAGCTTTGATTCAGCAAAGCTCTGTGTGTTCCTTTGGCAGCTGCACACTTTGTTCAGTGAAATAATCACATTTTAATGCATGGTTTAAAGCCAAACCAGACAGTAATGCAGGAAAACAAAGAATAAAATTGCTTGAATTTAAAACAAAATCAGTTTCATACTGAACAAATTAATATGAACAATAGTTGCCTTGATGTTTTCAAAACTTATTCACATTTTCTATACCCCTTTCTGTTTTAGTCTCAACTGCAGTCTATATTCTCCTTGTGTGGTCATGATGCGTTACTGGGGTGAGATCCCGGGGCCTGCGGGGGCTCCTCCCAGTCGCAGTTCGTTTGACTTGCTCCAGCGTGAGTTTCGATCTGTGGAGATGCAGGACCCTCCCTTGCACCAGCCCTCTGCACAGCGGCCACGGCCCACCACAATGCTTGATATCCCCTCTGAGCCGTGCAGCCTCACCATCCACACAGTGCAGCTGTGCCAGCATGTTCGCCGTCTCCGAGGTCTTCTGGCAGCAGCCCAAGCCCAATCTCAGGGTCAGAGCTCAACATCCTCCGAGGGTGGCAGCAAGCTGGACGAGGCTGATACCAACCTGCCGTTATGCCCTCCCACCCCACCTGTTATGCCAGATGACCTGCTACCTGTGGATAGCAAAGCCCCCCGACAGCCCTTTCAGCTCCGCCACAGCGACCCTGAAAGTGACTTTTACAAGTAAGTTTCAGATTGCAGTCCTCTTTTCTAAATCAGTACCTCTATATCTATAAAAAATTATTTCATGGGAAATCAATGACCACCTCCAATCATGATCAGCTGATGGGAGAAGGAAGTAATAGATTTAGACACTGAAGGACTCTAAATCCCAAATTTCTGTGTATTCCACATTTCTCATATAAATCTTAGTCAACAATGATTCTTTATCTCCTTCCTTCTTCTGTTTTTAGAGGTAAAGGCGAACAGGTCACAGAACTGAGTTGGCCCTCCTGTAGGCAGCTACTGTATCAGTCTGTAGCGACTGTCCTGGCCCATGCTGGCTTCGAATCTGCTCAGGAAAGCGTCCTGGAGACGCTCACGGATCTGGTCCACGAGCATTACCTGCGTCTAACCCGCCTGCTGCGGGTGGCAGTGGACAGGGAGGCTCGACTTGGAGCCAGTCCCTTCCCAGATGTGGTGGAGCAGGTGTTCCATGAGGTGGGAATTGGCAGCGTCCTGACCTTGCAGCGATTCTGGCAAGTGAGGATCAAGGACTATCACAGCTACATGCTGCAGGTAAGGCTGGAAAGAAAATAGAAATTAAAAATAAATACATGAGACAACATCAATTTGTCATCCTCCAAAGTCTTATACTAATCTGTTTCATATCTCTGGCTGTTTAACTGTATGTTTTTTCTACATTGAATTAGAGCTGAATGACTTCATAGAAAACCCTTAACAGTTACATCATCCAGACTCCTACTTTACCACAGAAATATCTTATTCCTACAGCTCAGTAAGGATCTATCAGAGGAATACGAGCGACTGGTAAATCCAGAGAAAGCTCTTGAGGACTCAAAGTCCCCGAAGATCAAGGTGGAGGCCATGAATGACATTCCCTTCCCTGTTAGTGAGGAGCCTGAGGCTGACTTGGCCTCCGGGGACCAGGCTTTGCCAATGGGGGTCCTTGGTGCCAATGCTGAGAGGCTGGCTTCAGGGCTGGATGGAGATCATTCTCCTCATACCTCAGGTAAGATCATCCTAATCAAATGTTCTCTACCACTCGGACTGATTAGTAGTTATTTCCAAGTTCAGTAGTTTAGTGTTTGAAATGCTTTGTGTCCACAACAGGTCATTACTGATCCCAGTGGTTGCATTACCCTCTTTCAATTACAACTGCAGTGTTGTCTGTAAGCTTTAACTCAGTTCTAAGATTTGACAATATTTGAGGGAGAACCCTAATGAGTCCCTATAAGAAGCACTCTGAGATAGTGGGGAGGAAGAACTCCCTTTTAACATTAGCAACTTTATAGTAGTTTGTAGCAATGTTATTTGTTTGGTAATGGGGATTCTTAATTAATCTTAATTGTCACTTCAAGCACAAAGAGAAGTTAATATATATTATAGAACTGCGACAGCATGGAATTAACCACATTCATATACTTTAACGAATGATTGTTGTGTTTAGTCGTAATTTTCATTTACTAAGGTTTTCAAAGCATCGACTGTAATTTTAAAAGTTATACATAACTGGTTTCTCTCATGCTTCTTCAGCTTTCTCTTGAAGACAAGGTTTCTCGCTACAGCAGGTTTATTTAAATAAATGTGACTAAATCCATTTGCCCATTTAGTGGTTAAAAAAAAAATTCCAATTCGCTCCTTAATTCGTTTTTGTTTCATGCATTTCCAAGGTGGAGGTGTGGCAAACAACTCCCCTCTGTGGCCTCAGGTAAAAGTGGAGCCACAGGACGGCGAGGAAGGCCAAGCTTCGGCTCACCATCATCATCACCACCACCACCACGGGGTCCTGGGCGGAGATGTGTTTGAGGACGGTGGGCCCATGTCCACCATGAGTGAGTCAGGAGGAGTAATGGGGCCCTCACCCGGAGGGGTGGGATCTGATGGAAGCTATGCTTCCCATTCGCCCGACTCCATGATGGTTGACGATTTTGACCAGAGACCCAAGAAACGGACAAAGAAGATGTGAGGCTGTTTTGGCAGAGAAATTGACTCTGAGCCAAAGTGCTGAAACACACCAGTGTTAATCTGACAAGAGCGCTGAACTCATGGTGGAAGGCGGGGCTTTTGTAGTTCTTTGTTTTTACTAAACATATTAATGGAGTTAATCACCAAAAGAATAAACATCTTCTGGGGAACCAGCTGCACTAATTCTGGTCATGGAGTGTTTTTCATAAACAAATCTATAAGGAGTTAGTCAACAGTTAGCTTAATGAACAGAGGAAAAGGAAAAACTATGAAGCTCTAATACAAATTGTTTAGTTGAACAACTAAATAATTCAGCTGCAGGGTTTGTTTTCCCGAGCCATTAAGACTCTTGCTCCCTACACACCAATTGTTACCATTTAAAATTCATTATCATTAAAAGATGCTCTAAAAAGAGAAAATCCTTGTTCTCGTGAGCATGTCTCTGCATGCGATTATGATGTGTTCTCAACTTTGCCTGCTTCGGTTCACTTTACGCCTGGCCCGACAGAGTGGAACGATCTGCACACACCTCACACACCTGTCAACCTGAAGCCGCTCCGCAGAATTAGCATCTGTTTCGGTAATGAGGCCAACCTGTGAATGCAACACCAGAGGCAATTATGGGTTGGTTGTGTGCATCGCGAAGGGCGACATCAATCCAGTCTTAATGGCAAATTAATTAGGCCAGGCATAATTTTGCATGTTCAATGAGCAGGCCTGTTTGAATACATGTGCTTTGCTTTTGTGTGGTCCTCTTTGGTTTTTACAATTAGCCAGGTAATTGTCTGTGCCTCAGGTAGGTCCTGATGGGGGTCATAACTATTGATATTCAATTAGCTCCATCTATTGATTGATGATTGATTTGTTTTCTGCAGTTGAATGTGTCTGACTGCACAAAACAGTCTTCCAACTTATGAGGGAGCTATTCGAATTTCGTTCCTCAAACACAGTTGCGCACTGTGCGTGCAAGCATTCTCCACAACCCCGCGCGTCCACACGTCGTCCGTCAAACTGTCGCTCTCCTGCAAAACTTTGGAACTTCATCACCCACCCACCCTACAGTTCGGACTTCGCACCAAGTGATTCCCACCTGTTCCCAAAGGTGAAAGAACATTTGTTCGGAAGGCGATTCTGCGGCGTCGGCGAGCAGGTATGACATGGGCATTGTAAAACTGCCTACAAAAATTTCTACAACAATGCATCGACCGAAATGGCATGTAGACAAATAAGTCTTCAAACTTTAAAATGATTTAAATATTATGGAAAATAAACGGTTTTTTGTATTTATAAAAAAAATAGAAGGCTTTACTTTTGGGATTGGCCTCGTACTTAGACACATACATCAAACTGCTCGAGCACCGTGCCTTGAAACAGCCCCTCACTTTATTCCGAGAATAGCTGTTTTAGCTCTTTCTGTTATCTGGGACCTTCAAGGATAAAACTCCTCTTCAGGATCCAAGTTTGTTTGATCAGTGTGATATGTCCAAACTGTTACATAACACTCCAATGCTATTTCTCCATGTCACAGCCGCAAGCTACAGTCACGGTCAAAACCAAGTACACCCTCTATAAATTCTAAGGTTTTACATATTAGGACATACATTATCTAGTTGTTACCAGGTTTTAAAATTCCTGCCAAAGTCATGATAAATGCTCGATGATTCAGATAAGGAAATTAAGCTACATTTAAATTAACTTAATTAGCGTTCTGGGATCCTGACAGTATTTTAGTCAGCCTGAGGTCTGGACTTTGACTGGGCCATTGTAGCACTTTAATTTCTTTCTCCTCCAGCCATTCTGTTGTAGATTTGCTGCTGTGTTTAGGTCATTGTCATGCTGCATGTCAATTTTGGCCAAGCTTTAGTTTTTAGACAGATGGCCTCCCATTTGATTCTATACTTTGGCCGTAATGCACAGTACCACATTTGGCTGAAGCCAAAAATCAAAAGCAAACATCTCCATGTTGATCTTCTCTGTCAGGAGGACATTGTTCCAGATGCTTTGTGCTTTGTTTTATTGTGGTTTGCATCTTTACTAAGCTAAGCTGTGGTACCATATTCATTTTAGACAGAAGAATCTTTTCTCCCGGAAATGTTTCCCAAGAATCCACATTTGTTCAGTCTTTGTCTAACTATATGTCATCAACATTTTACATGCTAAATGAGGCTTGAGATGGAGATCTTGGGTTTTTTGGGGGCAATTTCTCTGAGCTTTTATTCTGACCCTCTGTACGTACACTCCTGGAAAGATTGGTGGCTGTTTTGAATGTTTCTATTTGTGAATAATTTTCTCACTGGAGAATGATGGACTTATAATCCTTACCAAATTGATGAATAGCAATATTTTATTCTCCAGAATCATGATGTCTTTTCTCCTTGGCATTGTGCTAACACACATCTGAATGCTGCAGACCAGCAAACCATTAATAGTTCTGCTTTTAGAGAGGTGCTCATACTTGCTGATGACGATTTAGTCAACTGCATTTTATTATTAACACCTGGCTGCTACATATACTCTAACTCCAATGGAAGCAGTGAGGGGGTATACTAGGGTTTTCACACAGTCCTGCATTTTGGCTTAATTTTTGTTAAATAAATAATGATACAGTGTCATAGTGTACTTTTTCTTTTTTTGCCATGGCTTTACATTCATCGGTGGCATTGACATGAAGGTAATATTTAGATTATACCAAGACAAAACTATTTCAGTGACAGATGAGCAACTTAAGGCAGACCCATTATGCTAATTTCTAGCTCCAGAACTTTTTTTTCCCCTTAGACGTCCCTCGGGTGGAAAAAGAAATTAGCATTCTAGACTTTTGTGGGAAAACAATAATAGTTCTAAGCCACGTCTGGATTATTTTCTGCTTTGACATGCAGCTGGTAAGCTTCACAGATGGAACATGAAGGGAATTCTGTGCCAGTTGTTGCAGCAAGAGGTGCCAGCACCGTCTCTTAGGTAACTAAAATGCAAATAACCAACATAAATCTGCAATTTTCCCAGATATCTGGACACACACAATTCATTGAGTAGTTTTAGGAACCCCACCTGCCACATTTGTATCTTTTCAACCCACCCCTTTAAGGCAACTCTTGTTTTAAGCTGACTTTTTTCTTATTGGCTGCCACTCGCAAACCTGAGATATGAACAGCAGGTGGGCGGGGCCTCTGATTATAGCCAGGGTTGTTTGCTTAAGATCATCATCTGCTCTCATTGTGAGCTTTCAGGCCTCACTGCCTTTGTTATTTGAACCTTGGGTCATTTTAAAATGAGCACCCACTATTCAAACATTGTAGAAAATTAGGAAAGAAAATGTGTGCTGAGGATTGAGGCGATGCGTGCCCCCTTAGACTATACTAAATATCTATTTGAACAATACAGAAACATTATGTTCTAATCTTTTGCTTTTATGATTCACTTTAAAGTGTATTGCCAAAATAACTTCTGTCATGTGTTGTTGACAAGTTGATAAAAAAAATTTTTTTTTACAAACTTAATAAAATTGTGGTGTAATGGCCATTGCTGTGACTGGTGGGATTAAATGCATTAAAGCTCAGTCTTTTTATAAGTGTGCTCTTTCTGTTTGACCCCCCCCTTTCCAGTTTGTCAACAGCTGCCGAGCTGCTTTACACTGGGGAAAAAAGGTATAATTACAAAAATGTCATGATGGTTTTGGAGAAGGGGTCTCTGAGTGGGGCCAGAACGCACTGAGAGCCAAAGAAAGCCCCCAAACAAGTGATTAATTACCTTCCTGTGTGCACCCTTATTCTTTTAGCATGAAATTTAATCTCTCCAGCTGAGTTGGGAGTTTGTGAGCAGAATGAAGAATATGTTTAATTTTTACACAGTGAGCTCAGAGAATCCTCCAGGGTACATGTTTGTCTATCAAAGACTCACAAGAAAAGTGGAAATAAGACGCTCCTTATAAAGTAGTGCCATCATCCGATTTCTCAGACTTCTATTTATTGTAATCACATAAGAGATACTTTACATGTGCAGTGGGAACGAATAATATTTTATGAGTCAAGATGATCGTATCAACAGAAAGATGAATTGGCAGACATATGGGATGTGACAGGTACAAAGTGTCCCATGTGGCTCGCGCCACTGTTGTAGCCCCAGAGATGAGAAAATTGATTGCATAGCGTCAAGAGTCGCAGCCTGACTCGATCAATGAAAATTTTCTCTTGGGTGATGTGACTAAGAACGTAAAATGAAGCAAGAATTGATCGAATGGCCAGAAACACAATAATGAAAACTGTGCATCAAAAAGTTCAGAGTTGAGTTCAACCAATGTTACAGCCATGTGAATGAAGTGTATGATGGATGCAGCCAACATGACGTCACTCATTAAGTACCTGCTAATTAGTGCTAAGCAACATAAGCAAACCATATTTTTGTACCAATCATGGTAGAGAGGTCCCATTCGGTGACTACACTTAGTAGAGATTATTTGGTTAATTCTGTCCCGAATGCATACTTTACCATGAGCTCTTGTCCTTTTGTGCAATAAAAATAAAAATAGTATCCTGAAAAGTTCTAGACCGCTTCAGCATGCTAACTAGAAAAAAGCATGTTTGTTTGATGTTTTGTTTTCCTCTTTATCAACCCAGCGTGCAGATAGCTGAAGAACTTTTGCAATAAAAGTAACAACATGATTGTAGCTGTAATGTAATTACTGAATTTAGTACAGTAACGTGTTACATTACTACATTCCTGAAAATGTAATGTGATTTCAGTACACTCAACACTGGTCACAAGTTGGCATTACCTGCAGATGCATCCTATAAATTCTACTGAGGATATGCTGATTGGCAAAAAACATGGACATCACTATTTGGCTCATTATTAGCGCTCAGTTCAAAAGACTGCACCTGTGGTGGTATTGGGGCGCATCTATGGAATTGGCAGCTTGCATATGTGGAAAGGCACCATTATGGACTGTGATACACAGCGGTAAACATGGGCCTGTTACAATTCTTACGAGGCTGCCATCACATTCAAAATGAAATACTCAAATATCTAAGTTGTGTGTTTTCTGTGTTTTGTTATGAATAAAAATTGGGTACATGAATTTTTTCTTTTTTTTTCCATTATGTGTTCTAACGTTTTTTGGAAATGGGGTAGTGGTTTATGATTTAACTGAAAACTAAGAAACATGATAAAATACAGTAATGCCTTAGCAACTCGAAAAAGGGCAGTTACCCAAAGAACAGTGTACTCCATCCTCCTTTTTGACTCTAATGGGACTATAATTTCTAAAATCATTATCATACCATTATCAGTAAGACTTGAAAGTAGTGGTTGAAACTATAAATGTTATAGGAAATTGTTTAGTGAGGTCACATCAAGCGAGGTGTGGGATAATTGTTTTTTTTTTTTTTTTACAGACCAAGATCTTTTTGAAGTGGAGTGAACATTTGAAATTGGTTACACTTTGGAGGTTGGCAAAAATTGAGCAAGTTTAATTATCTCTACCTCCACTAGCTAGTGAGTGAAATTGGCATACCGGTTCAATATAAAAAACCCCAAATGTGGCATGATCGACATGATTTCCATCAATTATATTTTTGTAAATAAATGCAACACATTTGCAACATTTATAATAAGAATGCATCAGTTTTGCTTGTACTGGAGTGTTTTTACATATTGCATCGGTATCACATCCAAAATGCTTCACACAGCCTGCGGTCTTAGGTTAACAAGATAGTTTGAGGATTTGCAATGCAAAGAGCACATATTTCTGTGCCACTCAGTTAAATTCATTATAAGCAAGTCAAGGATATATCCATTACTCCCAGACATTTGTTTCACGGATTTACAAATCCAAAAATGTAAGAACATCTGCTCTTATTTGCTTAGTTGCTCTCTGAGGTACATCTCACCAAAAGCCCCACCATATAATTTTATTTAAACAGCACATCCTAACCAAAAAAATCAAGGCCTTTTGACTACTCTATCTGCCCTCAGTCATGTCTTGCAGGCAGGCCTTCAACCGACCACTGTCACACTGACTGACTGGCAGATTCTAACACATATGCACAACCAGATGTCAAAGGCTTTGATTGGTACTAGCTCAGAGGCAATATCCTGTGTGGTCCATTTCCATGTCGCTCTGGGTAATGTGCTTTTATTCTGTGGCTTTCATCTTTATGGAATAAAGTCGACTCTGAAAACGAGCCACTCTGTAGCAAATCCATTTTACTGGAAACAGTGCTGGCCTTTTGAAATGACACATTTCTGTGGAAAAGCTGGTTCTTTTCGCTCTCTTCCACTGGAGGGCAGTCTTGTGCCACAGACATCCTGCAGCCAAACGGTGGAGTCCTGCAAGTACAGGACTTTGCATTGTTACAGCTAACCACAGAGACCTTGGCACTCCCACTCCTTCTGAGTGAGCCAGGGTTTTATGGCATCGCGTCACTCCTGAGACGTTACCAAGTGAATCCTTTTCCTCCACACATGGCAATAATTAGATTGCTGCTGCTAATGCATGTGTGTCTCGGGGTGTTTTGGTTGGATGCATCTAAGAAGCACAAACCAAAACATGAGCGCAATGCACAGTCGGATTTGCTCCTCATCAAGATATAAAATAATTCTTCAGGCCCGTCACTGTTGAGATAATACCCTCTGTGAAGCCTGTTGCGATTTCTATTTTGCATTTCGTTTCACTGGAACACGCAAAGTAAAAATCAATTTTTCAGTCACTAATTTAATTCACGGAGCCAGTTGTTGAGTTATGTGTTTTTCCTCACATCTGCCTTTGCTGCACAAGGGCCAAGGTGAGCAATTAGGGGACTGTGCCTGCATGCAGCTGACAGCGCACAGAAATAGCACCACCATTTTCTCATTTCATTCTACCACAGCTGCTATAACTGTGGGTAATGTATTCACATCAGGGACTGAAGCACTTTAGATGGTGGTATTGATATGGTAAAGAAGCCTTCAGTCCCTCCCCCTTTCAGTCCCTTTTGTATTCATCATTATGCAGTATGTTTTTGGTCTTTATGTTTTTTTTTTTCATAAATAAGGAGTCTGACACTTTTGGAGCCCAGGCAATTATTTTTTATCTCACTTCAGCTTAGGGGATAATAATGATCTAAGTTATGAAACCTGTAGTTTGGTCAGTATAACAAAAAGACATACCAAAACTGACAGGTGACTCACTGATTGGACTGTTTTTGGTGATGTCATCTTGCAACAACAGGATTCGCAAGGGAAAAAACAAATTTCGCTAAATTATTATGCGCATAATTAGTGGGTTATCACCGCAAATCAGGTGGAGTCAGAGTGAGAATGAGGTGTCTTGTAGACAAACATTCCTTTCCTGGAGAGCAGGAGCAGCAGAAGAATTTAATATGGTTTAGCTTTTGAATTCACTGAGCTGCTTTCACAAAAATATCATCCCAGGTCTGTTTCTTAAATGGTACAGTTCTTTGGTCAACCATTCTCATTTCCAGGGCGTCAAATTCTGCATGTTGCCAAAAGCTGCTGCAGTTTCCCATTTACACATAAGGTAGTGCATAAACACACTGGATTATGGTATTAGTGTTATAGGCCTGTCGTTTCCAACTCATCCTACATGGATGCTCTTGAACAATATTCATTAGTCACATTAAAATCGCACGAAATAAAGTAATCAAATTTAGAGTTATGCCCTTTCTTGTGCAGGGAGTGAAAAAAATAGAAGAATGACCTACAACTTTTGAGGAGTGGTGATATAAACATTATTTTTATTTTTAATGCTCAAAAGGACAAGAATGTGATGGGAAAGTGTAATCTGTGTAACATGCAAAGTTTCTTAAAGCACAGCATCCATATATAAAACTAGCAGCTAAGAAGCTGCAGAGCAATGTTAAAGCCGAGTGTGTGCCAATGCTAGCCGGGCAGCCAAAGCATAATTTTCAGTAGGTAAGAAGAGGAATGATGACCCGTCGTGTTTGTGCCATTGTAGCTTCCATTTCTACTTTGTCTCTATTTGTACCGCAGAGTCACTGCGCTTCCAAAATTGTTTTGTGAAATGTTCTTTGGGATGATTTTCAGCGTTGCTTTCAGGTTTGTGTTTGTACTTAAACATTCAAAGGACCTTGTGTGTGTCCTCATTAGGCTAGGAGTTTGTGCCAGAGCGTGGGACAGCAGCCT
This sequence comes from Aulonocara stuartgranti, assembly GCF_965226115.1. NCBI lineage: Eukaryota > Metazoa > Chordata > Actinopteri > Cichliformes > Cichlidae > Aulonocara > Aulonocara stuartgranti. Next base: position 14,877,213 of record NC_138955.1, read on the forward strand.
TAGGGTTATATTGTTAACTGATAATTAAGTAACAGTGCAATAAAGGCAACGTTACAGAGTAATGTAGTAATATAACAAGTAGCACAATGAATGGCTTTCTGCAGTGGTAAATAAGTCATGTAATGTGTTACTCTTTCAAAAAGTGACAATGTGTATTATATAACTTTTTTTGGAGTAACAACACTTATAACACTGCTTGTAAATGTACACTTTGCATGACATGTAAGTCCAAATGTAACCGTGAAAGCGTCATTGTTTGGTTTGCAGGGTTACTGTTCCTTCCTTCCATCTGTCTGTCTGTCCGTGTCACAGGGGCAGGAGCCTGAGCAGAGAAGTCCAGACTTCCCTCACCCAGGCAACCTATTCCTGCTCATCGAGGGGTGCAGACAGAGGGGGTGCACACAGAGTCATTTCCAGGCCAGCCGAGATAAATAATCTGTAGCAACTCCTTGGTCTTCTCCAGGGCTTCCTACTGGTAGGGTGAGGGAAGAGACAAAGAGTGATTCAGAAAACCCCTGTGTTGATTGATGTTATATCATCCTTGATATGTGTGTCAAGCATGAATTATTGATTGGTTATTTGACACAAAATTATGCATTTATGTGTTAATGATTTTGAAATACCTAAAATGCCTCCATGAGCTGTGTGGCCACATTGATCATCAGGCCGAACCACAACACCAGCATGCATCTATCACTTCCCTCTCACTGCCTCTACCTCGTTTTTCTCCTTCCTCTGTGGCCCAGTTTGCAAACCTCTGCTGCAGGCATGACATTAGCTGTTAGCACAACACAAAACTGGATTCATCAGTGCTTATAAAATGTTAGGTTGTCAGTCTGACAGGCTGGGATGCAGTGGGAGGGGGATTATTACGGGCCATGCACTGTATCTTCAAACTGCAATTGTCCAACAACTGTTCTGGAAAGAACAGGTCACTGGGTCGGTCCACTTTCCTCCTCGCGGCCTGTTCTTGGAAAGTGGCTGTGTTAAAATCTGACACGCTGACATGAGCCTGTGTCATTTTGTCACACGGCGGTTGTGAAGCTGTGACGCTTTGATGAGTCCTGAGTGTCAGCTTGTTGATACCGAATATATGACGCCATCCCTTCCCCGTCTGCTATCCGTCGGCACGTTCTCCGGAACTGTCAAAACACTTTGGAGGCTGTGCTAAACTCGAGTGCAAGCAAGCGGTGGCGCCTGACAGGAAGATGCTGCGGCTCGGAATGAAGGCGCTCATCGTTTGATATGTGTGACACCATTCAATCATGATGCTTATTGCTTGTTGGTGTTCCCTCCCAAAACTGCTGGAATTAGATGTGCAGAGGGCCGCCTGGCAGAGAGGAGGTTTATTTACTCGCTTAAGGTGATGCTGAAATGGGGATAAGACGGTAACCTAACCTTTCTGTAAAATCCCATCAGAGCACAATTCGAGGTAAACAGTCTGGTTCAATCCCAATCAAAAAGGCCAAGAAGCCAGATAATGCAGAGAAGAGAGTTTCTACAATCCTTGCAGTGTGTCTAATAGTGTGCCAGCTTAACAGCACAAAGTAACACTCTTCCTCCTCATATTCCTGCTACTTATTATTCAGCTCCCACTCAAACTTAGTCATCAAACTACTTTTCACATTCAAAGCTATAAATTCCAACTTCACAGGTTTTTGGAGCATGTTTTATTTTCATCTTCACTACTTTTCATGCTTTCTGAAATGTTTTCTTTCATTGGCAATTACTGTCACAGAAAAGATATGGAGGAATCAGGCAAGCTCATGCTGAGAAGCCCGGTGCTGTTTCACTCCACTTTGTCGGGTGCAATAAAGTACATGGTAGCACTTTTAGGGCCTCTTTAAAAAAATTTTTTTTTTGAAGTTGTATTAAAGTTGAATTCTGTCAGAAGTTGAGCCTTTTGTCAGATCTTGTTGATTTTTGTTAGACTGCACAGCAATAAACTGCAACAAAGTGTCCATAGTTTGAATGCTTAACCTTGCTGATTTGTGTCTCCTTGCATTGCTGACTCACACTTCAGAATTTTCAATTTATTCACTGCTGCCATTGAGATAACCTTGCACGTTGTTGACAATGAGCGCTTTCAGGAAGCGCACTGCAGCAGCTCCATGGCATTCAGAAAAATTCAGGTGACAGAGCATATTTCCTACTGGCAAGGATTGTCCCTGAAATGAAAACTTACTGGAAAAATACTGTCTGCTTTGGCTGCTCGCTGCACTGTTGTCAAGCAATGAAACAGCAGGGCAGAGCCTGGCTCAGCTGAAAGGATATACAGCAGCTAAAGAAATGGTTTGACATTTTCAGGGATGCAGTTATTCGCTTTGCCAACAGACACAAGAAAAGAATGACACCACCCTAGTGCCTTTCTGTTATAAACAGCGATAGACAAAACAGTAATCGGTACTGTTCCTTCTTTAAATTAATAACAGTGCTTGCATGCGGTTTGTGAGGTGTGGGAGCTTTTCATTTTTGGGTGTCAGGCCTTCAGGGAGTCACTGATAGGCTTGTTCCCATAAGAAGTGCCTCAAAGCAGGTGTAAATGTTGGAAGGTCAGTTTGAGAAAGTTATAGAGAACAGCACAGTTACATCCTATTTAAGGGGACCTATCCAGTCATCTGACATTTGGTTTAGACAGACCATAAATCCACCTTATGTCTTCAGTAGAACATGCACTGTCTTGTCAGTGCTATAGCTTCCACGTCCATTGAATCTGCTTGGGACTAAGGGACAAATGAATGGAAACCTACATACACGCATCATCCTAACAAAGAATTTGCAAAAGGTGGACTCACCGTTATATCATCTTATGTTTTTTTAAGTCTCTGTTTTAGCTTTTATAGCCACCAACATGTTTTTTGTAATCAAACGTAATGAGGGCAGCATGCAAACTCCAGGCTGATTGGGTACAGCAGATTCCTGCTAATTAATGCTAAGTTTCATACAAATAAAATAGTAGAATTTCACTCATATATTTCCATTAAAAATCTTGTGAGCAGAACCAGAAACATGGTTGAGAGGTCCAGTTTAGTGACTCAAATTGATGGTAGCAAAGCCCATGTGATAATCTCCAAAAGTTGATTCTGTTCATCTGGACGTAGCATTTTGTGGGAGAAACTTTTCGTCACTCATCCAAGTGACTTCATCAGTCTCAGCTGACTGCAGGTTTCTCCAATCTCATAAACAGCATAATGACATAATGACTGAAACCAGCCCACTGAGGAACAATGGGCTGGGAGGTCCATTCCTTAAACGTTTCTTTCACAAAATGCTACGTCCAGATGAACAGAATCAACTTTTGGAGATTTACTTTCCTGGATGATTGAGAATGCATCAAGACCAATGTGATAACTTTTAGTAATGGCTGCCTGTGTTTGGTACACCAGTCAAGGCAGCTACATCCTGAACTTTAATACTTCACAAACTGCTGAACTTCAAACTGAGCATCAGAATGAGGAAGTAAATATGATTTAAGTGAATATGAATGTCGTATGGTTGCTGGTTCCAGACAGGCTGGTCTGAATGTTTCAGAAACTGCTGATCTAAAAAAATCAAATAACCAATTGTATGCATAGGAACACCAATGGCTGCACAGTATGTCCGACCTTGAAGCACACAAACTAGAACTCTGGTTCACTAGTAGTCTTTAGTTATTCTGTTGTGAGTTCCTTATATTCCCAGTTTAGTTCCTTGATTATTTAGCATTTTCCCCTTGTGCCTTCGCCCTCGGTGTCTCTCGCTCTGTGTCTGTGTTTATATAGGTTGTGTGAGTTCTTGTGGCTTGTTTCCACCTCGTGTTTCATTCTGTTTTCCCCTGCCTGCCATGTTTCTCCAGCCAGTCATGTCTCTGTGGCTGTATCGCAATTCAGGTTCTGCAGCCTTAAAGTACGCAACCTTAACAGTCCTCAAGGGCCGCGTACTTAAAGACCGCTGAGGCTGGAAGTGCGAGGCTTGTAGGCTTGTGAAATGGGACGGTCTAGCCTCCGTCGCGCTGCCCAGGTGGCCTAGCAACCATGATACTAACAGCTGGAAACGTTTCATACAGCTTTGTTTGACAGAAATGAAGGAGAACATATTTTGTACATTTGTTTCTACATGAGCTCTGTGTGATTTGATAAGTATCTGAGTACTTTCTCCCACACTGAAAACACTGGAATGATGAAATTATTTGAACATTACCTAATAAGACTGATTCAGGACAGACAGTTATTTTAAACTTTTCTAGCAGTCCTTCACAAACAGGGAACAGTCTGTCTATTCTCTCCATCTGTCAGCTGCTGCTGGCTCTTCCTCACACACTGCTGAGTTTGTCCTGGTGGATCATCAGGGGTGCAAAGCCTCACACATGATGTGCAGCAGTGGGTCCCTCAGTCTGTCCTCACTCTGGACACTTGCAGTTGTCACACATGGAAATCAAATGTGTGATAAGCTGCGGGATTCAAACACAAGTGTAACTTATAAATACATGTTCATACATTTATTCCACAATCAGAGAGAAAGAAACAGAGAGAGAGTGCAGGACAGACAGACAGGTGACAGTCTCAGGTGTATACACTGCTACAAAACAGCACAAGAGAAGGAGGATTTAGTGTTTGTGTTATTACGAGTGCTAAACAAGAAGAGTTCCCAGATGGTACAGTGGACACATGTGTGACTCCTGTGATTAAAGCATCTTTCTTTCAGCTTAACGAGTGAACCGTCAGCTCGTTCAAACACACGTTAAAGTCCGTTTAGCTCGACACCTCCGAACAGAGGCAGCAATATAACATAGCTAACATTAATCGTGGCTCAAGAGTTGGGAGTTCGCCTTGTAATCGGAAGGTTGCCGGTTTGAGCCCCGGCTCGGACAGTCTCGGTCGTTGTGTCCTTGGGCAAGACACTTCACCCGTTGCCTACTGGTGGTGGTCAGAGGGCCCGGTGGCGCCAGTGTCCGGCAGCCTCGCCTCTGTCAGTGCGCCCCAGGGTGGCTGTGGCTACAATGTAGCTTGCCATCACCAGTGTGTGAATGTGTGCGTGAATGGGTGGATGACTGGATGTGTAAAGCGCTTTGGGGTCCTTAGGGACTAGTAAAGCGCTATATAAATACAGGCCATTTACCATTAACAGTGCAGTGGATCCTGCTTGTGCCGTGATATTCAGGACTGCAAACCGAGCAGCATCACTGACTTTCAGCTTATTGTGTTTGTGGATATATGACTGACTTTAATTATCCACAAAATCATCACATCTCTGTAAGATTAAGGTCGACTATCTAACGGCGTATAAAGTAAAGGCTTTAAAACAAAGTAAACACTGAAAGTACAAACATCGCTAATGTCACATAACTTTGCCGACATGTAGCCAACAGTAATGTTTTAATGTTCTTCATTATTAAACATTTGCACATAAATAAGTGACATAATATTCAGTGCTTACTTTTGAAAGTTTACTCTTCGGCCGCTCCGCTTCCACCATTTTTTTCCGGCAAAATTATCCACACCCACCGCCGCGCTATGAAGTCTGGGATATGTTGGGCCATGAAGTCATCCTTAAAATTCAGGGAAATGAAGGACGAATTTGAGGGCCGCATTTCGAGCAGCCTTTGAATTGGGACAGCCTTCGTCGCGTTGCTGTGACGTAATCGGCCTTAAAATGCGGCCTTTAAGGCTGCAGACCCTGAATTGGGATACAGCCTGTGTCTGTCTGTGGCTCTGTGCGTGTGTTCCAGTTACTTCCTGTTTTACTTTGGTAGTCTCCTGTCTGTGTGCGCCATGTTTTGTTTTGCTTCTCTTACTTTGAAGGTACCTCGTCTCACGTGTTATGTTTAGCTTTGTGTCCTCTGTCTTGTTGTGTGTAATTTGCCCCAGCTGTGTTCCCCATGTGTTTCCTGTTCCCTCGTCATTCCCTGTGTATTTAAGCCCTTTGTTGTCTTCTGTCCAGCGTCGTGATCTCCCTCATCCATGGCTGTGCGGTTTCCCTATGTGCCTCATTGTGTGCTAGCTATAATTTCCCAGTCTAGTTTTGTATAGTTTTGCCATTCAGCAAATGATGCTGTGTTTCTTTGAGTTTCCGTCTGTGTTTGGGTCCTTTCCTGTCTGCACACAGCTGAAACCATGACATGTTCAGGCTGATGGTGGTGGTCTAATTGTGTGGAGGACATTTTCTTTGCACACTTTGGGCTCCTTAGTACCAACTGGGTATTGTTTCACCAAGCCTTACTTAAGAATTGTTATTGATCCTGTTATGGCCACGTGTGTGCCCATGTTCACTGTACTCAAATGGCCTCCACAGTCATCAGATCCAAGTCTGATAGAGAACCGGTACAGTGGGAGATTCTTGGAAGTGAAGCCACTGTGTGATGCTATCATGTTGATATGGAACAAAAATCTGGAATGTTTCCAGCATCTTGTTGAATTGATGTCATGAAGAATTAAGTTCTGAAGTGAAAAGGGGGTGGGTGTATAACAGAACAGATCAACATTAAATCTTTTTATAGTGTGGTAAAAGATTTGCAGTAGAAGGTACTTCTACAGATATTTCAGCAAATATTATTGCATTTAAACTGAAAACTCCCTGTCGTAAAAGTAACCGATTTTTTTTCATTGGAAACATTATTTCACTGACAATAAACGTGTCACAGCAGCTCTGGTAGTGCTGGACTCCCCCTGAGCACAGCTACTTGACTCCCAATGATTTCACAGCTGAAACTGTTGCTGTGTCTCAAACCATGTAATATTTTTAGTGCATAAGTGCCTTCACACTACAAAGTGCAGCCACATGAAGTACTCTACACGAACTGGGATACTGTAGTCATTCTGCACTCACAGTCAAGAGTAGAATGCTACATATAAATGTTTTCAGTTAATTTTAGGCAATCCAAATACAGCTGATTTGATTTATCTAATACAAGTGGTTGAAAAAACCCTCAAATTAGCAGATTGCTAACTGGAGATCAGCTCACAGTGGTTGTTGTTGCTAAGCAGTTGTCACGAAGAAACAAACACATTTACGACAGGCCTAATATTCATTAGATTTTTGCCCACTTATTTCAATCCAATGATATAAATACCAGCACAAATATACTGACTACAAACTTTATGCGTGCAGTCTTTTCTGCTCTGTGCTGTCTCGCAGATTTCCATGATTGTATTTGTATCTTTTCCATGTATCTTTTTTATTCTGTGGGGAAACCAGGAGATATAAGTTAAGAGGATTAGTTGAGGCAACAAAGTGAAAACGAGGTATTCGATGCGACTGTGAATTCACACATTGTTTACCGTTGTTTGCTTTAAGTTGGCAGAAAATAAAAGGTCAAGGAAAAAAAGAGTTTTTTCCCAGACTAAAAATCATCATCAAGGTGACTACTGCAGTCTTTAGGCAGTCGTATTGTGTGTAAGTCACATTCATTTACAATGCTGCAGTAATCCAAAAAACTTGAAAAGAACTATGCAAATTGCTTTAACTCATCTAATACATTACAGATTATTGAGGCCATTTATTCTGTAATATTTTCATAAAAGTATCACTTGAATTTGTCGCACATTGAAGCTTTAATCTTTTGTTTAAACTTGGTCAACTTAAGCGTGATTTCCAAAGAGACACACCATGATCGATATAGCATGACGCTTGGAATGACAGACTGAAAAAGACAGGGGAATGAAGTTGACATTTATCATCTTCACTTCAGTTCTCTGGAGCACTGGAACCAGAATGGCCATGTTTCAAATTTACTGCAGTACTGTTTGGGTACACTTTGGTCCTGACTGCAAACGAGTCTATAATGACTCTGTTTTATTCTGTGAGATGATCTAAGGTAAGCTGTGAGCACCACGATATTCTTTGTGCCAGTGCAGCATCCTGGTCTGAACTACCAGAGTTTAACAGGCAGGATGATACCATTCTGACCTGGAGCTGCCCTTAAAGTGATGGCTCAAATTCCACTTTTCTCCTGTGTTGCAAGTAAACCTGCATTTCCTTTGTAGAAAATGTAAAGAAAAACAATTACAGCGACTTGCCTCCTGTCAAACCTATAAAAAGGAGCTTTCTGAAACACCTTTTCTGAGAAGTTCCTGCTGTATGCTCTTTGGTTTTAAAAGTATGGCCTTCAAATGTCTTTGCAACACAAATGATTCAATTACTCCTCCTTTTAAATGTGCAAGCAAAGATAGCGTTATGCTGCCAGAGAGGGAGGAGAGAATGAAATTAACCTCTGCTAACTCCCTCTGCCCTCGACACTTGTATTATGATTTTCTATTAAAACCCTATCTTTTTTTATAATGAATTCAGTTCTTCTACAAGAGAAGTGTCTCTGCATTTGCCCAAACTAATTTTTGTTTGTGTTCAGGTGAACTCTAAAATGAAAGACCACCTGATGGTGTGGCCACAAATGTAATGAAAATCCTATTAAAATATTGGTTGAGTAAAATAGGTTTTTACACCAATGAGATGGCAATTATCATTAATTCGAAAACTTTCTTTAAATGATAAAAATAACCAATAGCTTGTTTACAATATCGTTACTAGTCTATGCTTTTGGCACATCTAAAATCATTCACTACATGCACCACATGGTAGTGCAGTGGGTATGAATGCACCGGCCAGCTGAGCCCTTTCTGTGTCATGATTTTGCAAAACATGGACTCAAAGAGCAGACAGACTACTGATAAAAGGTACAAAAGATTTATTGACAGAACATTTTGAATTAGCTACTGGAAGGAGATCTACAGGGCAGGAACTAATCAGAACTGGTGATCAGGGACAGTCTGCAGATGTTGACCTGGTGAAGTCTTACAAGTGTTCTGGTGCATTTGAACAACAAACGGTTTGTCTGTGGGTCTAAAGGTTTACCTCTTGCAGGTCTCATACTTAAGCAATAAACTACAAACTACTTAATTAAGACACACAGCAGGCCATCATTACTTTGGCATGTGAGTAAAAAAAAATTTCAATAAAGATCATAAGTTTCTACAACTTCAGCGATTCCCCCCCCCAATCAAACGCTATGATGAAACTCACTCTGATGAAACTCGGTCTGATGAGGTCATTCCCAGAAAAAAGAAGATCAAGAGTTCCCCTTGCTGCTGAGGATGACTTCATTAGAGTTACCAACCTCCAAAATCACCAATTACCACACTTCAGATTAAAGCCAACATCAGTGCTTCCCAGAGTTCAAGCAGCCATCTTAATATCAACAGTTGGGAGGAGAATGTAAATCCAAATGCTGCAATGAAAACTCTTCTGAAGGAGATTCGGACCTCTAATCTGTGGTTAGCTTTACCCAACATGCACATTTGCTAAAATCTGTCTTTGCAGCAAAAATTCTGTTTTTATCTAGATGAAAAAGGTTGGCTCTCTGTAGCTACTTTTCTCTGTCATTAGATCTGAAGACATTGGAAATTGGAGATGTTCTTTTGTTTTTTTTGTAAATATCCAGCCTTCTATTCTCTGCAGCCTTCAATTAAATCTTTTTACAGTGTAAAGTTACTGAACCAGATCAGTTGACTGTTTTAGCTGTTGGTGCTATTTCAATCATTTTAAATACGTTTCTCTCAAAAATATTATGGCTTTCAGAAAAGTTAATTTTACTAAGCAGTAATCCGAGTGAATTAAATGTTACTTAACACAATCCAGAGTTAGCCCCCCTAAAAGCAAACTTTGTTTGATCATTCTTTTTTACTCTGACTACAGTAATTTATGAAATGAGCATCATGTTAGCATCATATAGATTTCTATGTAAATCCTTCTGGAGCAAGAGGAATCACCCCCTGCTGACCATTAAAAATAATGTAGGTTTAAAGCAGGGGGTGATTAGCTTTGCTTCTTATTTTAAATCTGGAAACTGTTTAAAAGTTTCTAGATACTGCCAATCATGCTTGCTGTTATTAGCTAAGAACTAATTGACCTTCTTGTGAAAAAAAAGCCCTTCTGGCTTCAAAAACCCAAGATTGTTCTAACCATGAATCTATAGTGGAGGCAAACAGCAGGCAATGTTATTGCCCTGTTCATCTTTTATTTACAGTCTTTTGCTCGCAAAGTAAACACATGTTGGAGATGCATGGTGATTAGCTCAACAGGCATTTATGCAGTTAACTCACTTATGCAGTTAGCAAAATGGGTACTCCAGATGGCAAATTTTAGTGTTTACTTTTAGCAAGACTTAAACACAATTCCTCAAAATGATTCCTCATTTGCTCAAATCTCTAAAATGTAAATGGATGCTAGAGTCTATAGAGCCATCTTAACAGGAAATGGACCTTACTTATCCTTTAGTGCCCACGGCTTTGGAATTGCATTTTTAGTAATCCTTTGAAGGTGTGATGCTCTGTCTTCATATTTTTGCCAATCCAATATTATATATTATATAAAGGAACCCATAATGACATGCTGTTGTAACTGTCCTTATTATTATATTATTAGAATAGATCTTATAGTGGTGCACAGAAGGCTGAGTAGTCTGGAGTAAAGAGAGAGGAGTTGGCTAGTGCCTGGTGGCTTAATGGTGCATTGCAAAAATAATTACTCTGTCTGCAACAGCAACTTATAGAGTCTGTATAGCACCTACTATACCTACTTTAGGCCACACAGAATAATTAACACTATAGCTGGAGCTTCTCTGGGACTTTTTTTCTCTTTTTTGTGATCAATTTCTATTCAGATCTGTTCCTTTGGCCACGAGGCATGCGGAGTTGTTTCCATGCAGCTGCTCCGACAAGGAGAAGAACTCGATAAACAAGATCAAATTGCACAGACAGACAGGGGATGAGCTGTTGCTATGGCAACCCCCTACACCATTTCTCCCCAGAATCAAGATCCCTCATTGTAGATGCCGACGATGCGGGGGAGTCTGATCTGGCAAGATTTAGGAAGTGACAGACAGGCAGGACACTAGTCACTGTGGATAATCTGAGGTGGGTGTCATGACCTGATGGCATCAGTACTGCATATAGTTCCTTTGAGTACTGAGACAGCCATCACAGAAAGCTTTTAATAGTGAGGGAAAAAACTGGAGCAAAACCTCAGCAGTGGTTTCTGCATGAATATATAAGCAAATTATGAGCAGAGGAGAACAGACATCAGCACACCTGCACATGTCTCAATGCACAGCGATGCGTGGACATAATCACTGATATACATGGTGAAGTACTGTGGGTTATAAACTGCTGCTATGCTCATTTGATTTGCTATGACCTGAGCTGTCAAATGCATCCACTTTGGTGCAAACCACTTTGAAAATAATGCTGAAGTAGTGGAGTTTTTTTCCCCTAGCCACCAGATGAAGCCAAAGAGCTTTACTTGCTGTTATCTTATAACTTTTCTGGAAAATCTAAAGCCTCACTTTTGGTGTTTAGGCCTCTGCCATATTGGAAAGTACCGCTAATTAAGAGATTAACAAAGAGCTCCAATTTCATACATTTGGATGGTGTATTGTATACAGAAATCAGTGTTACCTATTCAGTCATTGCATTTGACATGCACAAACAGGTAGCAACACCCCTATTACAGTTGAGAAATTCAGTTCATTAAGTGAAACTGGTGAATGGGATATTGTGAGGACGGTGACCAGCTACAGCAGTGTTAGCACACCTGGTCATTTGAAGCCTTAAAATATAAATTCACTTGCTGGTCTTTGCTTTTGGACTTAGACTCTGACTTAGCCATCAGAGGACCTGTGGCTTTTGTTAATTCTATACTGGCTTAATTTCATCCACCCTTAAGGCTACTGCATGTAGCATAGTAACATGCGCTCATCTATTCTCTTCTACTTATCTAATTCAGGGTCACAGCAGGGCTGGAGCCTATCCCAATTACCATAGGGCAAGAGGTGGGGTACACCCTGGACATGTCACCAGCCTGTCACAAGGCTAACAAAGAGAGACAGTTGCACAGGTTGCCTGATAAGAGACAACTTTTCTGCAAAGAGCTGCAGTCTAACTTGACCTGACTTAAGTCACTCTCAGAGAGGTTGTTGAAGGTTTGAAAATATTTGCTGTCTAATTAATAAATGCACATCTCTTTCTGATTACATGTACACAAGACAATATGCTGAAACCTTTTTTAACTCTGATCAGGGGTTCTAATTAACTCAAATGAACATTATGTTGTAATTAGTGAGACTTGAAACTGACCATTCAAATCATTAAACCTAAAAGCAAAGTCTTTACTGTGCTTCTGCTTAGACTTCGAGATCTATTTTTGCAACTAGAGGTTCGCCTCCGCTGGCAATTAGAAAGAATGCAGGTTTATGGCATTTCTGCCTTTGCTTAATTTTCCAGACATGAGTAAATAACTTCTTGGTCTGTATTAAATCAGATTGTCATATAGCCACTTTTTACATGCTTGAAATCTCCACATCCTGAGATTGACTTAACATTTAAAAGTTCTGCTGCACGATGAAAAAAAAAGACACTTGATGGCCATGCACATGAACAAACAGATGACATTTTCCATCGGCCTGCGACCGGCCGGCATCATTACACCTCCATCCTCCCTCACGGTGCCTCTCTTTTCACGGCCCTGTCTCTTTCAAACCTGATTTTCAGCAGACAAATACTGAGAATATCAGGGAGGATTCGACATCAATAAATGAGGCGTGCACAGTGGTGACGTCAATGGCAGAGACTGCCAGTATAATCGAATGTCTGTCCTCTTGCTGCACTGGGATACAAACAGCGACAGCCTTCATATAAAATTGTTGTCTGTGTAGTTCTATTGTTATTTCCGTATTTTCTTCCAAGAAAATTAGTTAGCCAAGCCTTGATTTATTGATAGCCATGAAATCCAAGTGTTGCTGCTTGAAAGTTAAAAGAAATAATTAAAAAGTAGTTATAACTTTTAAAACAAAGACTATTTAAAGAGGCCATTAAAAAAAAAAAGCTGTAGGTGGATACCAGCTGCATGAGAAATGCTAGATAAACACAGTGATATTTACATCAAAGAGGAGAAAAGGGAATATGATATAGGTTACATATCATCCAGAGAAAGCAGTGGGAAACACGCCCCGTGCTCTCTGTTGACATCTCTCACGTGGATTCGTCAAAACCAGGCATGTGCAACTGCACAGCAGTAAGAGCTGAAGTGAGCTCCCGCCTGCTCTCTGTAGTTTAGACTGAATGGATGTGAAGCTGGGGCCATTTTTACACTGACAACCAACTGTGTAGCGGGGCTGGATCATCAGTCAACCCTCCTCCTTCCTACAGGGCACCATCGCTCTCCTTTACTTTCTCCTCTGCCTGCTCGCTTTACGAGGAAGGGATGTGCTCGGGATGCACAAGTGGGGAGGAAGAGAGCTGGGAGATAAAATAAATGTTGATCCTGGCTCTCAAGTCATCTGCTGGATAGTGAATAGAGGAGACAGGCAAACGCACACACGAGGTGGAAGAGAAGAACGGACTGTATTGCATTAAAATACACAGGGGACAGTTACCTGAGCAAACTGCTGCTTACATAATATCTGCTTTAAACAAGAGACAGACACACTGAAAATGTGTGAAAGCTGCTGGGAAAACAAGTGATGCAAGCTCGAGGTGATAAGAGCCATTTTTACTAAAGTCCCTGAAAAACTATTATAACTCTCAACTGTGAAGCCATCAAACCTTCAGTTCTTATACACATGCAGGGTATAAATGCTAACAGGGGGCATTTTATTGGAAAGTCCTCCAAAATGTTACATATCACACTTTGATTTGACAAAGGCTGGCTTGTAATACCTTTTGAGCAACAGTTTGTTATTAATATACTTGGTAGTGCCATTTTTTGTATGTTCATTTTCCTTATTCTTATTTTATGTATGTGTTATTTGTTAGTGTTCCCACTTGGTGGGGGTGTCATGGATTTGATTAATAATGAATTAATCAGGTTAATACAACTGAAGGACTTTCCCTTGTGTTATACTGTGGTTTAATTGCTGTATCAGTACTAGTATGAAAGCAGCTGAAATGATTTAATCAAAAGTAGTTTCTTAATTTTGCTACCTTCAAGAATTGGTACTTCACTAATGTCTCCAGCTAATTTTTTAAAAGAACCTAAATTGAGAACATTGGAAAGAGACGCTAATGGCTCCAACAGGTTGCCAATAGCGGCATCAATCTTTTATGCTTTACATGTTCACAATGTGCATGATGTCATCAAAGAGGAATTAGCTGGTGATATCCAGAGTAAGAGCATAAATGGACAATGCAGCTGGAACAGCGCGTACCAGATGAAGATGACGGCACCATCAGGGAAGACTGAAAAAATGTCTTTCAGGAAGTCTTAAGAAAGTCCCTATAACACATTAGCTTCAGGTTTAGTGTTAAGGTGGGCTAATAAATAAATCTTTATTATTAAATCCAAAAGCAGATAAAGTAACAATGGGAAATGTAGACAAAGGGAACACAAGAAACTCAACAGAATCAGGAGACAGGCAGTCTGGGCTGGATCCCCATTTGCCTTCAGAACTGCCTTAATTCTTTGTGGCATAGACTCAACAAAGTGCTGGAAACATCCTTTAGAGATTTTGATCCATATTCACATGATGATATCACACAGGTGCAGCAGATTTGTCGGCAGTACAGCCACGATGGTCCACCACATCCCAAACGTGCTCTATATTGTTCACGCCAGCTATCTGTCACTAGCACGCTATGCTACAAAATGACCTTTGTTTCCCATTTTTATGCTCGGTTTGAACTCCAGCAGGTTATCTTGACCATGTCTACATGCCTGAATGCATTTGAGTCGCATCTATTATGATGGAATGCAATCATGTCTCATAACTATATAACCTATACTGTGGATGTTACTGGCTACTAATTTTCAAGTTAAAGAAATGTCAAAAAACAACCCCATGCCTCGTGCAAAATTAAAAAACAAAAACAAGTCACAACTTGTTGTGTGTGTTCATATAAGACTTATTTGAAACCCCTATTCCCATATTTCGTTAACCAAGTAGCATTTTTTTAAGCTGCTGAAATGTGTGCCACTTTGTGGCCACTTTGGATCCCCTGGAGTCTAAATGCTGGTGGTGGTGTTGCTGTTGGTGTAAGGAGGTAGACGATAGCGACTTTAACATCCGTGCTGAACATATTATATGCAAGTTTGCTCTGACACACGGTAAACATGCAAAGTAAACTGACATTTAGCAGTAAAACTGCTGAGGTGCTCCCTTTTCCTACACGAGTTTCTTATCTTTCTTTTTCTTTTCTTTTTTAAACACAGCAAATATAAATCTCCACACTTCCCCTTCAGCCTGTTTCAGGTTATTATTTTCTATCAGGTCGATACTGACGTGTAGCAGGAAGTCAGAATTCTCACTTCAAACAGAAGAATAATAGTTTGCCTTATTTACATTCGGGCCACGCTGGGTATTAAAACACTGAATGAATGTAGTGATTGTGTAGAAAAAAGACACAACACTGGGAAAATCAAGTTTTTATGATAATGCAGTGAAGGGTGAAAAGAACAAAGTAAACATGCCAGTTATTTCAGAAGTTCTTAATTATCTTTTTTTTTTTTTTTTAATCTAATCAGGCTGTGGAAGATGTCACATGCAGAATGTTAATGCAGAAAATTACAACTAATTAAAGATTGGCAGATTTCCTCTGCTACATCTCAATAGTCCTAAAATAAATGCTGCATTATTGGCCTGAATTAAAATCCAGTCATTCTCTGTTCCAAAGCAGTCTATACTGTGCACATACTATGATTAAAACATCACTGCTAAGCATACACATTCATATTTATGCTGCCATGAAATATTTATCACCTTTAAGGTGAGAAAACTATTTTGAAAGCCTAATGTATCAAACTGCACAAAATTGCAGCCTACTTTTCCCCCTGACATTTGCAATAAAAATAATCATATCTTGGCATTTGGAAATGTGAATCTTAACTCCCCTCTTGGATCTACCATGGGAGAATCACTAAGCAAATGCTTTGCTATCCTTTTTTTGGCTCAGTCAGCCTGACATTGAAAATCTAAGCAACTAAACAGGGGTATGCCAAAACAACATCAACGCCACAATTTACTGCTTAGGCTTCTGGAGGTGACGCTCAGAGCGACCGCAGGAAAAAACGACATTTTAAACAGTCTTTGAAAGAGTAGCAGAGTGTTTTTGTCTTATTAGTAATGTTCATAAAGAAATTACAATAAAGTACGATTCAAGTGATTTGAACTTGCTGCCCCAGTACAGATTTCGTTTCCTAGTTGAGCATGAATGCCAACCAAAACTTTATACGTAAAGATGATGATTAGCTGGCACAGTCACATCACTTCAAATCATGTTTTCTTTGTTGCTTTTTACTTCAGGCACAAAAATGAGCTGGTTCTGGTTTTGGAAAAAAATCAGAGACGTTTGTTCTTACCTGAAACAAGCTTCACTACATTTCCCTTGGTTACTGCAGTCTATGTGTCCTGCATGAATAATGGTATCAGCCTTTGGTATCATGGTAAAGACGTTTGAGTTACTTAAATTCCCTGCAGGCTGATAAATGACCCTTTAACAGTGCAATAAGATGTGATGCCTTAGGAACCTACATCAAGCATCATGTGACAAGTTGAAGGTAAGAGAGGCTTGAATGGATGGGGAGGTGTTTATGTTAAGCTGTGCTATTTAGTGACTGATTTTATGGTAGTGAAATAAGACACAATACTGACGTATTTCAAATTCTGATAAACATAGCAAACAATTGTCAGTTTAGCATCCTGTTTGCATTATATTTATCAGGTCGACAGACAGATAACGAATCTCCTTTCTGTTCTTAAGGCTCTCGAGATGATTGGTGAATCTTTATATTCACCAGCTAGCCTCCAAGTTTACATGTCAGCTGTTTGGTGTTATTCAGGGAGTATAAAAGCTGGATATACTGTATAAACCGTAGCTAAATTGAACTCAGATGTGTGTTTACATGAAAGGGGTGCCATGGGCCACATAACTAACTAAAAAGTATAATTAAAAAAAGGAACTTACACATATAAAAAGAAAGAAAGAATCACAGCTGCTCCAGATAAATCGGGGTTGTGAGAGGACGATCACTGTACAGTAGTTTAGCATCAACAGTGCTCAGTGAATGTATGTGTACTTCAAGCACTTTGGTTAATAAGACTATACAATTTGAAGCCTGGAAAGAAAGCCATCAAACTGTGGAAGTTAACAGACTTAATATCACATATCTATCATTAAGACTAGACCTAGAATCCGATGGATCATTGAGTGCTTGAGTATTTTATCAAATTAATGTTTAAAGACGGTTTTAGTTTTTATTGTCTCAGCTGCAGCCTCAGTGGAGTTTAATAGTTTGAGAGTAAGTAGAGAAAAAATATAAAAATGCAATGCAGAAATAGTCTACAGGCAAGGTCAGGAAGTACAAATAGTTGTTCTGTTTTAGGCTCATTAATGCTTATAGAACAATAAAAATATTATAAAGTTGTTCATATTTTACAATATTAACTTATTTCTATTTATTTTTATTTATTTGTTTTTGTTTTATAACAGTTCCAAATAATAGAGTTGCCTCTAAAAATTAATATCTCTTAGTGATCACCAGGGAAATGCAAAGACAGGTGCTCCTGGAAATATTTAGATCATTCAAGCGTTGGCACACAGGGGGGTTGGATGAAGGAATAAAGTAGTTGGTAAGCATCTATAGTTCAATACTGATGCTCACAGAGGAAACACAAAGACTTGAGATGTTATTTAAAAAATAAAAATAAAAAAAACCTTTAAAGCCTTCTTTTCTGTATTGTGCATTCTCTGTTCTTATTCACAGAAGTCCAAGGTCTTTCTGCCTCTGTAACAAGAGGGGATTTACAGTGTATGCACACCATACAGCTTATGGTCAAATATGACCAAGTAATGTGCATTTGGTGAACAAGCGATTGGACATTTCTTTGGGTTTTTTGTGTGATTTGTTGTTTGATTTACTTTGATAATTTGGCGCCTTGCGTCCTTGCCAAATAGCTCATTTCTATTTACAATTAATATTAAGTTGGCAGAGGCTTGGTGCACTGCACACTCACAGACACACAGGCACACACCTCTGCAATTATATGGGTAATCACAGATGATTAACACATCACCGAACCCACGGTGTGACCACATTTGCATCTTAGAAAGTAAACCGAATCTTTGAAAATATAAACATACTGATTGCTGCAGCTTTAATATCACTAACAACATTTAGTTGATATAAATGCTAACGATGTAGCCGCAACTAGGAAATAAAGACTGGTAATAGCCCCACTGCACTCAGTGCATGGACTGAATAGATAAATGCGTGAAATACATTCTCCAGTGTCACAGATATCCATATTTATGCCTGAATGAAAGCAGCCTTCATTTTACATCTGTTTTCACAGTTGACCTCAGCTCCGTTTTGTCACTTTAAAAGCCCCCTGAAAATACACGCATACAGCACAGAGCTTTAACATTTCTTTGTCATTAAATTGCATTATCAATGTTCAAATAGCATTAAGCAGATTCCTGACAGTCTTGCTGCAATGAAGGAGTACTTCAGAGCGAGGAGGTCCATCCCCAAGCCATCATTAAGAGCTGCATTCTGTTTTACAAATGAAGGAAAGATGCTGAATGTTAGCTGCACAATTAAAATGCATTAAGCAGAGTTGTTTCTCCTCCCCAAAGCTGTGTTGGTGCATCATTTAGCGAGTCGTAAGCTTGCTTTTCTTCATGCTCTGCAGCTAAATGCACTGACCTGCCCTCCCCCTTCAACTTCACATCAGGCGTGTGACATGCATTTTAAAGCATCAGTCCAAGTGCTACAGCATTTTCACTTAGTCCACACTGTTCTCAAGAGTCTCTCCCAGGATTTCCTGTTTCAATCCTGTTCCTTTCTGCTGTGACTTCAGTGATGGAGCTGTGATTTGAGGCGATGCAGGAGCAGCCAAACTTGGCATGAAAGTCAGTCAGGGATGTGTCTTACAGCGAAGAAGAGCTGAAGATTCAGTTCCTTTCTCTGGCATCTACAAGTAACAAAGGAATAACACGCGCCAGCTCTGAATCCATCTTTGGTATTTCAAGCAATCATTTGAACAAAAAACAGCATCCCACAGCCTCTACCTCCCTGTATTCATCTGCAGAAATTCAGTGAAATTGGGTTCTAGGGTAAAGTTTTGTGCTTTTGTTTCTGTCTTGGAGGCAGAGTTAACTTTTCATGACTTTTATTTTACCCTGTTGACACAGAAAATACTTGCTAAAGGCATCTGAATCTAAAAAGGCCTTCAGAGAAAGAATAGTGGAAGGATTGAGTCTACTGTATTGTTTTCTGACTACATTAGACCTCATCCCCGCATGTGCAAATAAAGTTAATCATGTGATCAGAATGATCTAAAATAAGAAAATTAATCTTTCACTAATCTTACAGCTATAGGGTATACGCAGAATTACACCTGCACATAACTATGTGAATATATGCATATAAGGATCTTCTCTCAGATCAGCATAGAGTAAGTAACTGGAGGAGATTAGCTCCTTTGGATGCAAATAAACCTTTCACTAATCCAGAGGTGAGTTTTTTCCAGCTGATAGCCTGCTGTTATGAATCACCAATTTAAAGCTGCAGGCCAGAATTAAATATTACACCCCCCCGAAAAAAAAAGCAGAGAGGTTTGGCAAACACCTACTGTTGAAGCCTGGCCATTAATTTTTTTCCTTTCAAATTAACTTCTAAATGTTAAGGCCTGAGATTAATATGGACAACAAACATGAGTGATATCGACAGGTGACAAATCAGACTGTCATCGTGAGCTCGAAAACAAAGGCTCAAAATTAAATTAAAATAGAAAATGAATACAAAACGTGACCGAGTTGTGCTGTTTATTTGCATCTTTCTGGAGTGTGCATATATCCTGCTTTGAGAGTGACAGTTGGTCCTGATACATGGTTTCTGAAATGGCTGTGAGCTCATTTCTGCGTGCTCTCCTGTCGCAGTCCAAAATGGCCCTCAAGCCATCAGGAAATGTCTCGGTGCTCCCAAAAGGCTCCCCACATGTGATTGAGATTACTATTTTTTGTCTTGTAGAAACCTTTTCTCTCCCTGATGGCACAGCACAGCCATCAAACGCCCTCACTGTGAGGGTCAAGTTCAGGCCTGTGCCATCCTCCTGGGGAACACATGCACACATACACTCATCTCTTGATGAAAATGTGGTGAGGAATCTTTTTCTTCCGTATACCATCTTACTTGAACAGCATCTTCCAGAGTTTCAATACCACCCGTGTCTCTGTAATGGATCGTGAATATTTTTGTCTCTGCATCCTCATGTTTAGCTTAGATCAGCATTTTTAAACACAAGACTGCACTGGTGCAAAAGTCCTGTAAAAAGAAAAGTCTAAAGGTGTTCTGAGAATACAAGTAACCCTCTTTACTTTTTCTACCAAAGGCTACTGTATCCCAAAGCAGGACAATGTGTCCCAACAAACCTCTTAGGGACGGATCAAGGAACACAAAAAAGCCAATTTTACATGATGTGGCAGGAAAAAGCTGGCCACAGAGGCTGAGGCTTTACCCTGGAACTCAAAGAATCAGAACAATCTACTGTGTGATCACAGGATGCAACAGGACCCCACTGTATACCTCTAGAGGACAAGTGTCCATAACCTAGTGGGTCAGAGCTGCACTAGATTGCCAAAAGTAATTGCTTGTCTGCCTTCGCGCACATATGAACTTGAGTGACACCCCATTCTTAATCCGTAAGGTTTAATATGATGTTGGCCAACTTTACAGCTATAACAGGTTTGACTCCTCTGGGAAGGGTAAGGATGTGTTTATAGGAATTTTTGACCATTCTTCCAGAGGTGCATTTGTGTCAGAGACACTGTAATTCCCAGAGGTATTCAAACAGGTTAAGGTCAGGACTCTGGAAGGTCTTCCACACCAAACTGGCTTGAAAGCAGCTGCTTGGGCCTGGAAACCCATTCCATGAACCTCTCCATTGACTCCATTGAACTAATTAGAAGGCCACATAAAGTCTGGAGGTCTGTAGAAACTGACTCTGCAGAAAGTTGCCAATATCTGTGCACCATGAATCTCAGCACCCGCTGACCCCGCTCTGTGATTTTACGTGGTCTACCACTTAGTAGCTTAGTTAGTGTTGATCCCATTTGATTCCACTTTGTTATTATACTACTAACAGTTGACTGTGGAATCCTGAGTAGAATGGTCATTTCATGGCAGGACTTGGTGCACTGGTGGAACTTTATCACAGTAGCTAGCTGGAATTCACTCTGCTCCTATAAACATTTGTGAATGAATGGATTGTCCCAGGAGCTTACTGGATACCCAGGTGCTTGATTTTATAGATCTGTGGTTATGGAATGTTTGGAACACCTGTTTCCAATGATTTGGATGAGTGAGTGAATAGCTTTAGCAATGTTATGTAATTTAAGAATGATCTTCAGGATATCATACTGATGGTTTAATGTTATTTGTGTCAACCTGAAAAGCAATATCATGCAGAAGCATAGACTGCATATAATAGACACATTTTTGTCAGCTTCCTGGTGAATTAATGTAAAATGTAACTCTTAACTCTAAGTCTAACTAACTATCTCCCTCTGGGCCAAATATAAATGATCAACTAACGATAGCAAGCTGCTTTTATAAACTGTATAAATATATGCAAATGCACAGGCACCTGCTTTTTAAGGCTAAATTGCAGACTAATAAAATACTAGAAGTCTTGGGATATCTCTTAGTATAATTAACCAAAAAGGAAGTCATATCATTTATCACATTACAACACAGTAAAAGGCACAAACAGCACAAACACAGTTCAGAAGTCCCACTCAGTCAGCTTTGTTTAGTTGAAGTGAAGCCTGTCAGACTGCTAGCAGCTACAGCTGCCTGTGTTTACACACGCCTGCCATTCAAAGTGGACATGCCTCCAAGTTAATACCGTTTAATTCTGTTGTAAAGTCTAACAGTTTAAAATTGGAGTCTATGGGGATTGAGTCGCTTTTTGGAGCCGGCCTCAAAAAAGTGGCCAGTAGAGGAACTGCAACTTCCGAAGCTGTTGCACGGTCTGGAGAATGCCACTTACCTAGTTTATATAAAAGCATCTGTATTTAGTTTTCTCATTTATGCACTCATTCATTTCACTTTTTCAATTTAAAGCTGCACTTACCAATCATTAAAGTTTTATGCCAAATATTTTGCTTGTAATGACAAATTGCAAAGAATTATTACTCAGCTCTCCTCCAAGAAGCATTTTTAACATCATTATTTTGTTTTTCTCGCCTGCAGCTCAACTGTTTTGGTTCACTCCCTCCACTCTCATGGGTTATTTTCTGATACAGCTGACAGTTTCTGCTACCATTGCATTCACTGTACCTTAGCTGCTGAGGTCTAAATAGAGAGACACAAACTTAGCAATATGCTGGGGAGCACACTCGTAACTTTAAGCATCTGTAACGGCAGATAGTTTCCTGAGAAACTGGTGAAAATCAAAACAAGGCAAAACCAAGCAGCAGATGCAAACAGTAGTGCCTAATTTAGAGTCTGTTCAGAGAAAGAATTTCACAAGTTTGCATGATAGTTGTATGCATGATAAACAGTAAGCATTTGAAAAAAAATCAAGCTTGAGAATTTTAAGATGCCATTTTGAACAAATATTCTGAAAGGCTTGTTAAAACCAGACAAACACATGTTGGCAGTAAGCTTTGTCATGCACTTTGTTGTAATCCATCCCAACACAAACTTACAACAGATCATTTTCAGTCCAGCTGCAGAACATTTGCATTCTGACATGCACTCTTGAAAACGCACTCAGCTCTATAGTGCATGTAAAATTGCTTTAGAAGTTCTAATACTTCTAATACAGTTGTTTACCAAACTAGAGAAAATATAGTAGTCAGTGACTGTGCTTAAAAATACAGCACAGCATACCTGTCCGTAAGGTGTGTACTGTATCTTTAAGTGAAAAGCAGTCTTTTCACTTCATAATGAAACATACTAATTGACCATGCTATGGTCAGATCCCCGAAAGAGCTCTCTTCTGGGACCACGGTCACAGCTGGTGCGCCTCTACCAGCATTTACACACCGATGATTATCCATCCGGGGGTCGTAGAGCCTCACATCTCTCCCCTGGCCCGGCGGTCCGTCACGGTTGCAGCTGGTCGCACATGAGTGATTCGGAGCTCTGCGGTGTTGATAAGCCTGCTGCAGTGGAGGTGCAGACGAGGTGAAGGGTACCTCACTTTGGCTTTAAATAGAAGATGAGCATACTGTGTGTGAGCCTGTCACACATGCTGCAAGTGCACATTTGAATGTGTTTTGACAACTGTTCAGGGACATTTGAAGGCGAATGTGATGTTTTCTCTACTTTATTGCACCTAATAATATGTTTGAGGATTGTCTAAAAGCTGTTGCCCATAGATTACAGAGCTGACATTTCTGGCTTCCATTTCCAGTTCTTGCAGGATGATGACGAGACTGCATAATATTAAGTCACGCAACGCAGCCAGTCACAGTCATTATATGACAGGCTGATAAGCATACAAACCTCCCTCATACTTACACACGGAGACCATTCCTCCTTTTCTGGCTCATTAACTTCAAGGAAGAGGATTTCAGGTTTTCAGTTGGGTGTGGTGGTGGCCACCTGCTCCTTCTATCTTAATCGCTAAATTGATTTCATTACCGCTATAATTGGATGGCCTCAATGACTCTCTCGGGGAGTTTAAATCACCTAAAGGCCTGATGTTGATGCTTGACTTTCCTATTTTTTCTGCAGGCTGTTGAAAGGAATATTGTTTCCTCATAATGTTGTTTCATTTAGGAGAGAAACCACCGGCACTGTAATTAGGAAGAGTTCAAAGGGCTTACACAAGGTGTGTGTGTGTTATATATATATATATATATATATATATATATATATATATATATATATATATATATATATATATTACTAAATATTAATAATTATTCAACAGCAAAACGCATGTAAGCATGTACTTTACATGTGGCTGAATTTCCTATCTTAAGGAACCATATCCTAACCACATCAGGATATCAACTATTTAGATTTCAGTGCCCAAATTTACCTCAGTTTTTTCAGCCGTTTCACTTCAATGAGCACCTCATAAAGAATTATGTGGATTGACTTCATATTTTGTGACTTTAAATGCCTCACAATGCTAAATTGTTAAGGTTTTGAGTGTTCATTCAAGGATAAATTGGTGATGTTTTTGTCTGTGCTTAAGACAGAGCCTCCTTGGACAAATGTCACATTTGAACATTACGTGTTTTACACATAAAACATAAAATACGGCAGCTTTGAACTTTCACATATGGAAAGAAAGTGAAACTTGTGTTTCTCTACAGGGGGTTGTGTGGGGTTCAGATATTTGCTTTTGCTGGTCCACTAAATTAGAGACTTTTCCCAGACTAATCGAGCTTTGTCATGTTGAAAAAACAACCTGTTTGCTTCAACTCAGGTCACGTGGCCTCTCTTGTATTTGGCTGGATTTATCTTTATCTCGGTTCCAGCCAGTCTTACTGTCATTGTAAATGCCAAAAAAGAACTCAGTGGCATGATGCTGCCACCACTATGTTTCACTGTAATGCTATGACAAGGACATGCGCTTCCTGCTGCTACTATACTACTTCACATGGTACATGATGTTCAACTCAAAGAGTTAAATTTTCCTCATCAGAACATCCCATATGCTCTCAAAGTCTTAAATTCTGCCTGGCACATTCCCATCCAGCTGGCATGTGTTTTTACTCAGTGGCTTACATCCGTCTGTACTGTAAAACTGATGAAGCACTGCTGAGATGTTTCTCCTTCCAGTAAGTATTCTAAACTCTGCAAAGGACCTCTGAAGTTCTAACAGAACTTCCATCATCCATATGGTGTTTCTTTGTTTATTCCTCATTACAACAGATCAATCAAAGAGGGGCCTCTGATAGGTAAAGTACAATTTATTAATTAGTTTATAAACACATTCAAACAAATGTAAAACAACGCAATTAAAGAGAAAACAAATAATGAACTATTTCTCCTACTTACCCTTCAAAAAGCAAATGTGTTTTCAAAGAAATAAATGATTTATGCCAGTTCAAAACATAAACTCAACATGGTATGTTTGCCACATAAAGTTGTTCTGATAAACTTTCTGTTGGATCCTTTACGAAGCTAAATAATAGAGCCCCCAAAGCCTTTCAAACATATACTGCCTTTCTTTATACCATTATGTTCTTTCTATTGGAAGGTTGACAACCTTTGTTGTATTTAGTGTATAATGAGACATACCATTTGTTGAAAAATGAAACATAATAGACTTCAGCTGTGCAGCCTGATAATACAGCAATACATTTGGACATTTTAACCACCCACTATCAAAAGGCAGGTATAATAGAGAAAGGACGCCAATCCCACTAATAGGATTTGATTTTAAAGAACAAATCTGTTGGAGGTGGCAGAGGAATGTTTTGAAAAAGACAAAGTTACTGTGGTAACACATTGATCTTAAAAACATTGATTCTACCAATTGGCGGAACAGAGAGATATTTATCAGTGATTTCTTTCATCACATGTTAATAATTAACATTGACAACATTTCCCACTTTTGTTCTAGTTATCACTGGGAAGATTTAACTGTATGTCATGGTCCAGGGTCTGACCCACTGTTTTGTGTTTATTAAGCAATTTATATTCCTGGGTTATTTTCTGCTTGTGTTTATTCTTAGTTCTTAGGCTTTAGATTCTTGTTTCTTTGCCTTCCCCATGTTCCACTTGTCTCCTTGTTCCCTTTGTCTTCCCGGTCTGTCAGGTCTCTATGTCTCAGTGTCAAGTCCGCATCTCTGCGTTATACTTCCTGTTTTACTTTGACGGTCCCTTGTCTCATGTCAGTGTTTCTAGTTTTGCTTCCCCTTGGTCTTGTCATGTTTGATTTTTCCCAGCTGTGCTCTCCTCCTGTGTCTCATTCCCTCGTTTTCCATCAGTGTATTTAAGCCCTGTGTTTTCCTTGCTCTGCATTGTGTCGTGGATGATCTGATATCCTCGTGTTGGTGTTGTTCCCAGACCATCATGAAAATGTTGTTCCAGGTTCAACATTGCAAGTGACCAATCACATTGTTGTGACGTTATTCTTTTGCGCGCCAAGCCATTCGTGCATTTATGAAATTCCAATGTTGCAAGGACAATATCAATTCTGCTTACTGTTTATTAAAGGGTTACAGTTAGGGTTAGGGTCCGTTGATCGGCGGACAGAGGCGGTTTCTCGCAGCATAAGTGCAGTTTTTTGTTTTACGCCGGTTTTTCCCGAAGTCGCAAAAGTATGACGTCACAACATTCTGATTGGTCACTTGCAATGTTGATCCTGGAACAACATTTAGTATGATGATCTGGGAACAACACCAACACGAGGATATCAGATCGTGCATTGTGTCGTACTCTCACAATGCTGGGTTTTTTTTGTTTTTTTTCCTTCCCCCCCCCCCCCCCCCCTTCCGTATGCTTAGTAGTTTAGTTCCTTACCTTCCCAGAGTGTTAGTGTTTATATTTTAGTTCCTGGCTTTCTATTTTGTTTTCTCTATGAAGAGTTATCTACAGCAGAAATAAAGCTGCCTCCTCTTGTTCACTCCTTTGTTTTGAGGCCTGCGTTTGGGTCCTTATTCCTACCTGCCACACAGCACATCATGACACTGTAGTTTTTTAACTATTGGTTATAGTTCTGTAATTTTCACTGGGATACATTATTGCTTGCTTGTTTCTTTTTACAGCATATCTTATATTCCCAAAATGTTATTTTGTTGATTTTATTTTAAATGCAGAATAAGATCAAAGGCTGGATCAAATTTTTGTAAAAACATGCATTTATCAACTGATTCAGTGAGTCCACCGATTGTCATTAGTTGGTGTTTAAAGCATGTTTTTGGCCGACTGGAGTGGCATCTGGTATGGTCTTCTGTTCTGTGTTATATGTTCAGAGATACTCTTCTGCATAACTTAATATGAGTGGTTATTTTAGTTACTGCTGCCATTCTTCTGCAAACCCTGCCTTCTCTGTAAACCCTAGAATTGTTTGTATGGGAGATAATCGGACCAGCTCATTTACCCCCAACATCATCCCATGTTCAATTCTGTCTTCCCCATTCCGATACTTCGGCAGGATGTTACAGGGATGTTTACATGTCTAAATGCATCGAGTTGCTGCAACATGATTGGCTGATTAGATATTTACATTAGCAAGCAGTTGCACAGGTGTGGGGTACAAAATTGCTGGTGAGTGTTCTGTGGATTGTGGGCATTTCAGGCGGCAGCTCTGCATTTTTTCAGAAGTCTCAGGAAGAGACTCGAATCTTTCTGTATCATCCAGGATAATTAAAGCAAACGCACAACTCGTAGCTATAATTTGCAGTTCTACAACAAATAATTTTCTAAATTAGAGTTTTAATTTTTCATTTAATTTTGTTTTTTTTTTTAACTAAAAACATTTTTTGACTTTGATCATTCACAATCACAGAACGAACAAAATGATCTGTTGAAAATTAAAGATCCAAGACACCGGTGTGTCTTTTAGTGTGCAAGAAAAATACAGTGGGGCAAAAAAGTATTTAGTCAGCCACTGATTGTGCAAGTTCCCCCACTTAAAATGATGACAGAGGTCAGTAATTTTCACCAGAGGTACACTTCAACTGTGAGAGACAGAATGTGAAAAAAAAATCCATGAATTCACATGGTAGGATTTGTAAAGAATTTATTCATAAATTAGGGTGGAAAATAAGTATTTGGTCACCTCAAACAAGGAAAATCTCTGGCTCTCACAGATCTGTAATGTCTTCTGTAAGAAGCTTTTCTGTCCCCCACTCGTTACCTGTATGAATGGCACCTGTTTGAACTCATCATCTGTATAAAAGACACCTGTCCACAGCCTCAAACAGTCAGACTCCAAACTCCGCCATGGCCAAGACCAAAGAGCTTTCGAAGGACACCAGGAAAAGTATTGTAGACCTGCACCAGACTGGGAAGAGTGAATCTACAATAGGCAAGCAGCTTGGTGTGAAAAAATCAACTGTGGGAGCAATCATCAGAAAATGGAAGACATACAAGACCACCGATAATCTCCCTCGATCTGGGGCTCCACGCAAGATCTCATCCCGTGGGGTCAAAATGATCATGAGAACGGTGAGCAAAGATCCCAGAACCACACGGGGGGACCTGGTGAATGACCTGCAGAGAGCTGGGACCAAAGTAACAAAGGTCACCATCAGTAACACACTACAACGGCAGGGAATCAAATCCCGCAGTGCCAGACGTGTTCCGCTGCTGAAGCCAGTGCATGTCCAGGCCCGTCTGAAGTTTGCCAGAGAGCACATGGATGATACAGCAGAGGATTGGGAGAATGTCATGTGGTCAGATGAAACCAAAGTAGAACTTTTTGGTATAAACTCAACTCGTCGTGTTTGGAGGAAGAAGAATACTGAGTTGCATCCCAAGAACACCATACCTACTGTGAAGCATGGGGGTGGAAACATCATGCTATGGGGCTGTTTTTCTGCCAAGGGGACAGGACGACTGATCCGTGTTAAGGACAGAATGAATGGGGCCATGTATCGTGAGATTTTGAGCCAAAACCTCCTTCCATCAGTGAGAACTTTGAAGATGAAACGAGGCTGGGTCTTCCAACATGACAATGATCCAAAACACACCGCCCGGGCAACAAAGGAGTGGCTCCGTAAGAAGCATTTGAAAGTCCTGGAGTGGCCTAGCCAGTCTCCAGACCTCAACCCCATAGAAAATCTGTGGCGGGAGTTGAAAGTCTGTGTTGCTCGGCGACAGCCCCAAAACATCACTGCTCTCGAGAAGATCTGCATGGAGGAATGGGCCAAAATACCAGCTACTGTGTGTGCAAACCTGGTAAAGACCTATAGTAAACGTTTGACCTCTGTTATTGCCAACAAAGGTTATGTTACAAAGTATTGAGTTGTATTTTTGTTATTGACCAAATACTTATTTTCCACCCTGATTTACGAATAAATTCTTTACAAATCCTACCATGTGGATTCATGGATTTTTTTTTTCACATTCTGTCTCTCACAGTTGAAGTGTACCTCTGGTGCAAATTACTGACCTCTGTCATCATTTTAAGTGGGGGAACTTGCACAATCGGTGGCTGACTAAATACTTTTTTGCCCCACTGTAGTTTCCCCTTTGATCTCATGTGCACCTGTGTATGTGTGTGCTGCTGAATCAGATGTTGTTGGCACTAATCCACTGTATTGATTATGTCTTCCATCTGGGGTATCTGACAGTCCAAACAGAAGTCGTTATTTATTCGTTTTTGACCATTTCTCTAACTCAAAGCATAACATCTGCATAAGCAGTTTGTGAGAATCCCTGTTTTGCACAGAGCCTCTACAGATGATATTTTTCTCATATCAAAATAAAAATAACTTCCTGCTTTAGTTCAGCATGTTTGCACATATTTGTGTCTGTGATGTGCCAGCTCATTTGAAAATAACATCTCAAAAAAAGCGAGCCAAACCGTGCATACGCATACATTGTGCAACATATTCATATTAATAGTCATTAGAAAATGTATAGTCATGTTCCTGAGCACCGAATAAAACACAGGGGTGCAACGAATCAGCATCTGTGGAGAAGTGGGAAAAATAACACGCTGTTATTATAAAGAAGCAACTAAATTTTGCAGATTCTCCTGAATGGCTGTTTTCTTTTTTCTTTTTGTTTTGTTTTTTAGTTCTTTAGTTTCTTCTTCTTTAGTTAAGACACTGATGAGTGTATTTTCTGACTCTAACATGGCACAGGCTGTAACTGATCCACCTAAACAAGCGTGAATGATGCTGGAGAAAGCTGAGTAATTCTGGAAAGTGTCTAGAGGGGAATATTCACAGCTTAGTACCGTAATTTAAAGGGAAAAATAACTGACCTGTCAACATTTTAGATGGAGGTGACTAACCTGAGACCACAAAGCTGCTCCAAAAGGCAGCATAATCAGTCAACTTAAGCCTAATTCAGTTTTTTAAAATGTGAAATTATAGAAGACAGTTTTTAATAAACTTTAATCCTGCGTCACTTTAATATACACATAAATAAAAAGGAAGACAGATGATTTTAGCATTATAACTGGGACGATTTTGTTTTTGTTTTGTTTTTTTTAGAAGAGGTGCATTTATTTGAACAAGTGGTTGGAGTAATAACTTTTTAGAAAATGCCAGCTACCATGATATGCTTATAAACTCTGTCACACAGACCTGCTAATTAGGGCTACACAAGCAGAATTCCACTCACTAAAACTGGAACACAGATTTATTAAATGGTCAGTGACAAGTAACCACACAGAAGGTCATATTATTTGCTTCATAACTGCCTTAAAAATGCAACAAAGAGGCAAATATGCTATTATAGTGCAAAGCCTTGGTTGTAGAAATGACCTGAAACTATTTTGTGTTTTTACAAAGCAAAACAAAATCATAAAAAGTCTTCAGGTTCTTTGTTTGGTTATCTAAGACCGGATTCTTGTCGGATATCTGTCTTATAATATCTGTGATGACATTTAATTGAGTCTGATTAAGTGTGACTGATATGACACGGAAAATAAAATAACTAAAAATTACAATAGTGAGTGCATGTGAAATGCCTCAACTTTGGTCAGTTCATCCTGAAATTTACACGTTTGGTTCTGTTCATATTGTTTCAATTTAATTTAGGAGCCACAACAAAACCTTTGAATAATGTCAAAAAAGTCCAAAAAGCATAGCCACAATGGCATAAAATACATCAGAAAAACAAAAGTGGAGGGACAAGACTATTTATTCACATGATCAGAGAGGCAGAAACAGCTGAGGAAAGACACAGGTGCAGATAATCAACGCAATCAATGGGCAACAAGTGTTAGGTGTGGCTGTGTGCAGGCAGGAATAGGACCCAAGGTGCAGACTCCGGAGACGGACGTGAACTCAAAAAGGCTTTAATTAGGTACTCAAAAATATAACATAACTGAAAAAACTCAAAACAAACTTAACTAGAGAAATGACAGAACACACAGCTAGGAAAACGGTAGATCACGACATGGACACAGAGAAACACAGGGCTTAAATACACAGAGGGAGCAATCAGGGAATGGGTAACAGGAGGGAAACACAGCTGGGGCAAATCAGGCCTAACGAGACAAGGGGAAGCAAAACCAGACACATTAA
Organism: Aulonocara stuartgranti; assembly: GCF_965226115.1. NCBI lineage: Eukaryota > Metazoa > Chordata > Actinopteri > Cichliformes > Cichlidae > Aulonocara > Aulonocara stuartgranti. The sequence goes on from NC_138955.1 coordinate 14,908,352, forward strand.
CATCAGACATGGACTTTCAAAGTAAAACAGGAAACGCATAACACAGACTGAACAAAGACACAGACTCGCACGCACTGCAACAGAGGGAACAGAGACGTGGGACCAGGGCAGACACAAACACTGACTGGACACGGGGATATAGCCACTAAGGACACACAGAGACGCGAACTAGACAAGGGGATACAGCTGACAGGGGAGACAGAGCAGCTAGAGAAGACAGAGACATAAACTATAAAACAGAACTCAAAGAAACCAAAGACTAGAAAGTATAAATAATATAATAAACTCAAAACCCCTGGGTCAACGACCCAGGCATCCTAACAACAAGTAAAACTCAGCAAAACCCAGGAGACAACTACCAAAGCAAAACAGGAAGTAATGAGAGAGGTGAGACAAGAAAATCATACAAAAGGAATACCAGAGAGGCTAGAATAATAAAGCTTAACTCTTCACAAGAACAGGAACCAAGTAAACACAGAAACCAAGGATTGAAAAATATAACAAATGGTCAAACTTGTAATACACTCACTAGCTTTTTTTGTTAGGTACATCTGTTCAGCTTCTTGTTAACACAAATATATATAAGGAATCAGTCACAAGTTATTTACTTATTTATGATGTTACAGAAAAACTCTTTTTTAAAATTTTTTTTAATTTAATTTCTTTCGATAGATTTTGAGGTATAAGACAAACACAATACAAAATACTCAGGAAAGGTTGCAATGCGCATGTTCTAGTTTCTTTATGCAGAGCAATTCAGATGAACACCAGTTTTTGCGGCAGATGTACATTTATCTATAGGTGATAAATGACTGAATTCATTTTGCTGGAAGAAGTTTCTTTGTAAGGGAATCCTGTCAAAGTGCAGCAGGAGTTTTATATAAGAATAAACCTACAGGAGACAATTCAACATTGCATGGAAGCTGTAAGCCTGAAGAGGCTCATTATCAGACTGAAAGACATTCATCCAACAGCTTTTCCATTATGCAGACGCTTTACAGCTTGCGACTTTTACATATCAAATGCTATATTTCATAAGCAGTTCTGATTGAGAGCTTTCTTATCTCTTATAACAGAAAGAAAATGGAAATGATCTGGCTAAACAAATTAGCTTTCTCAGCATACCTCTGTCAGCACTGCTTAATCTTGTATTGCATGACAGTTTATAATTTTTTTTTATATTGGATTACATATTAATATCATTAGGAGGACGTGCCCCTTTAAAGCTGGTGCATTAACGTTGCATTAGCCACATCACTGTAGAGAAAACATTTCAACAAAGTAGAGCCACAGTGGATTCAACTCAGGATGTTACAATTAGATTTTGAGCATTTTTGCTGACTGAGTTAACTTGAGTTGATTTTCAATTTGTCTTTGCCTTTCCCTTCTTTGGGCAAGGGTGGTAAAAAAATCCACAACACAACACCCCCTTCTATTCACTTCTCGTTAGTACATGGGGATCTGCCCGGGAGCCGCTGCCAGTCCCCTTTGAGGCCTTCCCCAAACCATAGCACCACAACACGGTCCTTCATCTATCATCGCTCATCGTAACTGAGGATGTGGTCCCAGCTAGTGAATTACTTATACTCAAAGTCCAGTCAGAACCTTATAAATTTAGATTAGAAACAGATATTCAGGTATTCCTCCAAATATGGTGAAGTACTTAGTATGGGATGGGATACACAAGAATATAACCAGAATACAACCAGTTGGCAACCTGCTGAATCGATTCCCCCGCTGCAAATGGATGTGCCGTAGATGAATTGTGCTTATCAGTGAAGACTGACTCAGATTGATTGCTCAATTTGTCTGTTTATAAATGAGATGCAAGTTATTTGCAAACCTTTCCCAGTTTGTGACGGAGTGCAGTCAGTTTGTGTCAGACCAGTACATGACCAGCGAAATTGCCAAGTGATTGAAAACAGTGACCCAGAGGTTAAGGATGTTGAAAGCTCAACCTCTGTGTGGGTGACCAAAAGGACGCAAATGTCTTTTTTCCTATACGCTAGGGGTTTGCCGTTTTTATTTTTACGCAGATTTGTGTGATTAGTGAAATTGTTCTCTCATTCCTAGCTCAACACTTATGGTTCTTGGTGTCACATTTAAAAGCATGAAGCAAATGAAAAAGAAATCCCACCTCTATGAACTTCAGGGATCTGTAGTTTTCATTGTATTTGCAACCTTCTTTCTATATACTGCGATTATTGCAAAATAAAAAATCTTTTGGGGTCGATGAGCAACAATGACTGAATTTTGTCATGGACAACTGTGCTTTGTTATTCCTCCCTTAGTGTATATAAAGTCCATGTGTTCATTGCACAGTCTGTCCATCTCTGTTTTGTCTGCAATTAGGTCCAATTTATTTTGTTGACTGCAGACCTGACAGGACTAAAAGAGAGCCATTATTGCTTATTGATATTTCCACAGCTGGAATGAGACACTGGACATTACTCCTAAGCCTTATAGATATTAATGACACTTGTCTGCTAAGACTTGACTGCTGTCATTAATATTAATATTAAGTAGACTTAAACTATATATTTTGAAATTAGCAACAAAACAAGTTTATTTTGTATTTGCTTTACTAATGAGTGCAGTTCCAGCCCAGAAGCCACACACATTAGTTTAATAATGGCTCAGTTCCAGGTGTTGAGTTTGGTTATTAATGCTCATTATTATACCCGTGCTTTTCCTAGCCATATGGCTCTTCTAGACTTTGAAAGTGATTTGGTACCACACAGACTCTGAAAGTAAAGAGTCATTTCATGGGTTTTTAATAAGTTACACTTCACATTTTACTGTGCATCCGTGTTTCCCCTGCTGGTCTTGCCCGTAGGTTCCTGCTGGACCCACAGGTTTCACATTTGGATGACGATGTGAAAATAAAGGCCTTTTTTCGAGCTCTGGGGGTTTAGCAAATGTGAAGTCTTCGTGGTTTCATTAAAAAGTCAAAAGAGTAAAACTAAGCCTTGTGACAGTTGGAGGTTGTCTGTAAACAGTCTCTTTTATCACTGCAATCCATGGGGAAAAGGGTTGTAGCCCAGAAAAGATGGCTGCAAGTCTGAGTGTCAGCGTCCTGTCCGGCTCCATATTGTTAAAACTTATTCTCTAGTTGCTTGCTCTAATGCAGTGTCTCTTACGCTTCAGAAGCAAAACGTTTTTGCATTCATGCACAATAAAACATGACAAAAGTAGAATCAGCAAACTGTTTGTGCTTTGCTTTGCTTGCTGAAATCAATCTTTAAAGTTGATGATTTCTTCCCTCATTCACACCACACTTCTAGTGGCCCTTGGACCCGCCAGGAGGACCTGCCCCACAGTTTGAGAATCACTGATCTGTCTGAATGTATTAGATCCAATCCAGGTCCTGTTCCAGAGCATCCAAGGAAACAAACCGAAGTCAAATATTCAATTGGGTTTTGACTTTTATATCACATTGTAGTCATGACTTTAAAATAGACACATAAAATATCAACTTAAAACAATAAACAATTGCAACATTATTAGAATGAACGTGTCCATTTCAATTATTGGATTGAAATATGGTGGCATTACACAGATTAGTGGATTAACTACAGGGCGCCTGCAGTGAAGCAATTTTATTTAATTTAAGTAGAATAAGACCCACCAGTGTGACTTGATAATGTGTTAATTTGATGTCCCTTAAACATCCCTTACTTATGCTGCTGTAGGCCGAGGCTGCTGTGGGACCTCCCATGACGCACCAAGCACTTCTCCTCTACTTTCCTCTCTTCTACTCTGCATGCATTTAAATATCATGTCATTAATTTTTTATGCCCTCCCTTGTAGTTTGTGATATGTCCTCTCTGTCCTTGTCTCTCTGCCCCTTTATTTCAGGTATCTCTGGCTCTGAAACCACCTTCATGTTCCTGTCGGTGGCTGCTGGCCCCACCAACATGCCAAGAGTTTATGATTTCATTCTTTATTTGTGGCATCTCTATACTCTCTCCTCTCTTTACTTGCCTGTCACTCTATACTCTTTATACTTCATTGTTTTTGTCTTCACTGTCACCAAGGGCTCATGGGGGAATCGTTAGATTGTTGTGCTTCTATCTATAATCTTGTAGACTCTTTACCTTACAATGTGGTAAAGTGGCTGTTGTTGTGAGGAGGTGCAATATAATGAGAGTGAACTGTAATCCATTTGGGATTTTAGATCTTTCCATGCTGTATGCTCCTGTGTGGCAAAGCTCACTCCCAAAGGGACTTACCTTTCATGTTTGCTCACTATTATGTATAATTTCACATACAACACAGACTCTCCTGCACCTTCCGCCGTGCACGCCCAGTCAATCGCCCAGGCTTACTGTGTCTGCATCTACACCAGCCGCCATCTTTAGCTGTGCTTCCTTGGAGTGTGCAGGTCCCAGGGTGCTGCTGCATAAAAAGGAGACACTGATTAGAAAATAATCAGCTGCTCTGTCACTCCTAGACACTGACTCAGCTGAAGGGGGAGAGGTGGAGGGTTCAAACTTTCTGCCACACCCTCAGTTAGAACCGGGCTGAAACTGGTACTGGAAGGTTGCTGAGTGAGGTACACTGGTGTCTAAGCTACAACAAAGCATTTCACCTCAGCAGCCATATGAACACATCCTTTTTTCCTTTCTGTTGCTGTGATGCACTGCAGGGATAAATAAAGTTGTGGTTGTGTCATGGTCCTGGGCCGTGTTGGCCCAGTATTCTTAGTTTCCATGTATTTTTGTATTTTCGTTCCTTATTTAGACCATGTTTTCTGAGTTGCCCTGTTGTGGTGTTCCCTTAGTGTTTTCCCTTCATGGCTTTTACCCCCTGTGTGCCCCTCTGTGTATCTGTGAGCCCTCGTCTCTCCTTATGTTTTATTCCATGTTTCCCCTGCCCTTTATGTCTAAGTTCTCCCCGTGCTCTCTCTTCCCCCTGTGTGCCCTCTATGTATTTATGAGCCCCCGTCTCCCTTTGTGGTTGTTTCATGTTTCCCCAGCCTGTTATGTCTGTGTTTTCCCCGTGCTCTCTCTCCTCCTGTCTGAACCTCTGTGCCTGTACCCGTCAGTGTTATGTTCACCCCGCCCTGTCTCGTTATGGTTATCTGTGTCACCTGTGTTCCCCGTGTGTTCCCACTTTCCTCGTTAACCCTCTGTGTATTTCTGTCTGCGTCTTCCTCTGTTCGGCGTCGCGTTCTCCCTCATGCCGTGTGTGGTTCTCCCCGTGTCTTCCAGTATATGTTTCTTTAGCTTTTCCCAGTTTAGTGTAGTTTTGTATTGCTTTTTGTATCATCATTATTGTTTATCACTTATCAGCAATAAAGCTGCATTTTGAGTTTATCCCCCGTGTCTGTGAGTTTGCAATTTGGGTCCTCATCCTGCCTGCCACACGGCCGAAACATGACAGAAGAACGCGACCACGATATGGACCCAGCAATTCACAACCCCTCCGCTGACCTCCGGGAGGATCTGATTTATACAGTGGAGTATCACTGTCAGGAGTGGGTGGTGCTGCCCGAGGGTGAGTACCGGGAGACCGTAGCCGTCCGCCTACAGCGGATGGTGTCCGGACTCCCGTGGCTATTCGGCGCGCTCCACCCCCACATCCAGGACTTCCTCGTCTCCACTGTAGGCGTCCTCCCGGAGCGGTCGCTCCTGTACGAAGAGCCGGAGGATGTTCAGCCCGGCCCGCTGACGGATTCGCGGCCCGGCTCGTCTCCTCCCCCTTCCCGGAGAAAACGGCGTTCACGTCATCGCCGTTCCCGAGCAGCGGAGCAGTTTTCACCCCTGGGAGAGAGTGACCGTGTGTCACACTCTCAGCCCGAGCCTTCGGATCCCGGACTTCTTAACCCGTGCACAACTGTGAGTGGCTCTGTTTTTTTAACACCGGGCTCGGATAATTCTGTCCCCTTTTGTTTGGACTCCGGAGACACTGTACAACGACGCACCACCCCACAGCCGGACACTCGGACTTCCAATTCACCTGCTGTGGTGAGTGAGGACTCTGTGTCTTTTCCAGACATAGTGACTGTTCGCTCAGGGGCTGTGTTTTGTGTGGCAGATGTCGACGCGAGCTGCTTATCGCCGGTGCAGCCGCCAGCAGTTCAGTTAGCTCCCTCGCAGCCACCCTCAGTTCAGTTAGCTCCCTCGCAGCCACCCTCAGTTCAGTTAGCTCCCTCGCAGCCACCCTCAGTTCAGTTAGCCCCCGCTGCCTGGTATTCTCAGCATCGGCATCTTTTCCCGTCTAGGTTTATCGCCAAATCATTCGATCCTCCCTTAAGAAAGAGACTGCATCCTCGCTGCCTTCACCCCAGTACACCAGTGTCACCCCCGGTTCAGGCCCCAGTAGCTCCAGTGCCGCCTGTTTCAGTTCAGGTCCCAGTAGCTCCAGTGCCGCCTGTTTCAGTTCAGGCCCCAGTAGCTCCAGAGCCACCTTCTGCTACGCCTAGTCCAGCCTGTGCTTCGTCAGCTGCAGCCTCAGAGCCTTCGTCAGCTGCAGCCTCAGAGCCTTCGTCAGCTGCAGCAGCCTCAGAGCCTTCGCCCGCTGCAGCAGCCTCAGAGCCTTCGCCCGCTGCAGCAGCCTCAGAGCCTTCGCCCGCTGCAGCAGCCTCCGAGCCTTCGCCCGCTGCAGCAGCCTCCGAGCCTTCGCCCGCTGCAGCAGCCTCCGAGCCTTCGTCAGCTGCAGCAGCCTCCGAGCCTTCGTCAGCTGCAGCAGCCTCCGAGCCTTCGTCAGCTGCAGCAGCCTCCGAGCCTTCGTCAGCTGCAGCAGCCTCCGAGCCTTCGTCAGCTGCAGCAGCCTCGGAGCCCATTCAGCCACCTTCCTCGTCAGCTGGGGGTTCGGGAGAACCGCACCAGCCTCATGCCACGTCAGCTGGAGGGTCCAAGGGGCCCGTTCAGCCTCCTGTCTCCGCTGGAGGGTCCGAGGGGCCCGTTCAGCCTCCTGTCTCCGCTGGAGGGTCCGAGGGGCCCGTTCAGCCTCCTGTCTCCGCTGGAGGGTCCGAGGGGCCCGTTCAGCCTCCTGTCTCCGCTGGAGGGTCCGAGGGGCCCGTTCAGCCTCACGCCGCATCAGCTGGAGGGCCCGAGGAGCCTGTCCAGCCGCCATCTGCGACCGCCTCGTCATCACCTGGCCCGGCTACATCCGCCTGTGCTTCTGCTACGCCTGGCCCGGCCTCAGCCTCTGCAACCTCGCCTGGCCCGGCCTCCGAGCCTTCGTCTGCCGCAGCATCCTCATCAGCTGCCTCGTCTGCCCCAGCATCCTCATCAGCTGCCTCGTCTGGTCCAGCATCCTCATCAGCTGCCTCGCCTGGTCCAGCATCCTCATCAGCTGCCTCGCCTGGTCCAGCATCCTCATCAGCTGCCTCGCCTGGTCCAGCATCCTCATCAGCTGCCTCGCCTGGTCCAGCCTCAGAGCCTTCGCCTGGTCCAGCCTCAGAGCCTTCGCCTGGTCCAGCCTCAGAGCCTTCGCCTGGTCCAGCCTCCGAGTCTTCTGCTTCGTCTGCCGCAGCTTCGGCCTGTGCTTCGTCTGCCGCAGCTCCGGCCTGTGCTTCGTCTGGTCCAGCCTCTGAGTCTTCGGCCTGTGCTTCGTCTGGTCCTGTGCCCACCGGGCCATGGCCGGCGCGCCTGACGCTGGAGAGCCGCCGCTGCCTTCCGCGCGGCCGGCCCCCTGAACTGCTCCGTCGTCTCCTCCGCCGCCGCCGCTGCTTTCCGCGCGGCCGGCCCCCTGAACTGCTCCGTCGTCTCCTCCGCCGCCGCCGCTGCCTTCCGCGCGGCCGGCCCCCTGAACTGCTCCGTCGTCTCCTTCGCCGCCGCCGCTGCCTTCCGCGCGGCCGGCCTCCGGACCAGCTCTGCCACCTGTGCTACCCGCCTGGTCGGCCCCCCGACCGTGTGACCCGTGAACTCTTGTGCCTGTGGGCTCTGGGTCGGCCCCCTGAACTTTATTTTGACTATGGTCATGTGCTCCTGTGTTTTCTGTTGTTTGTTTTGTTTCCCGTTCTGGTCCCTCCGTCCTGGTCCCCCGCCTCCCGCCCTGGGTGGGTTGTTTTCTGTTTTTGTTTTTGTTTCTCGGGTTTGGGCTGTCGGGAGCCAGCCCTTTAGGGGGGGGTGATGTCATGGTCCTGGGCCGTGTTGGCCCAGTATTCTTAGTTTCCATGTATTTTTGTATTTTCGTTCCTTATTTAGACCATGTTTTCTGAGTTGCCCTGTTGTGGTGTTCCCTTAGTGTTTTCCCTTCATGGCTTTTACCCCCTGTGTGCCCCTCTGTGTATCTGTGAGCCCTCGTCTCTCCTTATGTTTTATTCCATGTTTCCCCTGCCCTTTATGTCTAAGTTCTCCCCGTGCTCTCTCTTCCCCCTGTGTGCCCTCTATGTATTTATGAGCCCCCGTCTCCCTTTGTGGTTGTTTCATGTTTCCCCAGCCTGTTATGTCTGTGTTTTCCCCGTGCTCTCTCTCCTCCTGTCTGAACCTCTGTGCCTGTACCCGTCAGTGTTATGTTCACCCCGCCCTGTCTCGTTATGGTTATCTGTGTCACCTGTGTTCCCCGTGTGTTCCCACTTTCCTCGTTAACCCTCTGTGTATTTCTGTCTGCGTCTTCCTCTGTTCGGCGTCGCGTTCTCCCTCATGCCGTGTGTGGTTCTCCCCGTGTCTTCCAGTATATGTTTCTTTAGCTTTTCCCAGTTTAGTGTAGTTTTGTATTGCTTTTTGTATCATCATTATTGTTTATCACTTATCAGCAATAAAGCTGCATTTTGAGTTTATCCCCCGTGTCTGTGAGTTTGCAATTTGGGTCCTCATCCTGCCTGCCACACGGCCGAAACATGACAGGTTGACATGCACCTAGAACTACAGAAGAGGGGTGACCATGAATCGAGTAATGTTTTTTTATTTCGTGGCAGACAATTTCAAATGCATCTTTTCATACAAATCAACAAATATCAGCAAACTCAGACACAGATTCTGCATGGTTAGTCATAAATGTGTCTGCTAGCCAAATGTACAGCTGCTGTGTTTGCCAAGGAGAGGAAAAAAGGTTAATGAGTGGCACCAAGAGATGGAGAAAGATTTAAGAAAGAGAGGAAGGAGATAAAGAGAGCTTTTTCAAATGCAAGGACTGCAATGAAGTGAAATTTAAATCTTAAATGGTAAACAGACTGATTCTCATATAGGACTTTTCTACTCTCTCAGAGCACTCAAAGGATTTCATACATCATGCCACATCCACTGATTCACACAAGCACTTTTTTCTATGCTTAAGTGTGCTCTGTCTTAACATTCATACTGCAGCAGTGGACAGCAACTTGGGGTTAGTATCTTGCTCAAGGAGATTTGGCATGAAGATGAGAGCAGAGATCGAACTTTCTAAGTAGTAGATGGCCTGCTTTACCTCCTGAGCTACAACCAACACAAAATGTAATGTCCTAATTAATTTTAAATATTTTTTTCTTAGAGACCAGATCTAAACATCATTTGTGCTGAATGGTGTTTTTGTGAAATGCCGTACAGACCAGGATGTGGTGTTCAATCTTAGGTTACAATCAGGATGCTGATTAGACACCTGATTCTACCTTTTGTCTAGGTGCTGGAAATCAGCCCTATATATCATGTAGCTTCTCTTGAATTCAGTTTGCTTAATCCACAAGGTCAGATGTTCAAAGCTTGTATGCAAAGAAAATCTGCTGAAGTTCACAATAGAAATTTCTATTGTTTCTTTTACTAACCCTGTAACTTAAATCACTGGTTCTACTCCTACTCTGCTTGCTTACACTTTTATATGATTACAGCTTCTGAAACTTTACTGTGTGCAATAACATGATTGGCTAGGGTGTTTTCCACTATGATTGCTGATTGACACTTTTGGGCCAGGATAACCGCCGTCTTTAGTATTCGAGAATTCTCCCATTGATTTCTCCTCATTCTGCTTTTGAGTGCAAAAGAACAATGCCTCTGTGTTCCCTAAATTGGATGTAACATTTGCTGTGCTTTACTTCTCTTCTGTCAAATTTGCTGGCTGAGAATTTTCAGAAAAGAGATAATAACACCTGTGTCACTCTTTCTCTCTCATTGTTGTAAGTCTGTCATCTATTCTCAGTTTTGATTAAGCAAAATGTAATTTTCTTGGGAGGATTTTTTTTCACATGTCATCCTGGTCTAGTGATTGGGGCACAGTGACTTATTATACTTGAAAATTCTTCCAAGCATTTAGTATCTTCAGAGCCTGAGGTTATTCTGTTTGGCCTCACAGTGTTGCAGCAGTTACTGACTGAAACAGTTTCTGCTGCATTGAGGTGGTCCAAGATATTTCAAAAAAGCTAGAACCAGACACACGACCAACAGTTGAATGCATGACTGAATGAATCAATTTTGTACTGATGTCAGCCTCTGATGTTCACTTCACAAAGTCCTTCATGGAGCAACTGTCAAATAATTGTGCCCTTCTCTCCAGAAGCATGAATATTAAAATGGATCTGATTCATCACACGACATCTTCTATTCTTCTAAAGAGTAGCACCTTTGAGACATGCAAGGAGAATTTTCACAACACCCACATAGCCCACAAGTTACGTCTTCAAAAAATCAAATCGCACAGTGTGAAGCATCTCCTGCCTTTAACTAAACTGGTACAGACACTGATGAGCAGAGAGCACATTAATCAGTAAAATGTCAAGATGTCTTTTGTGTTTGTTTAGCGAACTAAAACGTAATGAAGTCCAGCTGAGTAAATGTGTCAGATCTAATTATAGCTGCTAAAATGAGCAGTCACCAGCTTAAACTTTGAAATGCGGTAGTTTCTAAAGACCTTGTTGTTTAATTTAGGTTGTAATCAGACCCTCCAGGTCTGAAAAATGAAGTTACTGCAGAAATGAGAAAAAAGTGCAGTTCTCTCTAATAGCCACATGGAGCCAATTCTTAAAGGGAGTTACTTCCTATAGACGGCATTGTTAGCATACCCATCTTTACAGGAGAAATAAACATGTTCACAGCCTGGTACACAAAACAGTTTCGATGTGTGCAACTAAAGCTTCCTACTTGATTCAACATTATTAAATATTTCATTTAGTCAAATATTTAATTATATTAAGGCCTAAATCTATTAAATTCATCAGGTCATTGTTTAGGTAACGATGGCAGGCTGTTACCTAACAGCACAGGGATGCTGGCAAAGGCTGTTGTAGCTTCTAGGTGTCATCTGTGATTGACCTCTGCTAACCTAAGTCACTGAATTGAACCACTTTAAGTGTGTTTGTGCACTGGTGCAATAGTTAGCATGACCCAAAAGCAGCTGGAGACATTATAGTAGATATAACCATCTTGTATACAGTTTATAATCAATACTTGACAACAGAAACAAGGTTACAATGTGGTGTAAAAAAACAACAACAAACAAACAAACAGTTTTGATCTCTAAAGCTAATTTTCTCATCTGGATGAAACATTCCTCCCACGGAAAATCTAGAACAGAATCAAATCTCTGGGATTTCCTAACTAGGCTGATCTGGCATGGATCACCACTTTCACCAAATTTCACTCACCTGCCACTTTGTTTGGTACAATGCCTTAATTCATAATGTCATAGAATTATCAAGTTGCTGGAAATATCAAAGACTTTGGTTCATATTTCGATGGCAGCATCACACAGAGATTTGGTGAATATAGAAGGTATTTCAGCACAGTGACGTAATTGGCTGAGTTTCGTGACATGGAACGTCATCATGGTGAAAGCAGCCATCAGAAGATGGACACACTGTTGGACATGGTCAAGAGTATTGGACCAAGCACTGTGTCATTTAAATGATGCTCAGTCCAGTGTGTGGCATGATGTCCCCCATACCATTACACCACCATCAACAGCCTGAACTGCTGACACAAGGATGTTGCTTTCATATTATTCACGCCAAAGTCTGACACTAATATAAATGTTGCCGCAGAAATCAAGAATCATTGGACCAGCCAATGGCATTCTTACAATCTTCTTTTGTTTAATGGTGGCCAGCCTGTGTGAAGCATATCTTCAATTTTCTGTTCTTAACTGATGGGAGTGGTCTTCTGCTGTTGTTTAGAGATGGTGTTCTACATAACTTGGTTGAAATTGAGTTACTCTTGCCTTTTTTTTTTAAATTATTTTTCTATCTGGATCATCTGTTGAGGAAAAAAAAGAGAGCAATATGATAAACTACATCATGATAATCTGTGTGTATATAACAGCAAATACTAAATATTGAATATTATTGTGCAGCACATAAGATACACAGCGCACAGTGTGCTTTGAGGTAGCAGCCAAAAAAGGTGTAGTTTGTCTGTGAGCACCTGTGTGTACACCTGTGAGCATGAGCGCGCTTGTATTCAAAAGGTTCCTTCATGTAACAATCTGCTAGATGGTGTGGGGAGCCTAATCCCCCAGGGCATAAGGCAGGTATGGAGGAGATCCAGGCTCTAGACATCCAGAGACCCCCAGAGCGCAAGAGTCCAGGGAAGACCAACGGAGGGGCAACCGTGCCACTCTCCCGGAAAGAGATGAGGAGAGTCCCAGATGAGGCGTCACCCAGCAGCCGTGGAACAGAAGCCGGGGGGCTGCAATGACGTGCCCGTGAGCTCCACTGGCAGCCAGCTGTGCCAGAGTGGACCAAGCCCCAGGCCCAGGCTGAGGGCACCCCACCTCCCGAAGGGGCCCGACCGAGCCACAGGTGCCAGGCCCCCGACAAGCCAGCTAAGTGAGCCGGTACATACACCAAGAACAACCAACGCACCGATGTCTGAGGACGTCAGCAACCGGCAGGGGGAGTGGTGGGGGGAGATAGGCATCCATACCTTGGAGGGCCTGAGATGTCCCTAGAGAGGTGGCGTCTGATACTCGACCTGACATATAGACACAGACAAACAGGCACACACAGATACAAACATCCATTCCCATCCCCATGCACACATATGCAAATATTCAGCACTCACCCAACGTGGAGACAGACATAAATAGACACTATACACACACACACAATCACACTCCCCAAATGCACTCTATACCCCAGGTCTAGGTACCCTAGAGGGGGAAACTGCACCCAGACCCAGGAGGTGTTACCCTTTTCCCTGGGGTGGAGACAAGCAGACCGGCCCGACTCCGCAGTAGCAGGGAGGCCCCACATTCCAGACCCCAACTGGACGGCCAACTCCTCCTTCTAGCCCCCCCGGCCCAATGGGCAACAGAGAACGGGGGTGTGTGAAGACTCCAAACCTCCCTCCGCCCGCTCATATGTAGTGTTGATGCATGTGTGTTCTAAGGTGCATTTAAAACCCAGGAGGGCATGGAGCTACCTGCCAGAGAGCAGCATGTTAGCGCATAGCCTCTCCCGAGAACCCTCAATGTATACATGTATTTAAAATTGAGAGGTGGGCACCGGCGCCAGAGGTAATCTTGCCTACTGTATCACGTCTGGCCATTCACCTCTGACCTCTGACATCAACAAGGCTTCACCACAGCCATATTTTCCTTTGTGTTTCACAGTATGTAATACCAGTTTCTGTAAGAATAAGATGCACACACATACACCTACTTTGTTAAAAACACTTCTTTGTGATTTAGATTCAGTCCAAACTATAGAATTTTCCTCATTATAAACCACAGCTGACTCCACACTTCTTTTCCCTTGGTTAATCCCATTGATTGGCTCCTCATTTTATTCAGATGAAAGGCAAATGAGGTATCATTAACAAGGAAACAATTTGTAACACAAAGCCCATGCAATGCTTGCTGCAACTCAGACACCTCCTCTCTGAGGGAAGATACCTCAGCAACAATAAACCACAGCACGGATTATGGATATCAGTTTCCTCCTGTGAATTTCACTCGATCACTAATGCAGAGATTTTCTTTGGGAAACACGCCTTTGTATGTGTGCTGCTGTTGATCAGTGCTGTACAACAGCTGGAAAAAAGGGCTGTCAGAGTTAATATGGTGCTGCTTGTCAGCATGTTGGGGCTATACCGGATGAGCTGTTAGAAAAGCTCGTGTTTTACTGTGGCCATTTATTGTAATGGGTTGAATCCTCAGTGGGGAGATTTATAGGGCGTCCCCGCAGCACATACAGCTATGGGGAAGATGTGAGCCTTGACACCACTGTGGCAAAGAATTTACTGTTTGACAGGCAGTTAACACCAGGTCAGATGGCTTGCTGCCACTGATGCCCCTTGTGCTAATGAGAGAAACTGTCTGAAATGAGTTGTTGAGTCTGTTTCCCTCCTTGCTGTCAACTGTTTCTGCAGGAGACTGTTCTCCTTCAAAAAACAAAACCATAGGTCATTTGTACAAGCATCTCATCATGACCTGTGTTTATGTTCTAAATTTAAACACCCTGCAGAACACAGTGAGAGCACGAAAATGTGTTCTGGTGCCATCACCTTGAGATCTGGAAGCCTGTTAACTTAGGTTTAAAAGAAAGCTCTTGCTTTCTATCTTTTTCTAACTCTAACAGAGAATCGCTGCCACATGCTGTTTCAGGAACGCTTACATGGCTCATTTCAGATGATAGGAACAAACAGCTATTATGATACTTCAGCTGAAGGACTTGTTGCCCTGTGCTGTAATGGGGCAGAGTTTTTGTAAATTTGCCTCTGTATCCAATCAGAGTGGATTTTAAATCAAACAATCAAGGTGTGATTGAAGGGTGAGCTTACAGCTTTAATTCAAGGGTGTTGACAAAAGTATTGCAATACCTGTTTAGGGACTGGAGACATTTTTAGACATATTATCCCCCTATTTTCACAGGCTTAAACATTAATTGAACAAAATATCAAATTTTCTAAAAAAAAATACTTGGATAAATATCGTTTTCAATGAATTCCTGAAGTGTGGAACTCATGCTGCATACTACAGTAATCATAACTTTAGTCAAAATGGGATCAGGCTTCATTACAATGGGCCTGACGTTATGTCAGAAATGGCATGAATGCTTGGAATAGAGGAGCTGGGTGGATGTACTGTAGGCCTGCAATGCGGCTTGCAGAGGCAACTGTATGCAGGCTATAGCAGATAAAATAGTGTGTCCCATATGAGATTTGCCACTCGGATCACTTATGCACTACTATTTATACTTTCTGTCTTCAATGATTTAACCTCATATCACGACTTAGCTCAAGTGCTGATGCAACTCTAAATACTGCAGCAAGCAACCTTGTACTTTGTACACGTCCCTAGACAGAGCGAGACAGTGACTGAACTGTCTGAAATTTCTGACCTTCATGTCAAAAAACTGCTCACAGCACAGGGATTGTTTAGTGAAGCAGGCCTGTGATTCTTTGTGGGTCTCTGAGAGCACAAATTATTATTGGCACAAATACAAAATACATCAAAAACAAATCTCACTATCTGCAATAAGATAATACTGATTTAATGAACTGTTGATTTATATTTCGTTAAAATCATTATTAACTACTTCTTACTGGGTTTGGCATTAGCTATTGTAGGGTAAGAATGAATCTTAAGTGTGAAGAAAATTCTGGGAAGCTTAAATGTTGAGCGTATGAAGCTGAACAAATTACAATTTTACTCTAAGTAAGCAACAAAAACTCTCCGATCACATCCTACAGGCATTTATGCGCCGTAAATGTGTCGTGGGGACACAACGTGGAAAAAAGATCCAGCTTCAAGCCCCTGGAAGTCACAGAAACAACCTTGGAATAACCAAAGGAAACAAACCTTAACTCCGTGCATAGCACCAAACAGGAGAAATCCAAGCAAACAGAAACAATAGGTGGAAACAGATCTGGACGATTGGAACAGGAGGAAGATGAATGAATCCATTCCATTTCCATTTTAGTCATTTCAGCTCTTTATGTTGCAAACTGTGTTCAACCCCAAAGCTGTAACATCAATTACACAATCACACAATGAATTAACAGTTAACTCTCAGAACCATTCCACCACACACCAAACTATTTCAAAATTTTAAAAATGCAATAAGAAAATCACTGAACCTGTCATGTACCACTATGAATCAAAGCTGTGAGAATGAGTTAGTAAATGTGTACAGACTCCCTTTGCTCAACATCTTACATTTAGTAACAGATAAAACATTAAGCTAAAAGTGTTTTTATTTTTTACAATAAAATAAGAAGGTGACTTGTTGCTACCACATGTAAGGCTGTGTTGGATTACAGCTTTGATAATTATATGCATGCTTATTGATAGTATGTTCAGAAATCTAGATAGGTAATTAGGCCCCACTCCTATAAATTTATAAGAAAATAAATTTTTATTATTCCTGAATTGTTGTTATTTTCTCTGAGGTTCACTGTTCCGGGTTTGATTCATATCATTCTTTGGTAGCACTTTGGTGTTTCACTATTAAGGATCAGTAAGTGCTTAACTGATCATGTATGTATCAGTACTCATCCTTAGTTAACAGATATGTTGTTCTGTTGCCTTTTTTTTTTCTTCTTTTTGCCTGTCCCATTTGGTTCTTTAGCCATCAGAATTGTTGTCTGAAGACCAACAAGGATACCCAATGGATTTACTTTGCCAAATGGATCATCGTGGCATTGCCGTATTGGTCCATTTGGTCGATCTTTGTTTTTATTATTTATTATATTTTATTTTCAGATGTTACAGACGGGACAGACATGAGTGAGGGATAGGAAAGGGAGAAAGAAAGAGGAAGGAAAGGAAAAACAGAAGGGGAGAGGGACAGTGAGAAAGGGGGGGAGAAAAAAAATAAAAATTTCCTGGATCACCTGTTGAGAGAAGAATAGAAAACAAGCAAAAAAAAAACAAAGAAACATACTAAACACAACACCATCGCATTAATCTAGCTAAGTGTAAACAGCAGTAAATACTAAATATTCAATGTTGTTGTGCAGCACGCAGGACAGATGTGCTTCGAAGTAGCAGCCAAGAAAGGTGTAATTTGGGTCTACGAGCAGTGAACACCCGTGTGCATACCTGTGTGGATCAGCGCGCTTGTATTCCAAAGGTTTCTCCATGTAACGATCTGCTAGGGAGTGTGGGGGGGCCACAGCCCCATCCTCCAGGGTGTGAAGCGGGTATGGAGGAGATCAAAACTCCAGACATCCAGAGGCCCCCAGAACACAAGAGACCATGGAAGACCAACGGAGGGGCAGCCGCGCCACTGTTCCAGTAAGAGCTGAGGAGAGTCCCAGATGAGGGTTCACTCAGCAGCCGCGGAGCAGAAGCCAGGGGGAGTTGCAGTGACGCGCCCATGAGCTCCGCCGGCCCCCAGCTGTGCCTGAGTGACCGAGCCCCAGGCCGAGAGGCCGGGGGCACCCCACCTCCGAAGGGGCCCAAGCGAGCCCCAGGCTCCAGGCCCCGATAAGCGGCCACCAAGGAGTGAGCCGGTGTGTACCTGGACGCCCACCCCCAGACACAAAGAACCACCAACGCACCGACACCTGAGGGAGTCCGCCACTGGCAGGGGAAGTGGTGGTGGGCGGAGATAGGCCTCCAAACCTTGGAGGGCCTGAGGTGTCCCCAGAGAGGTGGCGTCTGATACCCAACCTGACATATAGACACAGACATACAGGCACACACAGACACAAACATCCATTCCCCCCCTCATGCTCTCATATGCACTTACTCCACACTCAACCAACGTGGAGACAGACATAAAGAGACGCTGTACACACGATCACACTCCCCAAGCGTACTCTACAAACCGGGTCTAGGTACCCTTGCCCCTGGAGGGGGGAACTGCACCCAGACCCAGGTGGTGTTACCCTTTTCCCTGCGGTGGGGAGAGGCAGACCACCCCAACTCCGTAGCAGCAGGGAGGCCCCACACCCCAGACCGCAGTCGGACGGCCAACTCCTCCTAGCCCTCCCGCTCCAGCAGGCCGCAGAGAACGGGGGTGGGAGAAGACTCCAAACCTCACTCCACCCGCTCATTGTAGTGTTGATGCATGTGTGTTCTAAGGTGCAATTAAAACCCAGGAGGGCATGGAGCTACCTGCCAAGGAGCCTTGGCAGGTTGCCTTTACACCATGTACCATCACTGCTGTGCATGGTGTAACTATGTACAGCTATCACTGCTTCTAATAATCATAATCATAGTCATAATAATATATCTGTATATATAAATAGCATAATAAGGAGAGGTAATGCCATATAAATGATGAATTAAGACTACTAATATTTTATAATAATGTCACACTATGAAGCATTAATAAAGTGCTACCCATTCTTTTATAAGCTGTTCTGTACAAACCTACAGTAAATCCTTCTCTTCACTTTGGCAACTCATACCTGTTGTTGTTGAAGTGGACAGTTTGACCCATCGAGTAATCAGCACTAGAATTGCCTTAAAATGCTGCCTAATCTGCTTTGTTAAGGTGGCTGAAAACGAATGATACCATAAACAAATACTAAAAAACAACAAATTTAGTAGTGTAAATAGACTCATTAGAGCAATAGGCAATGCTAACTGTAAAATACTATCACTGGTATGTGATCAGAGCAGTTGTGTTGTGACAAAAGTAAAAAGGGGAGTCAAGGGGAAGACGGAAACTTGAGAACTGGTGTAACAGACGATAATGTTGCACATAAGATGACACCTTCAGAAAGACACAGAGGCAGCTCTCAGAGTCACAGTTTTACTTTTCGTGCAACTAAACTGCTGCAATGTAGAACTGAGCCACTAAAAATAATAAAACCACAAAAAAAATGCAAAGAATTAATCTAATATATAATGTGCCATCAGTGATGGCAATGATGGTATATTAAAATAGTTGTTACCCATGCTACAGTATTGTTTTTTCTACAATTTAGTCCATTATTAGGTAGTTGCTAGACAACAGGGGATCATAATATGTCATACATAATAACATATTTGTTGTAAAATAGAAATGATACAATGCTTTCATAAGGGGCTGTACATGGATAAACTTATCTGGATAAAGATGGTTGCTGTGGTGTATTCATAATTGTCTCTGGTACATTTGTTGTACGGGCAGTATGTGTTCATTGTTTGATTGTGTAATTACGTGTTACGCACTGGCAATGCATGCCGGGAGATGGTAATACAGGAAGTAAAAGAGATGGTCTTACCGCACAAAGTGGTCCCGCGTACTTATTCAGATTCAGAGTAAGAATCACACATGGTGTCAGAAGTGCTGTGTTACTTGTAAGACTCCATACATCTGCCGAGTGTGAGGAGAAGGGGAAGGTGGAAACAAAATGCCGAATGACGACGCAGACGATCGTCCGAGGGCAGGAGTTAGCACCGCGGCTAGCACTCCCAGCGCTACGTTTAGCATCCAACCACCGGAGCCCTTTGATTTTTCCAAACCACACGAATGGACAAGATGGGTCCGTCGCTTCGAGAGATTCCGTCAGGCAAGTAATCTGTCTGCGAGCTCGGAGGAAAATCAAGTGCACACTCTCATATATTGTATGGGAGACGAAGCAGATGACGTCCTGAGAGGACTAAAGTTAAGTGATGTAGACCAACGGGACTATGCTAAAGTGAGAGATATCTTCCACAACTTTTTCATTGTCAGGAAAAATGTTGTTTATGAGCGCGCACGTTTTAATATGCGCAAACAAGAGCCGAATGAGACTGTTGATGCATTCGTGACTGCCTTGCATGCATTAGCAGAGCACTGTAACTACGGACTGCTCCACGATGAGCTGATAAGAAACAGAATAGTAGTGGGCTTGGTCGACACGAGGCTGTTTGAGCGCATGCAGATGGAAAAAGACTTGGACTTGGATAAAGCTATAAATATGGCCAGGCAGTCAGAAGAAATCAAACAGCAACAGTCAGCTGTGAGAAGTGAAACAAATGTAATGCATGTAAATGCGAAAACAGTTGACAGAGTGATACAAAAGCACGACAAAACAAAGTTCAACATGTTCAAAAATAAAACTGTCAAAACACAACAGCAATATAGCAAGAGACAAAGTAACAAATGCTACAAGTGCGGAGGCTCTCCACATCCGAAACCTGAGTGCCCAGCAAATGATGCAAAATGTCATTTATGTGGAAAAAAAGGTCACTACCAGCGAGTCTGCAGACAAAGCAAGACAGTGCGAAGTGTTGAGGAGGAAGAGGAGCAAGGTTTCTTCATAGGCTCAGTTTCCAGTGACGGCCAGGCGTGGACAGCCATCATACAAGTGAAAGATGCAAAAATCACTTTCAAACTGGATACTGGAGCAGATGTGACTGTAATAGCTGACTCGGACTTAACAAAGATTTTTGCTAACAAACACAGACCAGTTCTCCAGCAGCCAGAAAAACCTTTGTTAGGCCCTGGAAAAACACCACTGGACGTTGCAGGTTTTACAAAGCTACAGCTCAGCTACGGAGCGAAACAGACAACAGAGAAGGTCTATGTTGTAAGAAACCTGAGCACTCCACTGCTAGGCCTGCCCGCCATTACAGCTCTTGGCCTGCTGGTGCGAGTTGACGCGGTTTCAATGGACACTCTGAAGACTACTTACCCTAAACTTTGCAATGGTCTAGGGAAAGTGCAGCGGGCCTATCACATTAAACTCAAACCGAATGCTGTGCCGTACTCACTCAAAACTCCCCGAAGGCTTTCTCTGCCTCTGATGGGAAGGGTAAAAGAGGAACTCCAACGAATGGAAGAGCTTGGTGTCATTACCCGAGTTGAGGAACCAACAGATTGGTGTGCCGGCATGGTTGTTGTTCCAAAGAAAAACAGCCCTAGGCTAAGACTTTGCGTAGACTTTACCGGACTAAATGAGTATGTGTGCAGGGAAAAATATGTGCTGCCATGGCTTGAACAAAGTCTCTGAATGCTCGCAGGAGCCAAAGTGTTTAGCAAACTGGATGCCAACATGGGCTTCTGGCAGATTCCCCTGTCCGATGAGTCTGCCAAACTCACCACCTTCATCACACCCTTTGGGCGGTTCCACTTTAACCGCCTACCGTTTGGGATCAACTCAGCGCCTGAACACTTTCAGCGCATGATGACGGAGGTCATCAAGGGTCTCGAAGGAGTGGTGTGTCACATTGACGATGTGTTGGTGTGGGGACGTAACCATCAGGAGCATGATTCCCGTCTCCATGCTACACTGCAAAGACTGGAAAAAGCAGGCATAACGCTGAATGTTGAAAAATGCGAGCTCTCCCAGAGCAAGGTTGCTTTCTTGGGTCACATCATAGCGGATACAGGAATCAGTCCTGACCCGAAGAAAACGGAGGCAATTACAGAAATGACAGAGCCAACTAATGTGTCAGAGTTGCGCAGTTTTCTGGGCATGGTGAATCAAGTGGGCAAGTTCATCCCCCATTTAGCTGAAAAAGACAAAGCCCTGCGAGATCTTCTTTCCAAAAAGAACGCATGGTATTGGGGAACTGAGCAAGCGAGAGCTTTCAAAACATTACGAGATGCCCTGACCTCACCCCCAGTGCTCGCAATGTATGACCCCAACAGATACATTAAAGTATCAGCAGATGCTTCATCCTATGGTCTCGGAGATGTTCTTTTGCAACTGTGGGAAGAAGGATGGCGACCAGTACGCCCCAGGGAAATCGCTCTGGACAGCAGATACTTTGTCCCGCTCACCTCTGAAAAAACCAATGAACCTGTCAGACAAAGAGCTAATGGAAAGCACAGACATATATGTGGACAGTATTGTAGCAAACATGCCTGTCAGTTCATCATATATGCAAACACTGAAGGAGCAACTGAAAAGCGACAGTGTGTGTGCCCCCGTCATGGACATGTGCACCGAAGGCTGGCCAGAACATGCAAAACAAGAGCCTTTACTGCGAAATTACTGGCCTGACCGAGCCACGCTCACTGTTGAAGACGGCCTTTTGTTAAAAGACACACGGCTTGTCATTCCTTCAGCAATGAGAAACGAGGTGCTGGAAAAACTACACGAAGGACACCAAGGTGTTGTAAAATGTAAAGCTCGTGCACGCCAAACAGTGTGGTGGCCCGGGTTGAGTCAACAAATCTCTGAGATGGTGCTCAAGTGCAAAACGTGTATTCAAGAAAGACACAATAACAGTGAGCCACTCATGCCAACAGAATACCCTGCCCGCCCACAGATCTTTTCGAGCTGGGAGGGAAAACTTACCTTCTCGCTGTTGACTATCACTCTAGATTTGTTGAGATTGCTTTGTTAAACAGGACAAAATCAAACGACGTCATTACTCACCTGAAATCTTTCTTTGCCCGTCATGGCATCCCAGAGGTCCTCATGTCTGATAATGGGCCACAGTATTCAGGTCAAATCTTTACAGACTTTGCAGCAGCATACGGCTTTAAACACATCACAAGCAGTCCCAAGTTTCCGCAAAGTAATGGAGAAGCAGAACGTGCTGTGCAGACTGTTAAAAATCTTCTGAAAAAAGCAGCTGATCCTTATCTAGCTCTTCTTGCCTATAGAGCTACACCACTGCAGTCCGGATACAGCCCTGCAGAGCTTTTAATGGGCAGACGTCTGCGAACCACACTGCCGATGCTTCCATCGCAGCTGGAGCCTACACTGCAGGACAACGCACTGCTCGCTCAAAAGGAAAGGGAGAAGAGGATGATGGACATGGCAAACTTCAACAGGCGCCACCGCGCAAAACCTTTATGCAGCCTGTCCCCAGGAGAGCAAGTTTGGGGGACTGATGTCAAAACTACAGGCACTGTTATCCAAAATCACTCTACACCCCGATCATACACAGTGGAGTTACCACAAGGGACTGTGAGGCGTAATCGTGTGCATTTGATTCTTTTAAGTTCACCTGTGCATGAACCTGCTAATGTGCCTGTGTTGCAGAAGCCTCAAACACCCAGTGTGACCCCTGCTACACCTGTTAACACTGATGTGGTCAGAACCAAGTCAGGGAGGCCAATAGTTAAACCTAAAAAGTTAGATCTGCAAGAGAAAAAAAAAGGTTGTTGTTATATAACTGTGTTATAATGGTTTTGTAGAGCACAGTAAAATAAATCTAAAGAGAGTTGTCAAAAAAAGAAAAGAAAAAGAAAAGGTTAAAAATGTAATGCAGATTGTTTGCCAGATGTTCTTGTATGGCTTTGAAAAAGAGGAAAAAAAAGAATCAAGAGGTAGTCTGGTTGGAAGTTCTGTCCTGAGAAAAGTAATATTCTGTTTTTGTTTAAAAGGGGAGATGTGGTGTATTCATAATTGTCTCTGGTACATTTGTTGTATGGGCAGTATGTGTTCATTGTTTGATTGTGTAATTACGTGTTACGCACTGGCAATGCATGCCGGGAGATGGTAATACAGGAAGTAAAAGAGATGGTCTTACCGCACACAGTGGTCCCGCGTACTTATTCAGATTCAGAGTAAGAATCACACAGTTGCTGTGGTGGTAACGTGATGACATCATAATATCTAATATTAGAGGCTTCGGGGACCTAAGATGTACCTGTGTAGCAATTTTCATCACTAAACTCTTAATCATCTAGCAGGAGTTTGCAAAAAGCACATGCACAGATATTGTGTAATATAGGAAGGATTTTGCATAAGGTTGAATATATTGTGCACTTATTTTACTTAATAAGTGTAAACCGCTTCCGATTACACAAAGTAGATGTCGCTTCAAAGACAGTTCCCATCCACTCTGAGAGTGACAGGGAGGTTACTATCACATCCACAGTGGTTTGGCTATCACTTTGTAAATGACAGCCGATCACTACTTTGCTTCTGTTGGTATCACTTCCACCGTTCACCTCAAAGTTGAGATGAATTTAACCCTAAGGTGGTACTTATGGTTATGATAACACTGAATATTATTGAAATTCTTTTGTCTTTTGAACTGTGATAAACCTTGTCAGATAAATGCATGTGAGGCACAATCAATCCACTGAATTGAAGACAGTTCTTAAAATTAATAATAAGAAGATTAGTAGTTACTGGTTAAAAAGTCAAGACAATTTTAACCCCCCCCCAAAAAAAAAAAAAAAAAAAAAGAAAACAAACAAAACATCTATGGAAGAAATTCCACAAAACAAACTGAATTGATATTTTTTACTCAGTCGCTTATTTTTCTCCTATAAAATGTGATTGCTGAGCCATTTTCAAAGGGCAGAACTCCTGCTGAGAGGATCACACCCCCACAAATGAAATATGATTGGAAAGGCCAAGATGTCCTCAGAACAGGTTTCAGTATTGTTGGTTTCACGGTTACTGAAATGCATTAATGGATGTCAGGAATGTGGAGGATGCAAGAAGGTCAAGTGACACAAACTGTCTGCTAATGGACAGAAGTTCTTGTTTTTTTTGCTTTTATTTTTAAGTAAAGATTGGCAGGAAAGGGAGAAAAAGAGTGAATAAGACGATAAGCAATAAAGTAAGTAGAGACAACGTGATTACCTGGTACACAGGTCTCGGGCCTCCAGGGCACCAGGCATCATATTTGTCTTTATGCTCATGTTTTAATCTCACCTTGTGTTGCGGTAGATATTTGACTTTTTGTATTCATGTCAGAGGGATGCTCCTGTCTGCTTCAGCCTTATATAATATAATAGTGCTGCTTAACACCACATTAAACAGCTGGATTTGCCTGTTTTAGCCCATTAACTGCAATTTTGGAAGCTGTTATAAAGCGTTTTCTGACTCATTAAGTTATTTTCTAGATTGATTCCTGTGTTGCAGGCAGCCATCAGCTCCATTCTATGGCAGCTTTAGAGATGTTACTTTTGAGTATTGAATGATTAAAGGTTTAACTGTATATATATAAAGATATATATACATGTGTATATATATACACATATATATACATATGTATATGTGTGTGTATATATATATATATATATACACACATATATAGGGGAGACCGGGGATAGTTGTAACATTTTTCACATTTCTGTCTGTAAATTGAAGCTCTTTTAAGGTAGTGGATTCAAAATGTAATGCAAAGTATTTACATGTCTCGGCTATTAAATAGTGCAGCTATTTTCTCTGCAGCACAATTACCCATTGCATGGTATGGTCTCAAACACAAAGAGTGAAATGTTACAATTAACCCCATAGTCTGGGTTAGTTGTAATATATCCTGGGGTGAAATGTAACACAATGAAATAAGGGTACTAACAAAACATTAACATGTAATCTTTGTTTATTCAACACATGAATGCACTTACATCCATATATGTAGCTATGTGTGTGTGTGACAGAATGCAGAAATCTAGCTTTTGAACATATTCCAACCCCCCAAAAAAGACAAATTATGGAATTTTCTGCAACTGAACATTAATTTTGGTTGGTCTTCCTTGAGTTTGGCCTCATTGGCTCAGTGGGCATTATAACCTACAACTCTTGCAACAATTTTGAACATAACAATGAAGCTGAAAAAATGTAGTTGTTCACCAGCATCGCAATTCTATTACTTTTTATCATGGCTTACCTTGGTGTGGTTTGCAAAGTGCTTCAGAAAGATGAGGAAATCTATTTCTTGCACCCATCCTGATTTATTTCCACTACCAGTACTTCCTACTGGTCCATCTCTGACACAGTGATCTGCATAATGTATGTGTGGGAACACAAACAGTGGAGGAATTGTGTTGCCAATGGCATTAACCGCATATACAAAAGCGACCAGTGAACCGCTCTCTGCTGATGTCGTTCACAAACTTGTTTAATATAAGTTAAAGTAATAGTGTGGTAAGTTGTAACATCTGCATTATTGTTACAACTAACCCAGACTGTTGCTGTTACAACTGACCCAGACTCCTATAGCCATGAACTAGCTAACATTACATTACAGCCAACGGCTAAAACATTAGCACTAAAGACTTACACAGAATATATCCCCATAGACATACAAATAACATAATTTAAGTTTGATGAGTTTAACTGCAAAGCAGATAATACTATTAGAAATTGAAATAAAGCAGAAAAACTTACTTTTTGGCATACAAATTACTTTTTACTTAGCCCTGATTGGAGAAATTGGAAGTGTTACAACTGACCCACATTACAACTATCCCCGGGATAGTTGTGACTCCCCCCTTACCACGGGGACCACCGTTACCTTCACCCTCCACATCCTCTCGAGCTCTTCTCTGAGCCCTTGGTATTTCTCCAGCTTCTCGTGTTCCTTCTTCCTGATATTGCTGTCATTCGGAACCGCTACATCGATCACTACGGCCGTCTTCTTCTGTTTGTCTACCACTACTATGTCCGGTTGGTTAGCCACCACCATTTTGTCCTTCTGTATCTGGAAGTCCCACAGGATCTTAGCTCGGTCATTCTCCACCACCCTTGGGGCATCTCCCATTTTGACCTCGGGACTTCCAGGTTATACTCGGCACAGATGTTCCTGTACACTATGCCGGCCACTTGGTTATGGCGTTCCATGTATGCCTTGCCTGCTAGCATCTTGCACCCTGCTGTTATGTGCTGGATTGTTTCTGGGGCATCTTTACACAGCCTGCACCTGGGGTCTTGCCTGGTGTGATAGACCCCAGCCTCTATGGATCTTGTACTCAGAGCTTGTTCTTGTGCTGCCATGATTAGTGCCTCTTTTCTGTCTTTCAGTCCAGCTTTGTCCAGCCAATGGTAGGATTTCTGGATATCAGCCACCTCCTCTATCTGCCGGTGGTACATACCGTGCAGGGGCCTGTCCTTCCATGATGGTTCCTCGTCTCCCTCCTCTTTCTTGGGTTTCTGCTGCCTGAGGTATTCACTGAGCACTCGGTCAGTTGGGGCCATCTTCCCAATGTATTCTTGGATGTTCGTTGTCTCATCCTGGACTGTGGTGCTGACACTCACCAGTCCCCGGCCCCCTTCCTTCCGCTTAGCGTACAGCCTCAGGGCGCTGGACCTGGGGTGAAACCCTCCATGCATGGTAAGGAGCTTTCTTGTCTTTATGTCAGTGGCTTCTATCTCCGCCTTTGGCCAGCCTATTACCCCAGCAGGGTACCTGATCACGGGCAGGGCGTACGTGTTGATGACCCGGATCTTGTTCTTACCATTCAGCTGACTCCTCAGGACTTGCCTGACCCTCTGCAGGTACTTGGTGGTTGCAGCTTTTCTAGCGGCCTCTTCATGGTTCCCATTCGCCTTGTAGGGATGGGTATCGAAAACCGGTTCTTGTTGAGAACCGGTTCCCACTGTTTCATTCCTTGGAATTGTTTGCCATTTTTGCAAACGATTCCCTTATCGATTCCAGTCGCCCCGAATGACGTCACCACGTTGCGGAGCGTCATTTACCTGGCAGGAAACATGGCGCGTAAGCGGCTCAAACGCTCAGAAGTTTGGTTATACTGTACGAGAACGGATGACAACAGGGCAACTTGCAATACTTGCAAAGTAGATATTTCATTTAAGGGAGGAAACACTACGAATATGCAAAAGCATTTGCTCACAAAACACGCGGTGACCTTAAATGAATGTCGTGTTTTTAATTCCGCTCCGGACTCGTGAATCTCAACCCAGCAGCAGCGGTAGCGTTTGCACGTCCTCTCCCGTTAATGCGGCAGGTAAATAATCAACTAACAGTGCATATTATGTTAGCGCGATCTGCCTTATTACAAAACCTGCCATTACTGTGCATTTAGGTGACCATGATG
Source organism: Aulonocara stuartgranti (assembly GCF_965226115.1). NCBI lineage: Eukaryota > Metazoa > Chordata > Actinopteri > Cichliformes > Cichlidae > Aulonocara > Aulonocara stuartgranti. Next base: position 14,935,824 of record NC_138955.1, read on the forward strand.
AGAGAGACAGACAGACTCTGGCTTAGATGCTGGCAGTTCTCGCTGCAATCTACCGGTAGCGTCTCCTTTCAGGCCAGGATAGACGAATGTCACCGAGCAGTGACTCAGTTTGTGGTCAAAGGCTTGCACCCATTTGCCACAGCAGATGATTTTCAGTAAGTGAATGTGTTTAATTGTAGGCAGGGACATTACTGGATATTCTTGTGTAATTGCTACAGAATAATTTATGTTATACTTTGTTATTGCAACAGAAGAATATTTATTTTATTATTTTACATTTACAATTTTTTTTCCTGGGGACCCTGTGACACCCCATTGAAGAGCCGTAGGCTGTGGATCTCTTAAGATCTCACTGTTGGGTTTGTAAGGCCATGTTACTCCTAAATTTCTATCTTGTTCAAAGAGAAGATATAAAACGAAGTTCTAAGCTAATCGAACTTAGTGTTCTCCTTTTTTAAAAAGAATCGATAAGAGAATCGATAAAGAATCGAATCGTTAAACAGAATCGAAAATGGAATCGGAATCGTGAAAATCTTATCAATACCCATCCCTATCGCCTTGTGTGCAACGACACACAAAATTCACGGTTCGGTTCGATACTTTGGTGTCACGGTTCGATATTTTTTTGATACAAAAAAAAATGTTCACTTCTTTTTAATTTGTCATTTATTAAAATTCTAAATATATATTTTAACTCAAAAGTACAGTTTTTAAATTTAACCCTAACCCTTGTGCGTGTTTTTTTATTTTGACAGCGAATGCGCACCTGCGGACCACTTATGTGCAGCCCTGGTTATTTAGCTCATCATATTGCAGCCACAGAAATTCTTTTGTCCATGAAACCATAAAGCTGCACTTTCTTTTTGCCTTATAGTCTGATTTGTCATAACTTCTCCGTTTTGTGGTAAGCTTTTCTTTGGCTGTCACTTCTTCACCCTGACCTGTCTTATTTGGCTCAGCAGAACTGAAATGCTTTTACACACGCACTCACATAAGCTCAGCGATTCTCTGCGCGATCAACCTCTCACATGTTTAAGCTTGCTGCGGGAGATTTCACTTGTCATGTTTGCATAGTAAGCTAACAATTAATAAGACGATGTCAGAGGAATTGGTGCACAAATTATCATCACTCACCAATCAGTACTGTTGCTCTCTATACACAGTTCGTGCAATTGCAAAGTGAAAGCAAAAAACAAGCGCAAATTCAAACGCGACTTCAATATGTCACATATTGACAGTGGCTCACCGATGCCAATGACATAATTACCCAGCTACATTACCCGAAAGAATGCAAAAGCATTGACATATATTTTTCCTTCCTACAATAGCCCGACGGGCAGGGCAGAGAGAGATTTTGGTAGCCCGACTGGAAAAATCGCTAGCCCCGGGACGTCGGGCTAGCGATTTTGCGAGCCCTGTATCTGATTGAGGAATCACTCATCTTTGGAAAAGAGAGTTTATTCCAAAATAAAAGCTATACTATCCGCTTCTTCTGGGCTATATTCTCAGCAGCATATTAAACATATCAGGTCCCCATAAGGAGAATCATGTGCTAACGGCTGTCTAAATGACTCGGGTAAAGTTTGTAGCATGCGTGCTTGTTGTTTTTGTCTTCCTCCACTTGTCTTTGCACTAGGATGATGTCGGCGTAAATGTGCAGTCATATTCGTTGTGTTCCCACTAGTGCTTTCAGGTTAATCTCGTTGAAATGACATTAACGCCACAACACGGCAAAAAAGTGGCAAAACGTAACACAAATCCAAAAATCCAAATAAACTTACATGACCAGGCAGACAGAACACACAGCATAAATGAGAGTAGATCACGACACAGACACAAAGAAACACATAACACAGACTGAACAAAGACACAGACTCACATGCAGGCACTACAACAGAGGGAACAGAGACGTGGGACCAGGGCAGACACAGACACTGACTGGACACGGGGATATAGCGGACAGGGGAGACAGCAACTAAGGATTACACAGAGACAAACCAAAAGACATGACTCTAACAAACACCCAAAGACTAGAAATTATAAATAGGATAATAAACTCAAAAACGCTGGGTCAACGACCCAGGCATCCTGACAGTATCCCCCCCTAAAGGGCTGGCTCCCAGACAGCCCAAACCGACACCAAAACAAAAAACAACCCAACCAGGGTGGGCGGTCGGGGAAACAGGAAGGAGGGCTCGAAACAAACCAAACACAAGGAGCCAGAAACAAAAAAAAAAGTGCAAACACTGGAGCCGGGAAAGCAACAGAACAAAAACAGGCTCACGACAGGTGCAGGCGGCCAGGAAAAACAGGTCACAAAAAGTTCAGGGGGCCGGCCCGGAGGCTGACGGCACAACAGTCCAAACCCAGGCAGTTCAGGGGGGCGGCCCGGAGGCTGACGGCCCAAGAGCCCAGAAAACAGTTCAGGGGGCCGGCCGGGCGGGAGGCACTGGCAGCGGCGTAGTTCAGGGTGCCGTCTATGACAGCGGCGTAGTTCAGGGGGCCGTCCATGACGGCAACAACGTCCAGTCATCGGCCCGGAAAGCGGCCGAACAGGACGTGCAGGACGAGCAGGCCGGACAGGACGTGCAGGACGGACAGGACGAGCAGGACGAGCAGGACCAGACAGCATGGGGACCTCAGGCGCAAACGAAGCTAGACGGAGTGAGGCAGGACCAGGCGACGCCGAAGGCGAAGACACGGAGGCAGGACCAGGCGACGCCGAAGGCGAAGACACGGAGGCCGGACCAGGCGACTCAGAGGCTGAGGCCGGACCAGGCGGAGCTGAAGACTCGGAGGCTGGACCAGGCGACGGCGTGGGAGCCACAGATGGTGGCGCTGCAGGCAAGGCAGGCTGCTGGACGGGCCCCTCGGACCCTCCAGCGGAGGCAGGAGGCTGGACGGGCCCCTCGGACCCTCCAGCGGAGGCGAACAAAGGCTGGTGCGGTTCTCCAAAACCCCCAGCGGGAACAGAAGGCTGGACGGGCCCCTCGGACCCTCCAGCGGAGGCAGGGGGCTGGACGGGCCCCTCGGACCCTCCAGCGGGAACAGGCGGCTGAAGCGGTCCCTCGGACCCTCCAGCGGAGGCAGGTTGCTGTTGCTGGACGGGCCTCTCGGACCCTCCAGCGGAGACAAACAAAGGCTGGTGCGGTTCTCCAGAACCCCCAGCAGGAACAGAAGGCTGGACGGGCCCCTCGGACCCTCCAGCGGAGGCGAACAAAGGCTGGTGCGGTTCTCCAAAACCCCCAGCGGGAACAGAAGGGTGGACGGGCCCCTCGGACCCTCCAGTAGAGACGAACAAAGGCTGGTGCGGTTCTCCAGAACCCCCAGCGGGAACAGAAGGGTGGACGGGCCCCTCGGACCCTCCAGCAGAGACAAACAAAGGCTGGTGCGGTTCTCCAGAACCCCCAGCGGGAACAGAAGGCTGGACGGGCCCCTCGGACCCTCCAGCGGAGGCGAACAAAGGCTGGTGCGGTTCTCCAAAACCCCCAGCGGGAACAGAAGGCTGGACGGGCCCCTCGGACCCTCCAGCAGAGACGAACAAAGGCTGGTGCGGTTCTCCAGAACCCCCAGCGGGAACAGAAGGGTGGACGGGCCCCTCGGACCCTCCAGCGGGAACAGACGGCTGAAGCGGGTCTTCGGACGCCTCAGCGGAGGCAGGTTGCTGGACGGGCCCCTCGGACCCTCCAGCGGAGGCAGACGAAGGCTGGACGGATGAGCAAACAGGTGAAAATATAATTGGCCGAAAAACACTAACCTTTGCTTGATCCATAAGCTCTGCAACACCAAGTCCCAGTTCTTTAGCCAACTTAGTTATGGAAGGTGGCACTCTGTTTCCAGTTCTTTTTGCCAGCGGAGGCACGGAAAAAGTCATGGGCTGAGAATCTGCCAGAGAAAAAAAAGGAGTCCTAGACATAACAGCAGCCACAGGGGCTGGCCGGAACACTACACAGTCACTTTCTCCCAAAACTGGAGTGTGCTCAGTTGTTCTGGAGTGGCAGTGGCGTGAACGCTGTTTACTCCGGGAAGGGGGAGCAGGCGAACCGGGCCGCGAAGCCTCCAGCTGACTGGGCTGCAAATCCTCCGGCTCACCACACAGCCGGAGCAGTTCTCCAGAACCTCCAGCAGAAACACTGTCCTGCTGTGGCAAACGCAGCTGCTTTACAGCGAGCTCCGTCTGCTGCTGCTGCGTTGGTGTGGAGAGAGAGAGCCAGCTCGCTGGCTCTGACATACTCCCTCCATGCGGCTATGGTGTGGCTCAGATATGTGTCCAAGGAGAACTGATGAAGCCGGGGGTTAGTTGTAATCATTGCCTCGACCGCGCTTAGTCCAACAGCCATAGCCTGCAAGCTATCGGCCTGAGCGATGCGGTCAAGGAGCTTAATCATCCGCTCCATCTCAGCGTTGAATTCAGAAGCTGAAGAGTCTGCAGGGTCCATGTTCTGGTCGTGATCTTCTGTCAGGTTAAGGCTGTGTGCAGGCAGGAGTGGAAGTAGAAGGACCCAATGTGCAGACACTCAGAGGCGGAAAGTAGCTCAAAACTCAGCTTTTATTGCTGGATGGCAAAAAGTGGCAAAAAGTGGCAAAACGTAACACAAATCCAAAAATCCAAATAAACTTACATGACCAGACAGACAGAACACACAGCATAAATGAGAGTAGATCACGACACAGACACAAAGAAACACATAACACAGACTGAACAAAGACACAGACTCACATGCAGGCACTACAACAGAGGGAACAGAGACGTGGGACCAGGGCAGACACAGACACTGACTGGACACGGAGATATAGCGGACAGGGGAGACAGCAACTAAGGATTACACAGAGACAAACCATAAGACATGACTCTAACAAACACCCAAAGACTAGAAATTATAAATAGGATAATAAACTCAAAAACCCTGGGTCAACGACCCAGGCATCCTAACATATATACACATTTTATTCAAGGAGGTCTAGACTGATTAGTGATTTATGAGTTGCTTTAAAAACAATACTCTGGTGGAAAATGTTAATTTAAGGAAGTTAAAACTGCTAGTCTAAAATTTAATATGATGCCTTACATCTAATAGACTAAACATATGCAAAAACATGTAACAGCACACACGGTTTTTTTGAGGGGTTTTTTATAAATCAGTTATATTAGGGATTAAAAAGGTCATCTTAAGCCACTTTATTACAAAAATGTACATTTTATGGTCAAAATGCTTTCTTGTGGCTTACTTTATACAGTTTAAAAGCAAAATAAAAATATTTTAAAACACTTTAGTTTTCATAATATCACCTATTTCTAGGATTTACTTGTAGTGCTTCAACATGCAAACTCGCTTTCATTCCATGAATCAAACTGTCATTTGTAAATCTGTTGAAGGACAGATTTCAGAGCAGAATTTCTTTGGTAGACTCCTGATAAGTGTGTGACGACGTGCCAAGAAAAACATTTTCAGTGTGTCAGCACACTTCCAACCTGTGTGCTGACACACACACACACACACACACACAGGCCTTCAAACCGTAAGTGGGCACAAATTAGAAAAGCATTCGCCACCCAATTGACACCAATATCTAAAACAAAAACGTCTTTTAAACGTGTGGGTGGAGTGAATAGTGAAGCAGATCATTACCTGCTTTTTTTTTATAGTCGTTTGTCCCCAAGCAGGAGACTTTGATATGATGAAGATGATGTCCTTGCGTAATTACACTCTTATCACTGCACCAAGTATATGAATGTTTTGCCAAAATCAATGTGATTATGGTGATGAAAACGCTGTGCGCCTGCAGCAAAAAGAATGGATCTGCGAAGGATATATTTCTCTTATTTCCCATACAGCAATGAAACAACCACCATCACAGAAGGTCAATAGAAAATTCACAGTGCTTTAAATTGTGTTACAGCAGCAAGAGTAACACAAAAGTCCATGCATCACATATAGCTAGAAAACGTGCCCGGAGGCTGGAAAACATATTAACCCATAATAGATCACAAATAAAGAATGATAACCCACTTAATGGTCCACACTTTTCTGGGTGTGAGCGGTAGTTGCAGTCTGAGGGAACACAGTAAATACAGGCTTCATCTCTATGATGACAGCTATATTGTTTACAGCCCGGCAAAACCAATTATTAAAAGTTAATGTCATGTTCATGTCTAAGTGGTCCGGCTTAATAATGTGGAACCATGTTTGGTGGAGAGGAAGGTGCACAAGGTTAAGCTTTATTCTTACTTTAGTTCTCATCTTTCCTTCACACTTGTATTAAATGGCACTTTAATTTCTGGGATGACCTCGCTGTGCAGCTGACCTTTATCTCAAAGTACAAATCCTCTCGCACCATTTCTGCCAAGGACAGGAATGGATTCAGTGATTATACTTCATGTACCTAAAATCTATTTAACTGATATTATCTACCCAATATGCTGTAGCATAGTTGAAGGGGAGAAAAAGAAAAATATCCACTGTGGCAAGTCTGTGCTAGTATTTGAATGTAAGTTTCCCAACAGTGGGGCTATCTTATGTGAGGCTGGGTAATACTTATAGACTACCATGTTAAAATGCCAGCTTCACAGCAGAAATAAACCTAGTTCAAAAAAATATTTTGGTCCCCTTTGTAACAACTGCACAGCAGGTGACTCTTCTCAAATAACTGTCTCCTATAGATTTTGTTTAAGGTTATGTATACCTGCTTGTATTGATTGGTATACCAGCACTGGCAGCTACAGCTCACTGCTATCTGCTGGGTCTCACTTTTAGTGGTTTTTAATGGAATTATCTAGCTGATAACTTGGGCCACTGATAGAAGAAGTTAGTCTTTCAGGTTTGGTGCTAATTAGTAAGATGCTAAAGTGAAATTCTAGCATGTTACTGAATAGCAGGTATCTAACCATTGCTAACCAGGCTCACTATAGTTAGTTGGTGATAACTTAGTAGTTCATCTAAATAAGACAATTTTAGCCTTTGAAAAAAAAAGCCACAATGGCCAAAATGCTACTTGCGAGGCTTTAATATACCACAGACCCATGGTTGATATCACAGTGCCTAAACCAGTTTTTATATACGGTGTAAGCTTGGAAGAGGAACATCCGAAAATTATCAAAATACCATAGCTCAACAAAGTATGAAAAAGTCATGGTTGCCTTCAGGCGGTCTTTATGGTTGTGACGTTGGACCCGTTACACATGAACAGAACACGGACGTAATGATAGCACTTCTTTATTTGCAGATTTGGTTTCACTGTGGTTTTGTTTTACTGGGACACAGACACTCCAGCTCCGCTGTCACGTCTGCTATCCTCCCTCCGACTGTCACTGTGAACATATAAAGAGTCACAATCACCTTCACATCCCAGCACACCTGTTCACCCTGCCCCCGCGCTGCCCCGGGAGCTCACTGCGTCACTCCTCCCCTGCAGCCGGCCAGAGACCACGCCCACGCCACAATGGTTTTCTTTAAAAAAAGGCTAAAATAATATTCCATTCCACATGCTGAAGCTTCCTTGTGTAAGGTGCTCAAGCCCAAGTTGCTACTGATGCATCTATTGAAGTGTGTGCAAATGTTAGAAAGTGCTTAGACACAGATAAAAATGCTGTGTGAATGTTTGTGTGAATAAGACTTGGCATGCTCAACTGAGTAGAAAGTACCAGTCCATTTGAAAAAAGAAAAGAAAAAAAGCAAATGCAATATTCTAACATAACCATACCCCCATCACATATTTATACTTGTGGTCTGGGGTAATTCTAAACAAATTTGGTAGACCTAAGTATGAATAAAAATGAGTTACTGAATGATGGATTTCTGCATGAGATGTTTGTATGCAAGGTTTATCCACAGATTGGTGTCCATGTGGTGTTTGTGAATGTGCTCTGATGTCTCGGGCACTTTATGGTGTATTTTCCCACTGGTGAGGTCACTGCCATCAAAGAGTGTATTGGTGCGTGGCGTATGTTCAATTCTTTTTTTTTTTTTTTTTTTGTATGTTCAATACAACAGTTGCCTGAAAGTATTTGTTTGGTTTGGCTGTGTTTGGAGTATGTTTGATCTGCAGCATTGTTTAGGTAGTTGTTCAGGTAAGTAACCACCACATGAATGCTAAGACCCTAGGTGTCCTAAATGAATGCGTGGCTAACAAGCTATTATATCATGTGTATGTAGTTTTATTGTTGAGACTAATGGTTTTGGCTGGCACTAGAATTACTGGACGAGCCATGCTTAAACTATTTACATATTAAGAAAAACTTTGTAAACTACATTGCTATTCTTAAAACCCGTAAATGTAATTGTAATGTAATGCAAGCACAAGTCATTTGGTGCTTTACTTCTCGGCTTCACATTTCTAAACATGCACGGTGATCTGAAAATGGCTGCAGGCATGGACATTTTTGGGGGGGCATGATTCTGAATAAATGGCCCATTTTAAGAAGTAAAACTGGCACTGTGTGTTTTGAAAACAGGTCTGAGAGATCCACAGACTGTCCTCAAAGTGCCTGCCAAATGACAGGGATGGATCGCTGTGATTGTGTTCACCTCCAACTTTGAAGTCCAACAAATGCTTAAATCTTACATACTTTGTGCTGCCATACAGCAGTGCCCATTGCTTCAACTTTGGCTTTAAAAAACACTTTTTCAAGTGCCTATTGGCTAGTTCATCACGAGTCTGCTGTGGCAGCTTGGGGAAAATCGAAAGTGCCCCCATATGTTCCTGCAGATTTATTGAGAAAGTGTAACATGCTGCCATGCTGTCCACAACTGGGGTGAAAAATAGGAAGGCGGAAACATCCTGGAAAAGATGAAGCGGTTATTGGAAATTGCTGATGTTGGCAGTGGTAGAGTAGATTCAGGAAAAGAAAAATGTGTCACAGGCACACAGGGGATGATTAGTTACCCCAAGAATGTGAATTATATGCCTTGTGGGGGCAGTGCCTGTGGATACTGTATCACTTTAACAGCCTTCGTCAGTTCTAGGCCAATAATGCATCTTGTCTAAAACAGTTTAGCATCAATTACATTGCAGAACTAAATATCCTCCTTCCTATGAATGCTGTAATACTCCTTATATGCGAAAAAGCAAACAAAAAAATTTATATAAAAAATGTGGTAAGTTTTAAATCAGGGACATTTTGGACAAAGATTTTTTGCCCTATAGTGATATAGGGCAGCGCTCAATTTTACTGAGCGTTGAAAAACTAGATACAAAAGAAGAATTCCTTTATGAAAGAAAGAAAGAAAAATCCAGAAAACAGTGTCAAACTCTGCTACAACATATTGTTGCAGTAGCAATTTTTCTTTATTATTTCTTTTTATGATGCCACTGTTAATTTCACAGCTTCTTATTTTGAATATTAGCTGTTTTTTGTTTGGTCTTTGAACTCATGCAATTATTATGGTTAATAATTACATGAGTTCTGCATCTTTTTATCTTCTCTGTATTACCTGTAGTGATACAAGCCCACCTATGCAAACGTGTTCAGTGCTTTTTGCGGTGAGACCATCTGCTAATATATTTTATGTTGTACTTTATATGCACTCAATTTCTCACTCTGACTTTAGGAGCATGCTGAGCTACAGTGCATAAATTATTCCTAATATCATTATTCTCTGAGCTGCACAACTGATGTACAGAAGATGTTCTGTGGTTCAGGAGTGGGAAGTCTCTTGTGTTTTACACTTATTTATGGTATCCAGAAGATACTTTTCCTTCTTTTGGAATTAGAACATACTTATTTGCTTTGGGTCACCCCCCAGACCTGATCAGACGGGGCCAACCCTAAGCGGGATCAGGCGTCTTCTATTGTCATTGCAAACTTTGCAGATTGCCACTGCTGTACTTTAAAGTTTGCCAGATCTCAGAGGCCCCCCTACTGGCCCAGGACTCGACTCAATTACCTGTCATGCCTGGTGGCGTGCAGCATCTCTCATCCAGTGGCGTGTCTAGAAAATTTTTGTTGGGGGGGCCAGGTAGGGGCACAGATTTGGAGAAGGGTGGCAGATTTAATTGGCAGATAATGTTTAAAAAAAAAATTCTACCAACCCTTAACCATAATTCAATAATCCTATAAACCTAATAACCAAATGCACTTTTAACTCTTATTAGAATGAGATTTTAACCACTACGGTGCAAAGTTTTTAGATACTGCGTTGATAAAGTACAAGAGATACAATCAGTGCTTTGTCAGTGTTTACTCAGCATTCAAGGACATCAATATTTGCATAGTATTTTTACTGACATATAGTGCACATATGTTTTGGGCAAAAACATTTTTGAAAATTAAAATACGAACATTTGTAACAAACAATTGACAAATTAGCCAATGCCAATGCAAAACTTTATCTGCCTGTTAAAAAAAGAAGATAATCTTCTCACAAACTGGTGTTTGATTTTGAAACAGGAAAAAAGTGGGGAAACAAATGAAAAGACTAACATTTGAATAAAACCTGAAAGCAAGTAAATACTTTCTATGCTGCCTTATGGTAAACTTTGCTAATATTGATAAAGAACAACACTGGCTGATGATAAAATACAGTCAGCTGGCATGGTGACACTGCCAGTATTAACCTGCAGGGCTGGACTGGGACAAAAAAACTGGGCATTTTTACTACAGACCGACCCACCAGGTAGTAAAGCCATAAAGCCTTTGAATGAAAACAAATGCTGTTGTGACAGTGATGTACAGTCTTGTTGGTATATGTATGATTTCTATACATTTTACGTCAGATAAAAACTTTGGTTGTAAGATTTAGATAATTATTTAATAAAAACTAGGTATTTTAAATGAGAATAAGAAAGAAAAGTATTTCTTTGTGCCCACCTTTCCCTGTTAATGCCCTACCTGGCCCCCTGGCAAAACTTTGCTAGACCCGCCCCTGCACAGTTACCAGCTGTCAGCTACATAAAAAAGGATCCTGGTGTTATTTATCTCTCAGAAACAGTTGATAACTTCAACTCATTCATGTCACCTAAAAGGTAAACCTGTTTCTCCATCACCTGTTCAGCTCTGATGATTCAGTAAGGACATCTCCTGGTTTCATCTTCACGTTTCCCTCTCACCACATATCTAAACAGACATCATGACCAGCAGCTTTACAGCTGTGGCTCCAGCAAACATCAGCTGATACTAGAAATTAATATTAAATACATTCTAACAACAGCTGATCAAGCTTAAAAGTGCTGCTGTTGTTTAGCGCAATATCTGCTGGTTTCCTCTTTCTGGCGCAAAGTGGGCGATAAACAAACAAGAGAGAAAAGCCGATCAGCTGATCATTGATCAGTTTCATGATTGAAGTAGCAACAGGAGAGGGAGGGGAGAGAATGAGAGAAGAGGCAGCTGTGCAGCATAAAGACAGAATAAATCCAGCTTTGTGTCTTTTTTCCATTCTAGCTGAAGTCCGGGACAAACCGCGTCTCTTCTCAGCTCAATACGAAACGCGTAATATTTTCTCTGAATGAGGGACCATTCCATTTTTTTAAGGAGCCGTTGGCAACTCTACTAACTAACCTTATGAATAAAATAAAGTTCACTATCAGTAACATCATAGCACCCACCCAGCTGTATAAAAACTCCAAGCTGGCTAGAACGCAGTATGAGTTATTGCAACTGACAGTAAAAAGTCAGCAACATGAAAATAAACTCCACCTAAACTTGGTTTATATCTGACCCAGATAGACTGCAGGTCATAACTTCTTACCTGAAGTTCAGTTCACCTGACACTCGGACTGGTGGCTGCTTCGGGTCTCTCCTCCTGCCTCCCCTTCCCTCATCCACCTGTTGCCTCTGTGGAAGCCCCGTCATAGCCACCACCAAACAACGGAGTTATTGCTACACATTGACCTGCATCTGGCCAATCCACCACCTCTCATTGTTCATGCCATTACAAAAAAAATAAAAAATAAGTCACTGGGGATATGCCCGATGGCCAGTCCAGCTATGTTAACCTGCAACCAAATTTGCAGCTCCATACAGCAATGTTACGACTTAGATTATATCTTATAACTCATAACTCTTATGTTAGCTGCCCTCAGTAGCCTACTGTCTGAAATATTCCACAGCTGCAATAATTCTTTAAGTGTTATTTTTTTCCTTGGTATTCTAATTTCACCGAAGTTTACTAAACTCAACAAACTTGATATTACTTACCGGGACATTTATTCTGTCCTCATTTTCTTTCACCGAAAAATTGTTTCCTGCAGTGCCATCTTTCGCGCTTGGCTCTCCTACCTTTGCTAACGTGATGCGCATAGCGCAGAAGCGATGCTGCATTCACTTACACTCGGATATCTGAGCGTCACCGTGAAAACATAATCGGACATTTGATATTTGATTGAATTTTATTGTTTTGCCTTTGGGGTGGCACCTGGGGTGGCCAGTCTGGTTTGGGGGGTGGCCTGGGGGGGCACAGGCCACCCCGCTGGACACGCCATTGCTCTCATCGAAGATAATGAGATATTCAAAGTCATCACAATTTTACATAGGGGAACACTTGTATCACATTTTGTAGACAGTGTTTTCCAGGACCTCTGCCCATATGTACTTCTGAGGAACTGCCTGACCAAGACACTCTTTACACCTATTAATGTTACTGATCTATTATAGTTAATTATTTGCTAAATGTTTCACACATTTATCTCAGTACTATTTTCAACCTTCATTTTTCCAGCCTTTTGTTACTTCACCACAGGATTTTTAGACATATTGCTGGCATGAAATTCAAAATGAGCCAAACATAATAGTGAAAAAAGCAAAATTTCAAATTTCTTAGTTTAAAATTTTGATATGTTTTATGTGTTCTGCTGTGAACACAGTAAATATGGGTTTATGAGGTTTGCTTTGTGTTTCTCTTTAGATTTTATACAACGTTTCAACTTTTCTGAAGTCTTTCACTTTCTTTAACTGCTCAGCCACACTCACTCGTAACATGAGGTTCTTTTCTGCATTAAAGGACTCAAAAGTTTGAATGGTTCATTTTGGGTAATACACATTGATGCCCCTTTAAAAGGAGGTCAAGTCGGTCAAGTTGCACATTATCTTCCAGCAACATTCAGCAAACATGACTCGCCCTCAGGGGCACAACACTTTATTCAGATCCTTGATACAAAAGAGCCTGCAAGGTTCCTCAAAAAGCCTCTGTCACTTCTAATCACTAACGTATTGCGCAGGCAGGGAGGAAATTTGTGAGATTTTATGCATAGTCAGTTCCGATGATCATCCTCCCCATTGTCGCTGTCTGTGGTGCTGAAATGACAGCATCATTATTGTCTCTTTGAGCATGGCAGCGACATGGCCTCATTCCCCCTGGCCTGATGAAATAGAAGCTATAAGAAGGGACCGGCAGTAGGCTCCAGTGATTGCACTCTCACTATTTGCTTTTAGTTACCCCTGATTGTTTCCCTTTATGCACACATGTGCTCTCATCTAAGAAAACGCCACCCGCAGAAGATCAAACTGCGCTGACAGAAAATCAAAGAAAACCATATTACAGTGCCGTGTTTCATTAATGAGCGCCCAGAACACATAGATCATAGAAATGGCCTTTTCACCAAATTCACCATGGTAAGAATCTTTTTTTGCTTGGTGTTACTTGAAATTATCATGCTGCTGCTGCTGCTGCTGCTTGCTTGCTTGCTGTAGCTGGTGGCAACAGTCCCTTGACATATTACTCATCTAAAATGTCATTTAGATGAAAAGCAGACGTGATTACCTAATTACATTAGTTAGAAAAGCCTCTTCATCTTTTGCATGTTAAGCACGCTTCTTTTTTATTAAAGTGCCAACGTCAAGGTTGGGTTGAGAAATGTCTCCAAACAACCAAAAATTAATTGAAGTATCTATTAAGCTATTTTGATAATCAGTGAATTTTTTTAGAGTAGTTATTTGAAATGCTAACTTTCCTAGTTTCAGTTCAGAGCTTTAGTTTTATGTCATACCTTATGTTAGATCAATCACATTGATTGTTGTTTCCCATCAGGTAATTGTGTACAATGCTATTGAAATTGTATTTATGTAAAGCAGACTTTTTGTTAGCTACAGTTTCACTGCTACAGTTCCATTTGGTAGAACAGTGTCTGGAAAAAACCAAATTTATTCAGACTTGTGATATTTTTGAGTTAGGGATGATTGCTTCAAAAACTTTGTGCAAGACAGTATATACAGAGCAACGAGAAGAAGTCCATCTGCTATCAGTTTGCAAATGAAAGGGGTCAAGCTGGTTATTATATGCACGTTGTTTGTGATACTATAGCAATTAACTGTGATAAATCATCAAAGAAATTGCACATCTTTTGCCATCTAAATCCACAGTCCACCCAAAACCTCAGAAATCTGAAAGAGAAATTCCTTCAAAAATAGGGACATAGTTGCTGCAGGATGGGAATGTAACTGCAAAATGAAAGGAACTCAGCAACCTTGCTTTTATATTGGAATATAACTAGAATAGTCCCCTGCTGCAGGCTGCGGGCGGTTTATCCTTTAAGCTCGGGTCCTCTACCAGAGGCCTGGGAGCTTGAGGGTCCTGCGCAGTGTCTTAGCTGTTCCCAGGACTGCGCTCTTCTGAACAGAGATCTCCGATGTTATTCCCGGGATCTGCTGGAGCCACTCGCCTAGCTTGGGAGTCACCGCACCTAGTGCTCCGATCACCACGGGGACCACCATTACCTTCACCCTCCACATCCTCTCGAGCTCTTCTCTGAGCCCTTGGTATTTCTCCAGCTTCTTGTGTTCCTTCTTCCTGATATTGCTGTCATTCGGAACCGCTACATCGATCACTACGGCCGTCTTCTTCTGTTTGTCTACCACCACTATGTCCGGTTGGTTAGCCACCACCATTTTGTCCTTCTGTATCTGGAAGTCCCACAGGATCTTAGCTCGGTCATTCTCCACCACCCTTGGGGGCATCTCCCATTTTGACCTCGGGACTTCCAGGTTATACTCGGCACAGATGTTCCTGTACACTATGCTGGCCACTTGGTTATGGCGTTCCATGTATGCCTTGCCTGCTAGCATCTTGCACCCTGGATTGTCTCTGGGGCATCTTTACACAGCCTGCACCTGGGGTCTTGCCTGGTGTGATAGACCCCAGCCTCTATGGATCTTGTACTCAGAGCTTGTTCTTGTGCTGCCATGATTAGTGCCTCTGTGCTGGCTTTCAGTCCAGCTTTGTCCAGCCACTGGTAGGATTTCTGGATATCAGCCACCTCCTCTATCTGCCGGTGGTACATACCGTGCAGGGGCCTGTCCTTCCATGATGGTTCCTCGTCTCCCTACTCTTTCTTGGGTTTCTGCTGCCTGAGATATTCACTGAGCACTCGGTCAGTTGGGGCCATCTTCCCAATGTATTTTTGGATGTTCGTTGTCTCATCCTGGACTGTGGTGCTGACACTCACCAGTCCCCGGCCCCCTTCCTTCCGCTTAGCGTACAGCCTCAGGGTGCTGGACCTGGGGTGAAACCCTCCATGCATGGTAAGGAGCTTTCTTGTCTTTATGTCAGTGGCTTCTATCTCCTCCTTTGGCCAGCCTATTACCCCAGCAGGGTACATGATCACGGGCAGGGCGTACGTGTTGATGGCCCGGATCTTGTTCTTACCATTCAGCTGACTCCTCAGGACTTGCCTGACCCTCTGCAGGTACTTGGTGGTTGCAGCTTTTCTAGCGGCCTCTTCATGGTTCCTATTCGCCTGCGGGATCCCCAGGTACTTGTAACTGTCCTCTATGTCTGCAATGTTGCCTTCTGGTAGTTCAATCCCCTCAGTTCTGACTACCTTCCCTCTCTTCATTACCATCCGACTACACTTCTCCAGTCCGAACGACATTCCAATGTCATTGCTGTATAGCCTGGTAGTGTGGATCAGTGAATCGATGTCTCGTTCACGCTTGGCATACAGCTTGATGTCATTCATGTACAGGAGGTGGCTGACAACTGCTCCATTCCGTAGTCGGTATCCGTAGCCAGTCTTGTTAATGATCTCACTGAGGGTGTTCAGGCCTATGCAGAACAGCAGTGGGGACAGAGCATCTCCTTGGTAGATCCCGCACTTGATGGTGACTTGTGCTATGGGCTTGGAGTTGGCCTCTATTGTTGTACGCCACATCCCCATTGAGTTCCTGATGAAGGCTCATGTATTGACCCATGTGCCTGTTCATCTTAGCCGATATGATGCCTGACAGGAGCTTCCATGTAGTACTGAGGCAGGTTATTGGTCGGTAGTTGGAGGGGACCAGGACCGTCCGACCTTCGGTTAGCCATTCCCGGTGTCGCTTGTTAACTAGCAGCTGGTTCATTTGTGCTGGTTCATTTGTGCTGCCAGACACTCGTGGAGTGCAGTCAGCTTCTTTAGCCAGTAGGCGTGAACCATGTTGGGCCACTGTGATGGTTACTGGACCCTGTTCAGGGAGGTCGCTGTGGTCTGCCCTCAGATCCACTAGCCACTGAGCATTGCCGTTATGGGTTGCGTCCTTCTCCCATATGCTCTTCCAGTATTGCTCCGTCTCCAGCCTTGGTGGTGCTGTTCTCTTATTGTTCCCTTGCCACTGAGAGTACACCTTTGCTGGTTCTGTGGAGAACTGCTGGTTTATTCTCCTGCCTTCTATCTCTCTGGTGTACCTCCTCAAGAGGCTGGCCAAGGCTGTGAGTCTTTGCTTGGCATTTTCCAAGGCCTCAGGTATGGACAGCTTGCTGTATTTCTTATGCACCTTCTTTGTCGCACCTTTCTGCAACTCCGTTAGTTGGCTAACCTCCCTCCGTGCTACTTTGATCTTGCCCTCTAGCCTCCTTCTCCATGGAGGGTACTGCCCCTTGTGGCTGTTAAACTTGTAGCCAAACACTGAATGTCCATTTCTCAACCATAAGCCTTCTCCACAGGCGTTTCAGAGAATATGGCAGCACATCCAACCGGCCTCACAACCGCAGACCTCGTGTAACCACACCAGCCCAGGACCTCCACATCCAGCAGGTTCACCTCCAAGATCGTCTGAGACCAGCCACCCAGACAGCTGCTGGAACAATTGGTTTGCACAACCAAACAATTTCTGCACAAACTGTCAGAAACCGTCTCAGGGACGCTCAACTGCATGCCCGTCGTCCTCATCGGGGTCTTGACCTGACTCCAGCTCGTCGCCGTAACAGACTTGTGTGGGCAAATGCTCACATTCGATGGCGTCTGGCACGTTGGAGAGGTGTGCGCTTCACGGATGAATCATGGTTCACATTGTTCAGGGGAGATGGCAGCTGAGAATGTCCCAGTTCTTGCATGGCCAGCATACTCACCGGACATGTCACCCATTGAGCATGTTCGGGATGTGCTTGACCGGCGTATACGACAGCGTGTACCAGTTCCCACGGATATCCAACAACCTCGCACAGCCATTGAAGTGGAGTGGACCAACATTCCACAGGCCACAATTGACAATCTGATAGACTCCATGTGACGATGTGTTGCACTGCATGAGGTAAATGGTGGTCACACCAGATACTGACTGGTTCTGGGTCCCCAGACCCCCAATAGCGCAAAAAACTGCACATTCCAGGGTGGCCTTTTGTTGTGGGCAGTCTGAGGTACACCTGTGCACTACTCATGATGTCAGATCAGCATCCTGATGTGGCACACCTGTGAGGTGGGATGGATTATCTCAATATGGCAGATGTGCCCACTACCACACATTTGTACTAATTTGTGACCACTGTTTGGGAGGGATGGTTATATTGTGTATCTGGAATGAATTTTAGGTCTCTACGTCCATCCCATGGGGAATGGGAGCAGTAACAAAGGTGTTGCGTTTATATTTTTGTTGAGTGTATATATATATATTAGGGGTGCAACGATACACAAAATTCACGGTTCGGTTCGGTTCGATACTTTGGTGTCACGGTTCGATATTTTTTCGATACAAAAAAATGTTCATGCATTTTAAATTTGTCATTTATTAAAATTATAAATATATATTTTAACTCAAAAGTACAGTTTTTAAATTTAACCGTAACCCTTGTGCGTGTTTTTTATTTTGACAGCGAATGCGCACCTGCGGACCACTTATGTGCAGCCCTGGTTATTTAGCTCATCATATTGCAGCCACAGAAATTCTTTTGTCCATGAAACCATAAAGCTGCACTTTCTTTTTGCCTTATAGTCTGATTTGTCATAACTTCTCCGTTTTGTGGTAAGCTTTTCTTTGGCTGTCACTTCTTCACCCTGACCTGTCTTATTTGGCTCAGCAGAACTGAAATGCTTTTACACACGCACTCACATAAGCTCAGCGATTCTCTGCGCGATCAACCTCTCACATGTTTAAGCTTGCTGCGGGAGATTTCACTTGTCATGTTTGCATAGTAAGCTAACGATTAATAAGACGATGTCAGAGGAATTGGTGCACAAATTATCATCACTCACAGATCAGTGCTGTCGCTCTCTATACACAGTTCGCACGATTGCAAAGTGAAAGCAAAAAAACAAGCGCAAATTCAAACGCGACTTCAATATGTCACATATTGACAGTGGCTCACCGATGCCAATGACATAATTACCCAGCTACATTTCTGAAAGAATGCAAAAGCATTGACGTATATTTTTCCTACAATAGCCCGACGGGCAGGGAAGAGATAGATTTTGGTAGCCCGACTGAAAAAATCGCTAGCTTCGGGACGTCGGGCTAGCGATATTGCAAGCCCTGTATCTGATTGAGGAATCACTCATCTTTGGAAAAGAGAGTTTATTACAGAGAAATGGCTCTTTCCAAAATAAAAGCTATACTATCCGCTTCTTCTGGGCTATATTCTCAGCAGCATAAGGAGAATCATGTGCTAACAGCGGTCTAAATGACTCGGCTAAAGTTAGTAGCATGCTTGCTTTTTTTTGTCTGCTTTCACTTGTCTTTGCACTAGGATGATGTCGGCGTAAATGTGCAGTCATATTCGTTGTGTTCCCACTAGTGCATTCAGGTTAATCTCGTTGAAATGACCTTAACGCCACAACACGGCAAATCTCCGTTAACGAGCTACCGCCGATCGCTCCGTGCATGGGGCTAGACGGCCAACACGTTAACGAGCTAACTGCGCTAACACACTAGTTCACACCAATGTAATTGAGCATTGCATGGCACATCCAACATACTGTTTTACTTTAGTCCATGACTCGCTTACCTTCAGGGTCATACGTCACATGAAAACCAAAATAATTCCAAACGCCAGATCTGAATGAGGTTCAATTTGCCTGTTGCAAGGAGAGCTTAACTTCTGTCTCGCTAGCTTGCCCTGCGCTCTTCCTTCTGACTATGCTGTCTGTGCTGAGCGCTCAGTGGATCTGCGCTGGACAGTGCAGCCTAGGCGGAGTAGTCGAACACAGATTCACTGAGCGCTCAACACAGACAGCATCGTCAGAAGGAAAATTGATAAAATAAATTACAAATGTTGTATTGTTCGATACATATGCGTACCGACCCGAAAGCACTGTATCGAACGGTTCAATATCGATACGAATATCGTTGCACCCCTAATATATATATATATATATATATATATATATATATATATATATATATATATATATATAGTAGACAGGTTGTCTTTGAATCAGTTGCCAAACGTTAAAAAAAATTCTATGAGTTTTCAGTGCTCTTCCTAGTCACAAGGAGGTTGAAATCCAATTTTTTAAATCAGTTAAATAATAATAATGATTTTTATTTTTATTTGCCTTAACATAACATTTATGCAAATACATAAAGGAAACAAGCTGACCTTGATTGCCCATACAGGTCATTTGTACGAGTATGGGTCATCTTCAGTTTTGTCAATCCAACCAACTGACTCAACTTCCTCATGTAGTTGCTCATATTACATTTGGTCACTTGACAGCACTGTCATATAAAAATATCTCTGCAAAAATTTTCAGTGTGACAGTCTGCTGGCCATAAACTCTAGAAATAAGGATTTCATCTTTGTAAATGATGGGGATAACTTTAAAAGTGACACAAAAAAAATGTAGTATACACAGTAATTGGCAACGATGTAATTATATTTCATGTCTGGGCTACAAACTGTCTTGATTGGGCGTGTAACTCCTCGATCCAAAAGTATCAACATCTTTCCTCTTATATGTCTGGATTTTTGCCGTCCTGCTTTCATAACTGAGGCCCTCTAATGAGATCTATGGGCTATGCTCTAGTGACTGCAACACTAATTGCCTCCACACCAGTGCAGAACCTGTTGCTTTGCTTTTAGTCGGTTGGCAGGCATCAGCGGCACCGCCCACGTACACCTGAAGGAATTCGAGATCTTCATTAAAAAGAGGAGAGGGCTCCTGTTTCTTACATCACTGCAACCCACCGCTGCTTCATCGCAGGCAACAGGTTTGTGTGAATACATCCATTAAATTGGATTCCTGGCCTGCAGGGAGTGACAAGCGGAAAGAGGTGTTTGAACCAGGAAAGAAGGATGATGTGCATTTTGGGGGGTGGCGGGAAAAACAGTCCCTGCCGTAATAACACGGCTATTTCGTCTGCTTAAGCCCCAATTTCCACAGTCCAAGCCACTGATGTGTTTCAGACACAGTCAATTTGGGGGATGGCTGATCACAATGAAATGGCTGCGAGACTGGTCCAGTTTGGAGTGGAAAATTGTCCCAAGAGTAATTTGTTTGCAAACTAAGAAAACAATTATTTGTACAAAAATGTATTTAGTATGTGTCACTACCTTCTGCTCATCCCTTGTGTTTTTTTAAACTGGTTTCATTATCACTTCGTAGCTGCACTGTCACCTTCTGTCTCTGTGTCTCTGCTTATGCTTTACTCCACCAACATGCAGCTGATTGGAAATAAGGCCAGATCAAGCATTATGGCAGCATGCAAGTACATCCAAGACTGACTCATTTCTCTAAGCAGTGCTTTCTATGTAAGTGTCACACACTCCACTCAAGCTGGAGTTTAGTCAGTGGTTCACACTAACCATATTCCAGTTATATTATTCACCTCATGCTTCCTTAGACCTGAACAGATGAGGTCCCTCCAGTCCATTAGCTTCCAATTAAAACGGATCGCAAAATGGTTTGAATGCTCGTTTAACGACTGTTTTGGCAAGAGGCCATGAAATCAGTGGGCTCTGTGGGGGGAAAGAAGACACTGTTGCAGAGCAGATTTTGCCACGTGTTTTCTTAATTGGACTCAAGCACACAAAAAAGTCCATCTGTTTCATGAAGCTTTGCTCCCCTGGTGCTTGGATGCAAGCCTGTGGTTCAAATGTCAAATATTTATTCAGTTATACAAAGACGTTTCTGTAAAAAATGAGCTTTTTAGGGTCAAACATGTTACATTAGAACAGCAGCTGTGTACACTCGCTCTGTCTCTCTCATTTATTTTGTGATGAATCAAGCACTTCCACATTATTTTGGCTCTAACCTGCAATTTTGTTATGATAATAACAAAATTATAGTAGACCTTTCACCACCAGCCTAACTGTAATAAGCTCCAGAAAATACCAAAACACAACAAACTGTGCTTTAGCAGGTTCACCACTAAGATTTGATATAAAGCCATGACCAAGCTATCAAAGTCTGGTGTGGATTTATTTGTGTACTCAAAAGAATTTTGTTGTGAACACACCAAAATAACATAAAAGGTCCTGATACTTAGCTTGGAATTGCAGCACGGTGGTTAGAAATGTTGCGTCACAGGAAGAAGGTCCTGAGTTTGACTCCACATTCTGGCCTTTCTGTGTGGGATTTCTGTCCAGGTACTCGTCCTGCTGTCCACAGTCATGCCGTTAATGGGATTCTACATTGCCCATAGGTGTGAATGGTTAAGCCCTGCATCACATTGGAGACCTGTTAAGGCTGTACTTGGGCTGCAGTTTTTCAAATGGCTAAAGCCATAAAATGTAAAAAAATCAACTTAAAGTATATAAAAAGTTTAGCCAAATACCCAAAAACAAGCCTCTGGAAATATGATGCCAATGCAGAACTGCTAAAAAAGCCAAATTTGTACAGTATAATAAATATATTATCAGTTTAGGTTTGCTGTTAGCCACATTTATGTTATTCATGTTGGTTTGCTACTAATAGTTTCAATAGCATTAGCCATCTTCCAGCCATCATCCTCGACCATCATTATTATGATGATGCAGGAACAACACCAACATGGAGATATCAGATTGTGCGTAAAAGGTGGCCATAGCTTTGTTTTAACGAGCAGTAGGAGTTGAGTTGTTGGGTTCACTAAAAACTGGGTGTCATCATGATGGCTATGTCCGTCTTTTACATTGGTTATGTTAAAGTGCCCAGCTGTACAGCACAGTCCTTCAGGTAACACTTCCAATTCAGAACTCCTGCTTGTAATGAATTGGAAGTGTTGATGATTTGATAGCATATATAAATGACTGTAATTTTTTAATGACTTCATCAGAAGGACCCTTGGAGAATTAGACCCAGCCCTGGGACACTGAGAGAGGCGATGTCTCTTCTGGATTATGGACTGACATTGCAGAGTTAGCACACACTCTCATATTGCTGATTTTACACATCCTGATGCCAATTCCAGCTCTTCCCTACTCCCTGCAAAGCCTTGGGCCTGTATCCTCCCTGTTATGTTTATATCTTATAATACATCCTGGCCCTTGTGGGATTTAGAGGCAAGGTAAGGCTGAGGATATCAAAAAGAAGTGTAGCTGCACTGTTGCCTTGCACTCATACAAAGGCATGGTAGCTGTCATTTTTACAATCTTCCACCTTCACAGTGATTCAGGATGGTGGATAAAACCGTTCATCATAAAAAGCATTTATGTTCTGAATTATACTTCATGAGTTATTCGTAATCTGAAGAGCCATCTAGTAAAGATGCAAGAGCAAATACATACCGTAAGACACAGAGTCAGTGGTGCTTAGAGCTAAATGCTAATGTCAGCATGCTAACAAGCTCAAAATAACATTAAAGCTGCTTTACATAAATTTTACATTAACAGTGGATCAAATGGCTGTGTTATGTGAGAATGGTTGTTTGCAGTGATAAACCCACAGAGAATTACACGCCTTTCACATGAGAAGTGAAGCTTTTTTAAAAATCATTTTCAATGAAGAGCAAGTAGGCGGCTTTGGTGGTGGGACAGCAGGCACAGTCCCATTTGCAGTCTGTGCACAAATTAAAGATATATAACCACCTCCATAAAAAATAACAATGAATGCACAAACTTCATGGGAGGCTGGGATTTTTATTTTTATTTTTTTCTTCTTAAATTTACCATTTATTAGAAACTTCTCCCCTCAGATGGCTCTGCCCCTCTCTGAGGTCTCTTCCTGTTAAAAGGCTGTTCTTCCTTGATACCATCAGCAAATAATTTTACATAGGGGACTATCTGATTGGTTGAGTTTTCTCTTAAATATTGTAGGGTCTTTACATTACTGGTAGTACCAGGTTTGATCTCTGCCTTCAGAACTGCTTTAAATCTTTATGGCATGGATTCAACACGGTCATTGCCATATTCCTCAGAGATTGTGGTCATTGCTGACACAATAACATCACATAGTTGCTACAGATTTGTGAACTGCACCTCCATGAAACAGATGTCTAATCACAGCATCTCAAAGGTGCTCTATTGGATTGAGAACTGATGAGCTTAGAGGTCATTTGAGTACTGTAAACCCATTGTCATGATGCTCAAAGAAGCCATTAGAAGATGGGCACACTGTGGTCATAAAGGGTCAGCAACAATACTTAGGGAGGCTATGGCATTTAATCCAAGCTCAAAAAACCCCCCCACACTATTGCACCACCATCACCAGCCTGAATCGTTTGACACAAGGCGGGAGCGTTCCATGGTTTCACGTTGTTTAGGCCCACTCCTGACCCGACTTGTCAGACCAGGTAACTTTTTTCCAATCTTTCAATTTTGTCCTGCCTAATATTGTCCAGTTTTACTGATCCTGTTTGAATTTTAGTCTCCGTTTCCTGCACTTGGCTGACAACAGTGGCACCTGGTGTGGTCTTCTGTTGCTCTAGCCCATCTGCTTCCAAGTTATTTGATTTACTGTTTACTGTCCAGCTATCACCCACCTACAGTGCAGCGTTCAGTAGGTCACAGTGGTTTCACCTTTACTAAGGGTTCATGCTTCAGAGGCAAATCTAAGCTATAACCTGAAGCATAGGTTTTGATCTTCTTGCACCACACATAACACTAGCTGGCAATGACATCAGCTATTATAGTTAAATCAGGTCTTAACCCTTGATCATAGTAATGATATCTTGGGTAATGTGACAACAGACTTCATCAATATTTGGTCATCAACCCTAAGGACCAACGCCTGATAGGATACAATAGCCCAATTGGTAAATTTAAAATTAGGTGTCAATATGTTATGTTGACTAAAAAGACAGGAAATCCTACCACATAAATCCCCAGTCATTTTAAACGCTATTTATGTAGGCTTTTCAAATTGCTGTACCGTTTTACCCTTGACATTTAAACCAATACAATAGCTCTGGCAAATTAGTTTCTTTTTAAATGGAAACTGGGGTGTAGTGGTGTGGGAT
The DNA here is from genome assembly GCF_965226115.1 of Aulonocara stuartgranti. Lineage (NCBI taxonomy): Eukaryota > Metazoa > Chordata > Actinopteri > Cichliformes > Cichlidae > Aulonocara > Aulonocara stuartgranti. The sequence goes on from NC_138955.1 coordinate 14,960,320, forward strand.
TTTAGTCTATGACTGGTTTCCTTAGCAAATTTCCCCCAAAACATCATTACAGGCTCTGCCAGTCACTATGAAAGTGTGTTTCAAAGTGCAATTTAGACACAAAGGTATATTGCACAAATGTGACAGTTTTTGGTCAATTGAAGCAAAAGTATACTTCTCAGATGGACATACAGTATAAGCATGGGTCAGATGTTTTTAAATAATGTACTCTGGCCAGGCACAGTCATGAAGTTTGGTGTGGAGGCCAAATGTAGTATTTCAGGTGAACCTCTTACTGTGAAGCATGGTGGTCAAAATGTTTTGCCTTGAAGTTGCTTTTTAGCATCAGCAAGTAGTAAGTGGATAGCTTGCAGTAACTGATTCAACTATGAACAAGGACTGCTTGAATATAAAGGCCATCTGTTCTAATTTTGAACTGGAAGTGGCCTTTTTATCAGTATAATACCCTTTCACACACCAGAAAATCCACCAAGGAAAAGATCAAAAGGAAGAAGTTCAGTGCTGGTCGAGAAAAAGAAGAAAAAAAAGAGTTCAGATTTAAATCTCATTGAAATGCTGGTGGATAATTTGTAAGAAGCAGAACACGCAATGACTACAAACTGGGAGATATGTTTTTTTTTTTTTAATGAAGGATTGTTCTAACAGTATACTGTACTCAGACATTGTTTTGTTATGATTTATGGAGAGCAGCTACAGAGGAAGGTTTGCTGGTAATGAGGCAGAACCCATGACAGAGGAATCTACAGTGTCACTTTGTTCTTCCTCTTGCAGCCCCAGTGGACGACATGACATAAAGTGAAGTGGAAGCCAATTTAAAGGTTCACTGGGTAGGATTTCTAATGTAGAATACAGTCATGTTGGAGAATAAAATCATAGAGAGAAACCGCATGAAAAAGGCTCTTTTTATCACTAGAGAGTTGACCAAATGTAATGCTGGTGGGAGTCATTCTCTTGTTTTTGTGTACCGTTTACTGGCATTAAGCTAGAACTGGTCAAGGGTCAGAGTCTTGCTCAGGAACACCTGAGTAAGGCTAAAAAAAGTTAAAACTGTCATGCAATATTTTACTATTATTTATAGCCTCCTCTATTGTTTGCAACTCTTTGAAATTGTGCCATACACTGACATCTGTGTTTACAACCACGATTATCTCATGTAGATTATAATTAAGAGAGGAAAAAAGTCTATATTGGAAGCAAAAACAGATGCTTATATTACTGTCTTACTAATGCAAACAGCGTTTCCCTGCAGGCTCATTTAACAGGTGAGTCTGTGTGAGAGCATACATGAAGATGTGTATCACTGAGTTCATTTACCTGCAGGGGATTAAGAGATACTGGATGTGTTAACAGGAAAGTGTGTTAATGGAGTTAATTAGTCAGGTTTTATCAGGAAAAACACTTTAAAAGCAGCATCAATTATGAAATGAATACCCGTTATGTTATAGTAATTAGCATAATTCCAGAACTCTATTATAACTGGAGTGTTAATTTACTGCATCTATGTATATTCATAGCCGTGGGAACGTGTTTTATGTAGGGGTGGTGTGACGATGACATGCGAGTGTGGGGTAGCACCCTCAGCACCCTATATGAAGTTTATCTAAACAAATAATGATTTTTTTTTGTGCTTTTACACACCTGTTTTCAACAATTGTGGTGACAGCACCATGATTATAGATACAACTGAACAACCTTAAATTAATTATTCCACTTATAATCACATAGTAAAATAAAATAACATTTGAAAAACAAAAACAAAACAAGAACAAATGTACTTGAGGACATGCAGGTCCTCTGTCATTTGCCATGATGTGTACCCAGCAGTACTTCTCATGGCCTTTCATGCAGGTATGTTACTGTTTTTTAAAAGCTACAATCTAGTATAATAATATACAAGTGGTATATCAGAAATATGTGCTATCTTTTGGTTGCTTGCTTTTCTTTTCTTTTATAACAACTCTAAGGGGTTAATTCTTTTACAACTCATCCATGTGTATGCGGGAGCATAACTGACAAGTTCCTGACACAGGCAGATGTCGCTGTTCGGCATCTGCAAGGTTGAAAGGCTTCACCTTTGCTGATTCAGTCACTCTTAACTTACATTTTAAATGGAATTATCTGATTAATAATATCATGTCAATGTCAATATTCAATTGAATTCAATTTTTATTTATATAGCACCAAATCACAACAACAGTTGCCTCGAGGAGCTCGAGGACCACCAACAATCAGATGACCCCCTTTGAGGAAGCACTTGGTGACAGTAGGAAAGAAAAACTCCCTTTCAACAGGAAGAAATCTCAGGTAGAACCAGGCTCAGTCAGGGCATGACAATCAAAATAGTTAGTGACTCAGTTTCGGAGAGTGAGATTGTAGTATTTTATTGGTAGCAATTAGCAGGTTCATTCATATAATAACTTCTGGCTCTAAAACAAAAAAAAAGACAATTTGGAAACAACCAAAATATTAACAATAATGGTCCAAATTTTGGAGTCTAAAACAAGTCGTTGAAGTCACATTGGCATCTTTTATGGCATGATGGAGACCTCAAAAAAAAAGCTCCAAAAGACACAAGCAAGCTGCGGTCTACCAGATTTTGAATAAAAAATAAATTCTAGGTTGTAGCGCAAAGCTAAAGCTTTAACCTCCTTTTGTAGAGCCACATAACAAGTGAATCATGGCTTTATCCTTTGCTGCAGAATATCAGTGGCCTTCATCAGTTGATGTCCTCGGTGTCTGCTCACAGGCAGATATCTGCCTTTCCTCAGTAGAAAGAAAGTATGCTGTAACTTACCAGCTTTTAAGTCCACCTCATGGAGAGAAAACCAAGCAAGCATGGATAGGAGCGCTAAATCAAGCTTATAAAAACAATTGACAAGTCCATTTTAAAGGAGAGAGTTTTTGCTGTAGAAGAGAGTCTGCTGTCTGGGTGCCTTGTTCTTGCTCCACTAATGGAGAGATGAGTGCAGTGTACTAGCAGGGACCATAACAAAGCAACAAATACAAAGGAGTTTTATACTGAAAGTAGCGTGACCCATGAGACAGCATCTGGGGCTGTAAAAGGGAAGGTCAGATTGATGTGGCTATTCTCGCTGCCTGAAAGCAGATGTCTCCAGGGTCAGCTATAAACATGTGTTATTTATTCAGCAGGACTTAATTAAAGATGCCCGACTCAGTGTACAGTGTTAGCAGTGATTTCTTGAAGGAAGCGGCAGCATAATTCACATTAATTTATCATCTAATAGATAATCCTCAGGTGCATGCTGTCGCTCATGGCAAATAAAACCATCTGCTGTTTTCTATCCAGATTTCATTGAAATGACAGCTTTCTAATGAAATGTTATGTATAAAATCTGCCAATAGAGTTCTTTATTTTGTCACCAAAACACGAAGGAGAGCTGGCGTAGTTGGTTGATGGATAAAAGGTTTAATGTAGGTTAAAGCTGAAAGTTTGTGAAACAAAGCCCGTGCATGTAGACGAAATCTCAGGATAACAACGACGTCACTGAGGATTTTTCATTGCACTTCAGATGTTGCCTCTCAGTTCTCTTGAAACTCTGTGGGGGGCTCACCATGACTCCTTTGTCTTTTGCTGCTTTTGTGTGTTTTTTCTTCTCTTTGCGTCTGATGTTGTGTGCAGCACAAGTCACACATAGCGGATGCTGGGGATGTGCATGCTGAGCAACACTTCTGGAATAAAACATCCTGCTCTGATGACAATATGGTTTGGATATGCAAAACATGTTTAGAGTTTAAAAATATTTGTGAATAGCCTACAATCCCGATCAAAAGTTTAAGACCACTTGTAAAATGGCAAAAAAAAAAATTCATATTTTCCATGGTTAGATCTTAACAAGGTTCCAAGTAGAGCTTCAACATGCAGCAAGAAGAAATGTGAGTGAGAAAAAACATTTTATTGAGCATGCAATTTATTGAAAACAACGCTTAAAATTAAACAGGCTATTCTACAGCTGATCAAAAGTTTAGGACCACATGCCTTTAAAAGGCCAAATCTGTGCAAAAATGTGGATTCATTGTCATTTTCTGTCAGGTAGTCACACTGTCATGATGTTCTGATGGCAAAGGCAGAAAAACGTTCCCTCTTTGAACTTCGGGTTGTTGAACTGTATAAGCAGGGTCTCTTACAGGGCGTCATCGCTGCTGACGTGGGACACAGTAAGACAGTCATTTGGAATTTCTTAAATGATCCTCAGGGTTATGGAACAAAAAACTGTTGCGAAATCAGTTTTACCTCTGTTCTTTTATTCGTCGAGGCATCCAGAGACGGTGCTGGAACTCAGTAGTCATTTCACAAAACCTTTATTCATCTTTATTCATCTTCATTTAAGCATGCACTTCTAGAAGGGAAGACGAGGCCGGTGTCCCTCTGCAAATCTTCACTCCTTTGTCTGTGAAACACAGTTTTGTAGGGGTGACCCTATTATAAAACCCCCCACGGTGTGCTGCAAACTCTGTCTGTGTCTATGTGCACGAGCACGAGAATGCCTACATGTGCGCGTTCCCACGTGTCTATGTGAGTGCTCGTGTGTATGACTGTGTACGCATACCTGTGTGTATGTGTGTGCACATGAGTGAGTGTGCGTGTGGATGTGTGTGCGTGACAGTTAAAACACTGTGGGTGTAGGTGACTCCCTAGGTCATAAAACCCATCAGTTATCCAGTTACAAATGTTGAGACCCCCACCCATTCTCTGGGGAATTTTCACTCAGCATTAACTCCTCTCTGTTTTACTTTCACAGTTCAAATGGGGGAGGGGTCTCCTACAATCTACTCCTAAGTTCACGACACAGTGAGGCCTTTATTATATTGAGGGCAGTGTCAGTATCTCTACAATAGTTCTACATTCTGTGTTAACACATTTCTAAACTCTAAAATAAGCTAAACATTCCTACAAAACTCATGCAGAAGACTGCCGGAAGATCCATTTGGCTGTCCATTAAGACACTGGACGGTCCAAATCAAGGCCGTTACTGGTGCCTGGACTGCAGCCCCTTAACCATCAGACCGGATCTGAGACTGAAGGGCTTCAAAAACAAAAAACGCCTTCAAGGGCCTCGTCTCCTTGAACACCACAGAACTGACTGTTTGGACTTTGCAAGACAGCACCAAACATGGGACGGTGAAAGGTGGAGAAGGTTTAATCATGTGATGAGAAAAAACGCAACCTTGATGGTCCTGAAGGTTTCCAAAGTTACTGGCATGGCAAGGAGATGCCACCTGAGAAGTTTTCTACATGCCACAGTGGAGGGGGCGTCATAATGGTCTGGGGTACTTTTTCCTTCAGTGGAACAATGGAGCTTAAGGAGGTGCAGGGGCAACAAACGGCCGCTGGCTATGTCCAGATGTTGCAGAGAACATCCCTTATGGCTGAGGGCATTTGTCTGTGTAATAATTACTGGGTTTTTCAACAGGACAACAGCACACAATGCCCACAGGACAAGGGACTTCTTCCAGGAGAATAAAATCAACTTTTTTGGACCATCCTGCGTCTTTCCCTGATCGAAATCCAATTGAGAACCTTTGGGAATGGATGCCAAGGAAAGTTTACAAAAATGGACAACAGCTCCATTTTCGGCCATCTTCACCACTTGGAGAAATGTTCCCACTTACCCTAATGGAAATGCTCACATCAAGCATGTTGCAATAAATTTTTGAAGTGATCAACGATAATAGTAGAGCTACTGTCATGGTCTTGGGTCACTTGACCCAGCGTTTTGAGTTTTCTTGTGTTCTTGTCATTTTGTATTATGATTTATGTTTAAGTCCACTTCACTAGTCTTGAGTTTATTCTATAGTGCCAAGGTTTTTCTGTTTAGTTTTTGATTATTAGATTGCCTCTTGAGTCTTTTCCCTCCGTGTCTCTTTTTGTGCATCCATGTTTATATTTGTTGTGAGTTCTTGTTTCTTGCTTCCCTCAGTCATGTCTCTGTGTCTGTCTGCACCTCTGTGCGTGTGTTCCCGTTACTTTTACTCTGGTAGTCTCCTGTCTATGTGCGCCATGTTTTGGTTTGCTTCTGTTACTCTGAAGGTACCTTGTCTCAAGTGTTATGTTTAGCTCCAGCTGTGTTCCCCATATGCTTTATGTTCCCTCGTCATTCCTCGTCATATTTAAGCCCTTTGTTTTCTTCTGTCCAGTGTCACAATCTCTCTCATAGTTGTGTGCTTGCCCGCGTGCTTCCCCGTGTGTTTTGTTTTCTTATTTATTCCCAGTATAGTTTTGTACTATTTCCTTTCAGCTAATAAATCTGTATTTTGAGTTAAATTCCCATCTGCCTTTGGGTTCTTTTCTGCCTGCTGTGCACAGCCGAATTGTGAAAGCGACTCACTGCTGGGTTTATGTTTGGAACTTTGATTTCTGTTTTGGGGGTGGGGAGTTACAGGTTTTTTGGAGGTGTGGTCCTGAACTTTTGATCACCTGTAAAACAGCCTGTTTCAGTTTAAGCATGGTTTTCAACAAACTGCAAGCTCAATAAATTGTTTTGTCTCTCTCCCATTTCTTCCTGCTGCATGTTGAAGCTCTATTTGGAACCTTGTTAAGATCCAACCATGCAAAATATGATTTTTTGTTTTGCCATTTTAAACTTTTGATCGGGATTGTGGTAAAAACTACATGTGCATAGATACACCCTGATAAAAGTCATTAGCAACAGATGCTTCCTTTTGGTATAAAGTTCTGAACATTTAATAAAAGACATCATCTGGATCTGAATCTGTGATTTGTCAACCAGAGGTGATATACATTAAAGATGATGAGTAGTGTATGTGAGTGATAAAACGTGGCCAGATTCAGAAGATTTTAGGAATACTAGGACCCAAGATTATGGCTGATTTGTGTGACCAAGTTCAATTTGTACCTGTCCACTTTAGGCATACAGTTTAAAACATTAGGTTCTATCTTCAGTGTCTATAGAAAATCTGCAATATCTCCAGGGAGGCTGTATATTCAATCAGGATACAGAACAGGTACCCCACATTGTTTCCTCAATCCTAACAGATACATTTTATATGACCGCAAAACCACACATTGAACGAGTCTAAAGTAACTTAAAAAACTCTTTCAATAAGGTTGAAGAAGTCACTACTGATAAAGAGTTATTCCACAGCAGAGCTTCCAGTGCTGGAGGGCGACTAGTAGTGAGACTGGAAAAGGTCAGCCACTGTGATATATATACAATGGGATCGGGCCCTGATTGCATGCCTGTACCCTGTGATTGTATCAAACTCATGGACCTGTGCAGCTCTCTGTATCCAGCCAGCTACGTAGAAATGATGAAGTCCTCGTGTGTCCTGGCTCCTGTCGCAACCAATAAATCTTCCCCGGTGAGAGTCATGGGCTTGGATGTACTAATTGCTTTATTGATTTGAAGTTTTGCTCCAAGACAGCACCTGATAAACACATCAGGGAGACAAGGAAGAAAGCATATGGGCCTGTAGAGCTTGAGTGTTCACATTTATCGCTTCTAAAGACTTTTTTTTTAAAATATAAACACACATTGCAGGCTATAAACTTTCAAAAACAGAGAACATGCTGTCAGCACATCTGCTGATGTGTTTCCCCAGGTGGTGGGAGAGAACAGGAGACAAAACAATACACAGGGATGTCTGTCCCACACTCCTCATTCTGCTCTCTTGTAACAACAGCGCAAAGATCCAGCTTCGTGATTTCATTAAAAACTCAGTAGGGCATAATTTGTCTGCCTTTGTTTAGTTATGCATCGCTGACTGTGTTAAAGGGCAGCTAGAACAGCTGAGGCACAGTGGCCTACCACTAACTTTATTCTAATATCCAGTAGTCTTTATTTTTAACATGTGCCACAGGAGATTAGTTCTTAGACATCAATCACATTTGGAGAGCACCAGCAAAGAGTAGGAATGAATATTAATCAATATAGGAGACAAAGAACAACTTCATTAGTAAATCTTATTTACACCATGCCAACACAACATCTACTTTGCATGTTTATCATATTTTCTCACATCAATCAGCCAGGTTATTATTCTGATTTGTTTAGCACCTGGCATGCAAAATGCTTCACACACTGGCAAGGTAATCAACATGTGGTAAAAAAAAAGAAAGCAAAATCCCCCCTAAACGCATTCAATAACATATGTTTTTTTCTAGAGCTAGCTGGCTTTTATTGGGAACTATTTGACTATACTTTGACGATGTCCCCTGTCCCAGACTTGGCTTTACCTGGCACCATTTGCACTTGAGTGCATTTATTATTTAAAACAATTCCACAAAAAGACTTTTTGACAGCTGTAATTGTCGTTGAGTTTGCATATTTCTCTGGCTGGTACAGCAGCCAATCTACGATTCTCTCATGTTTTATTGGTCTGAGTATCCCTTCTCTTTTTTTTTCTGTTGGTGTTTAACGGTGATCCATAAACAATTTTTAGGTGCATTACTGGGCCCGTTCTTGCAGTAGTAGGGCTTTACATACTACAAAGTGCCAGTAAAAATGACAGAAAAAATATATTTTATACATAAAACTGTTGGATGAACTATTTGAACAGTAGAAGCCAATTCCTATTCATACCCATAACTCAAAAAATCTCAGTGTTACTGCAGGCAAACACAGCAAACAGAACCTATAAAACAAAGAGGCTCAATTTGGATAAAAAAAGAAAACATGAGCTAAAGAAGAACATTAAAATTAACAATAAAACCTAATCACAATAAAAGTAAATATATAAATAAGCAAATGGTGCAGCACACATATCAGATTAATCTAAAGTGTCTCTGTATGAAGATGTTGTGGGCACAGCAAGGCTAAAATAAACAGTGTTCAGTAACTTCAAATAGGATTTTGAAATAGCCTATAAGTGCTATAAAAACATGCAAATAAAAATTACAAGCAATTAAAAAACAACTTCAACACCTCCATCTGCACACATGACTCTGGTTAAACATGAATAAATAAATAAATTGTCATTCAGAGACTAAACCTATATTTGGATGCATCTGTGGAGGCACTGGTCTTTGCTCTGAGCCTCTGGGTGGGGCTTTCCCGTGGCAGTGGACTGACATTTGAGGGCCAGCGTTGCTAGGAGACTGACTGCAGCCCTGCAGCCTATGACACAAGTTATGTTTCCACCCCTTTTTCACCAAGCTCTATTAGTCATTTATAGTTATAGTCTCAGGTCAGCTGCAGAGTACATGATATCATGATAATGGATCTTTTTTGTCTGTATGTATGGTTGCCTGAGATACAGAGGTTAGCTCTGTCGTCTCACAGCAAGAAGGGCCCTGGGTTTAAATCCACCAGCTGGCTGGGGCCATTTTGCACGTTTGCCTGGATAAATTTACCCAGCAGTCCAAATGTATTCCTGTTAAGCTAACTGATGGGAAAGTCAGAGTGTATGGTTATCTGTCTTCTGTGCTAGCCTTTTGAGAGATTGGTCACCAGACAACCAGTACTTTTCTTAGTTATATTTTTTCTTCTCTTATTATTCTTTTCTTAACCCAAAACAGCTGCTATCGCTGAGTTGGAGGTAATTTATTAGTTGATGCTTCCCAAGTCCTCAGTGACTACAAAATCATCTGAATATTGTTCATAGTAGGACTCCTTCTGAAAGCAAGTTGCACCATTTTCAGTCATCTTATCTGAGCAGATGTTAAAGGATAACCTAGCTCATGGTAAATGGCCTGTATTTATATAGCGCTTTACATATCCAGTCATCCACCCATTCACACACACTCACACACTGGTGATGACAAGTTACATTGTAACCAATGTCGCACTGAAAGAGGCGAGGCTGCCGGACACTGGTGCCACTGGTTCTTTGATATATATATATATATATATATATATACACACACATATATATATATATATATATATATATATATATATATATATATATACACATATATATATATATATATATATATATGTATATATATATATATATATATATATATATATATACATACACACACACACACACGACTGCATAAGCAACTGGTTAAGAAAAAGACTGTATCATTTATGATACAGCTCATCTTAAATTGACATCTGACATAAAAACAGCATTCACAGAATCACCAACTTAAAAACTCAACTCATTTTACTGACTTTGCCACGAGTTATATGTTAAAAAGCTTTTCACCTCCACCTAGAAGTTACACCACAATCTCTGCTGTTGATATCAGTGGATCAGGGTTCTTTGACTTCCATATTTCTCTTGTTGTTCTTTAAGATAGTCTAATTTGTTACTACTAAACTAGTTTTTTGTAAAAGCTTGGCTCTGTAGTGTAGTGGTTTACACATTCATCTAATAGGTGGAAGCTTTCTAGTTTAATCCTGGGAAGAGACAAAAATCCCTTATGCATTGCATCAGGCATAAAAATCTAGAAAGATCAAATATGCAGCATTACCTGCTATGATGATCCTTTGGGAATAACAGAGCAACACAAAGTAGGTTTAATTTCTTCTGTGAAAGCTCAAGCAGTGCTTTTTGAAGCTTCAGATCTGAACTGGTAAGCAACTGATCTGAGAGGAATCCCAGCATAGCCAAACCATTGTGTAGATCTACAGACCAAGGACTGTAGAAAAGATGGATAAAGCCACCATCCTCCATTGGTTGGTGAAGCTGGATTTATAAACCTCCATATAAGTAATTTGTGTCTCACTATTGTGTTTTCATTTTCATTCTCACATATTTGGACGAGATGGTGCATTTCTACATTTCTACAGCTCGTACTAACCAGTTTGGTTAAAGAGCTTCATCCATAGTTAGATAGTTAGTTCTAAAGTAGCATAGAACAAAATTGTGGCGCACTAACCAAAACTAAAGCACAGGCTAACTTTTCATTTAAAATGGACATATTTAAAATGCTACTGATGGCACTAACATCACAAATTTTGGTGGGTTAAAAAAAAAAAACAATTTTAGTTTGAATAACGCGATATCGATTCATTAAATCCTGAACTGATTTTTAAATATAAATGTATTTTGCCAGAATTAGAGAATCTCAGGTTAAAGCTCACAAAACTACAGGGAGTGCAGAATTATTAGGCAAATGAGTATTTTGTCCACATCAGTTTGGCCATATTTCAGAGCTGCAACATCACTGGAGTGCCCAAAAGCACAAGGTGTGCAATACTCAGAGACATGGCCAAGGGAAGAAAGGCTGAAAGACGACCACCACTGAACAAGACACACAAGCTGAAACGTCAAGACTGGGCCAAGAAATATCGCAAGACTGGTTTTTCTAAGGTTTTATGGACTGATGAAATGAGAGTGAGTCTTGATGGGCCAGATGGATGGGCCCGTGGCTGGATTGGTAAAGGGCAGAGAGCTCCAGTCCGACTCAGACGCCAGCAAGGTGGAGGTGGAGTACTGGTTTGGGCTGGTATCATCAAAGATGAGCTTGTGGGGCCTTTTCGGGTTGAGGATGGAGTCAAGCTCAACTCCCAGTCCTACTGCCAGTTTCTGGAAGACACCTTCTTCAAGCAGTGGTACAGGAAGAAGTCTGCATCCTTCAAGAAAAACATGATTTTCATGCAGGACAATGCTCCATCACACGCGTCCAAGTACTCCACAGCGTGGCTGGCAAGAAAGGGTATAAAAGAAGAAAAACTAATGACATGGCCACCTTGTTCACCTGATCTGAACCCCATTGAGAACCTGTGGTCCATCATCAAATGTGAGATTTACAAGGAGGGAAAACAGTACACCTCTCTGAACAGTGTCTGGGAGGCTGTGGTTGCTGCTGCACGCAATGTTGATGGTGAACAGATCAAAACACTGACAGAATCCATGGATGGCAGGCTTTTGAGTGTCCTTGCAAAGAAAGGTGGCTATATTGGTCGCTGATTTATTTTTGTTTTGTTTTTGAATGTCAGAAATGTATATTTGTGAATGTGGAGATGTTATATTGGTTTCACTGGTAAAAATAAATAATTGAAATGGGTATATATTTGTTTTTTGTTAAGTTGCCTAATAATTATGCACAGTAATAGTCACCTGCACACACAGATATCCCCCTAAAATAGCTAAAACTAAAAACTACTTCCAAAAACATTCAGCTTTGATATTAATGAGTTTTTTGGGTTCATTGAAAACATGGTTGTTGTTCAATAATAAAATTATTCCTCAAAAATACAACTTGCCTAATAATTCTGCACTCCCTGTATGTGCAACCATAAGTACAATAGTTCAGGAAACATGGTAAAATTTCTCCACTGACTAAAAGTTTATTGCATGGATATAAAGTGTATGAAAGTGCAATAAAACTTGTGGAACACAAGAGGAAGGAGATGAAATTCTACCAGAGAGTCTTTAGAGGCTGAGACAGAGGATTGACAGCCCAAATACAGTTAGGAGTTTTATCCGAAATTTTTTAAAAGTCAGTATTTAAGATGGAGAGGAAGGGCCCCTAAATAAATCTCCACCTCAGGCTCTGAAACAATAGGGATCGTTCCAGGTGGCTATAGTCCTGAATTCCCAGTCTTTTAAGGAGTTATTTTCTTTAGCTATCACTGTGACATTTTCAAGTTATCTAGCGCGCGTGCACAGACACAGACACAGACACACACACACACAGACATGAAGAAATGAGCAGCTTCTGTTGGAGCCTCCTGAGATTCATAAAGTTAAGCACTGACCATCTGCTGGAGTAGTTTGTGTTTATGTGTGTGTGTGTGTGTATGTGTGCGTCTTTGCGAAAAGTTTTATGGCAAGAAAACTCTACAAAACTTTACCGCAAAGTTTCAAAAGAAGGCTGTACTACCTAAAAATTGGGACTCAATATGTAACGAAGCAAAGCAATTCACTACATCCTTACTGCACATGTTTATTTAAAATAATAATAATAATAATAATAATAATAATGATAATAATAACTTAGATTTTTGTACAGTGCTTTTCAAGAGGCCCGAGGATGCTTCACAGAAGATTAAAAATGAACAGAAATATCGAAATGCACAAATAAAGCTAGAGGTTTAAGGTTTTGTTGAACAAATGAATTTTGAGTAGTCTTTTTTGTTTCTTAGAGGCCTCCATCGACAGGGCATTACAAAGTTCATATGGGGCGGTGGGGGCCACCATGCTGAAGGGTCTTTCTCGAAAGGTATTTACGAGTAAAGGTACAAAGAGGCCTTATGATTAGTGCAGTAAGTCCCTAGAAAGTTACCTAACTTGTATTGTTTTTGTAATAAACCACCCCATGATTCAATAATAGCCTACCAATAAGTTTCCTTTATATCGCCCTGTCTTCTTGCTACATCATCCCGCCAGACATGCTTGTTATTTGAGAGAAAGTGTCATAAATGTCACAGAAAGATATTATTAGGGGCCTGACAGATGATTTTATTTTACTACACAGAACGTTTAACCACACAGTGAAGTTAACAAGATAAGATGATATTCAGACTCAATGTTCCTGGGTATGAAAAACAAAAAAGAAACCCACATGAAAAAAAGACATGAAATCCACAGAGCCATGAGTTTTAAGGCTTAAAGATGACAAAATACCTCGCAGTAATACATAAAGCTTACTTCACAACAGTAAGGTAAACAGTGGGAAAATAGCTGGATAATGAATAAGGCAAATATCATAACCAAAGCTTCCAAGGTTTAGCTTAAGCTGAGTCAGCAGATCAAAAATTTATAGATGATCTGGAAACCATGAACAACTATACAGGAGCCAATCCATCTGGTGCACAAAGAGATATTTCAGAGGATTATTGAAAATCTTGACATAAAGGCAGCATGATTCATTCTCTGGAAAGGATTCACAACCACTTACCCAACTAGTAAGAGGGAGCGTACATCCTTAACATGTTGCCAATCTATCGCAGGGTTAACACAGAGGCAGGCAGATGGTGCACACTCAAAATCAAACCTACAGTCAATTTAAATTTTCAATTTAAAAATGCCAAAATGGTAATCTCAATATAAATATTCCTGGACAGGTTAAGGGAAAACATACAAACTCTACACAGAACTCTGAGTGGCAGAACCAAACCAACCCCTGTGCCATCTAATGACACTTAATAAAGTTTAGTTGTTAGGGATATTTCAGTCCTGCCCAAGGCTGATCAAAATGTCCTTTTACATCACAGTGAAGAGTGAAATGCAGGGGACCATGAGTCATGTAGACATCTACATTTAAAAATGTCTTCCTTTTATTTTTATTTATCTTAGTGCAACAACATGCTTTGTTGGTTATTTGGTCATTTGTTTGCAGAACCCCCCAAAAATAACTAGAAGAACGCAATAAATCACAAATCAGAAAACTCTTATGAACCAATAACAACACACCGTCTTCATCTTAAAGGGAGTTTTGCATGTAGAGATGGTCTCATCAAATCTTTACTATATAAAATAAAGGTGTGATGATGGATTGTCTTTATATAGATAAATTAATTAAATAGAATAAACTAATCAGGAATATGTTTACTGAGATAACAGATCAAGTGAGGCTGAAGACTTTATACAATTTGACTTACTTTTTGAAACTGGAGTCACTGTAACCTGCTGACCATTAAAACTAATGGAATTTTAAAACATTTTGCCTGTGACTTCACTTTTCAGCTATAGCCATCTTTTTATGCATCTGTTTTTATGTGGTGGTTCAGGTTTTAGCGAGCGCTGCAGTGCCATTGTCCCCACTAAGCAGGTATGACATGACTCAGCGGGCAAAAAAAAAAAGCTCCCTGCGTCTCAAAACAGAACAGAGAGCAGAGCTCGCTTGTTGAACTAGAGCTTCCCGTCGCCAGTTCTCTAAATTCATCTGCTGCAGGTATACAAGACACATCGCCCTCAGCTTAATAGAAAATGTGTGAATTATTTCAAACTCATTTCACCTGATTCTTTACTCACCTTGAGTTTTAATCAGATTTGAATGCAAACAGAACGCAGCTAGCCTGAGTGAGATATAGATCTTGTCTGACAGTCTTTAAATTATCACCACAAGGCCACTTACATACCACACATAAAATGTGCCAAAACAGCAGCAGATTGCTGCTTTATGCAGTTCCATTTAAACAAGTTCTCACTGACTCATTTTTTAAACATACAGTATATACATGATGGCTGAGATTTATGACATTCGCTTTGCACAAGTATGCAGCCTTAGCTTTCCAAGTTTTAATGGGTTTCATATTCCCACCTGCCAAAACTATTTTAGTGTCTGTATATATATGTAGCTGTGATAGAAAATGAATAAAATTGAAACTACTGCTGCCAGCAGTAACTTAATAAATCCCACCACAAGGAGCAAATTGACATTTGTATAAAGAGGGTGTGACACAACATTACTTTTTCAGTCTAAAGACTTACAGGTATTATAATTCTAAATTTCTGACCTTTTATCATAACATGCTGTGCTGAGATTTTTATGACGCAGAAACTCTTCAGTAGTAGACACTGCTGATTTAAGTGTATTATATTTAGCCTGAAATTCTGGGTAGTGTTCTATTAGAGATGTTCACCCAAAAGAAACAGCACTGACTTTTGTTACAGAGCTGAGTTTGACTTGTCAAGTAAAATAATGTATTGTACTAATAATGATGTATGCTTTCCTTACGTTGGCTTATGTCTTATATATTAGATATAGATAGACATATTATATTAGGCTTATATATTAGATCAGCAAAATAAAGAACTAAAATCTTACAAACTCAAGCTGTGGTAGGATAAAAAATGTGTAAATTCTACCAATGATGCATTTATGCTGTAACGAGACAATCCTAGGACAGCATATTACTAAGATCCTGATTTTGTGTGACGGCACTACCTAACAAACTAGACCGGCAAGTCTGCAGTTGCAGGCACCATTCCCCATTGACCCCTAATGCCGTCCACTCGGTTTTAAAAAATAATGAACATAATATCATGATATCAGTACTGTCTCTGTGTTGGGGATGATAAAAAAGTTACTGCTATTGTGTCACATGTGCAAAGGTGTCCAATTCTCTTGCTTTAAGGACAATTATGGATGGATCATAAACTCAAGAGACTTTTATAACCAGCTGGAAGCAACAATCTTACTTCAGCTCTTGTTCATGTTTGGCCAAAACTCTGATTATTTTCCTTACAGGTGACTCTTCAGTAGTTTGAGAGGAAAATGAGTTCTGTGTGCAGAAAAATCCATTTGACCATATATAACATTTTATTTTCTCTTTTCATAAAGCACCTTTAGGCCTTTCCTATTTCCTATTTTCTATTTGATTAGTTTGGGGAATGTGAGATTTCCAGACACAGAGCAGGTGTCGCACCTCTATTTTTTTCACACATTATTCATGTTTAGAGCATTCATACTTGAGAGACAAATACAACACACATGTTGAAGGTGACACTTCCCCTTGTTCTGTAATTGTAGTAGAGGTGCAGTAGGGTTAAGATGTTCATTATTTAGATTTTATTGCTCGTACCTGGGGAAAAATGCACAAGGTGTCATCACAAAGTTGGCCTGTAAAAGTGGAAAATTTTTATTTAACGACTGAAGTAATAAAAAACAAAAATTAACAGCAAAGTGGTAACAACACAGCAGATTGCCCAAGTGCCTGTTTTTGGTACTGGGGTACCTCAAAAATTAAAGTTGTATTAGAGGGTCAGTCACATGAATTACAGTTCACCTCCCATATGCTCCTATTAACCCAGCATTAATCAAAGTGGAAGGCACACACTCACAGGGAATTTCAGTATATAAGGTTGTATTTGAGAGCAACAGCAAATCCAAGCTAACCAAAGGTAACTCCTTTCCAGGGAAGTTCAAACACAAATATTCACAAAAATAATGAACGCTTACTCTTAGTACTACTACCAAAACAACTACTACTAATAATAATATTAATTCAAAAAACCCAGAGAAACTGAAGTTAGAATTGTTTTGCAATAAACCTCTACACTACACCGGAAAGAAATTAGATACTTTTTATACTGTTAAACATTTTAAATGTTTAAAGCGTCTCAGCACATGTATGTGTAGTGAGTCGACGTAGCTGGTATTTAAGTAGGCAAATCTTTTATTTTACAGTGGCAACCTGTAAGCAGCAGAGCATCTTGAGGAAATGGGATTATGACTAAAAATAAATAGTACAAGGGTGAAAGAACGTCACCCACTTGGAGCTTTTAATTAAAAATAAATAACAATAAACCTTTAGTTTGGTTTATTATGTGTCTGTGAAATTTCCTGCCTTAAGGTTGCAAGCAATACTTAAACACAGGGGCATACAGTGACTTTTACAGAAAGGCAAACTTAGCAGTTGATATTACACATCAGTGTGATTTGCTTGTTTCACATGCATCTATGCATATATTTAAGTGGAAGTTATACACATTATCCACAATGCACATTAATCAGAAGAGGCCTCAGGGTTGTCTGTTTCCCATCATGAAAGGCTGGAACTGTAAAACCTGAGAAAATAAAGGAAACTTGTAGTCAAGCTAGACTCCAGAGAAAACAGCTATCTGCAGCCACCAGATGACAGTAATTTACAGGATGTATGCAAACAGGGAACATAAGAATCTGTATGTGACAGAATGCTCTGGAAGTAGAGAGATGCCTTTTTCTTTGGCATGTTTAAATTGATGTATATTTTTGGATTTCACCGGACAAGCATTGCTTGTTTTGCTTGCCCTAATGGAACGCTCATGCCTAAACATCAAACATGTACTTCATTTGTCTCAATGAGAGGACACACATATGGAAAGTGTTTTTGCTCAATTAGCAGGCGTCTCTTCCCTGCTCTAGTTGTAATCATCACAATGAGAAATGATAATGGAACTTGACAGATTGTTGGATGCCGTGTTTGAATCTGATTCAGACTAACTCACCATGCATATACAACGAGCTGTACGCCTGCCATCAAAGACAGAGCAGCCAATCACATGCCAGAATTGTGTTGACTCATCTGTATTGATACTGTGTGAGAATGTCATGCCTGTTTCACTTGAAAAGGACAGGCTCCTATCTGCTTTTAGCACATTTCTATGACTCTTGTGCTATATGTTGCAACGGAAGAGATAAGAACAACTCCCACAATAGTTCAGAGCTTCTGTAGCTGACAAGTCCTTGTAACTTGGTCTGGCTATCTAAAATTAAGGGGTAAAATTCCACACTGGCTTGTCATCATCGTTTATCTGCAACAGAAGGGCATCACTCTGAGCAAGGTCCTGGAGCTCTGCGTAGCTGCAGACTTGGTAAAAGCACAGCTGTGAGTCAGAGGTGTGATGTCAGCATAAAGTGCCATATGGAGCGAGGGAGAAGAGCATGTCCCCGAGCCGCTGAAGTAAACGAGGAAAAATAAGCTCATTAATGGAGTAAATAAAGTCTCCAATGACAGCAGCTAATGGGTTAATGTAATTTTATTATGCTAATAAATCTCAAAGGGATCCTATGCTGTACATGTATACCGCTGATAATGACTCACCGGAATGGATTTGAGAATTAGACCAAAAGAACGAGATGCCGATATTACTTTGCATTCTAAGTGCCTCACTGACTTGGATTCATCTGTATGGATTTCCTGTGCAGTTTTCCTCCAGACAACAAATTACTGTAACGTGGCGAGATTTCATTAGTTTCATTATAAATGGTGATAGTGAGCAAAAATCAATGATGTAAGCCTCGGTCAGCTTATTTATGACACAAAGTGGGATCAAGTTACATTCCAGGGGAGTATACTGTGATATGAATAAACAGTTGTCTGTGCTCACATGTGAATACCAAGTTTTATTTCATGAGATTAGCGTAGACTATGTCCTTTCAAACATCAGTCGGACTATCTTCACTTTACCAAAAAATTGAACAGCATTAAAAAATGTTTCTTAGTCATCGAACATTCATAATATTTTGTACTTATTTGCACATATAAAATGTCGAGAATAAGAAAATGGAGACTGTGCAGTCATCCCGTGTGTGTGCATATGTTGCTGAATATACAGCTCCCAGTATGAATGGCAAATGCAGGCACACAACTTTAATTAACATGAATTAACATAATGGAATTGCCTCAGAAACTCCGTAATCCTCTGGACCAAAGTGACGGCTAAACAGAGAAGCACTGAGACAAGACTCAAAGCTGTTGGGAGAAAGCGAGAGAGAGGAAAAAGTGGTATTATTATGGCCTCTCAAAAAAAAAAGGAAAAAAAAGGGAGAGAGCTGTATGGAAGGAGATCGTGAAGCAGTTTAGTGCCAGCGCATCCTCCCAGAGAAGCTAGGAAGAAAGGTAAAAGAAAGTGGTTTGATTTAGAAGTGCTCAGTAAATGGTGCATTGCAGCCGAAAGGAAAGAGAAAGGATGTGAGGGTCTGAGGAGAAGACCGTGGGCGTGCTCTCCCAAACTGCTGCCTCATTGGGGACGTGTCAGTTCCTGGCAGTGATCCAGTTGAGGACCGTGGCATTACGTTTAGTGCTGAAGCTATACAGCTGCTGAGCTGACTGCTGCAGAGGGACGGGCCTTTACTCGATTGTGGGTTCACTCCTCTATTCTCATTTTCTTCTTGCTACATCGGAGACTCTTAAGCTTTTATGGCCTAATTGGAGCCAAACACCATCATCAGCCTATTAAGTTAAATGTATTGTAGTTAGTTTTGTATCACACTTAAACACATAAGGACCTACATTAGGTGAGGTATAAATATTTAAAACTATGAGGTGACACTCATGATTGTGTGATTTGGATGAACAGTATGTCTGTGGAGTGACGGAGAGTTGTTTATACAGAGTAATATGGTTTCCTAATATAGAGCCTCTGTTTCTTTGACCTGCTGGTTGGGGGCTGCTCAAAGCACACATGAAGTTTATTCAAGGATTTGCCATCCTATGATGTCAAATACTGCCCTTCTGTCAAATGCAGAGTTATGACTTTCAGTTTGCTGATCTTTAAAACAGAACCATTATTTCCAGGCATGGCCAGTGCATGAAATTAACCAGAGTACGATGTTGGAGGCATGATGGGAACTGAGAATCTGGGAACTTGCACTTGGGACACCTTGCGTGGATGTGTAAGGTGTAGATGGCTTTGAAGCAGCTGTGTCTGTGCTCTAGGATGACAGTGGGCTGGTTTATTTGGTCAAATATTGAATTTTGAGGCAGAAAAGACAAAAGATTTTCTTAACTTGTACTTATTGGTGTCCTCTCTAAAATAAGGATTATATATAGGGGTTGATCAAAGGCAGAGGAAAACAAAGATTATTCCTTAAACCAGATTTTACAGCAAAATTTAATTTATTTCTGAAGAACAAAGTTTTGCCAAAATTGGCAAATCATCAGTGAATGTCCTTAATAACTCTAAAGTAGTCCAGACCGAGGTCATAGGAAGAAAAAGAATACTGTGGGAAAGAAGCCAATATTCAGAGAATAAAGTTAGAATTTGACTGTTAGACTATTTGCATGGAGACAAACTCAGTCAGTCCTCCAGCCTAAACTGAGATGTTGCTACACAAACAAGCTTGATTAAATGAACAGTGCAATTCTTTATTATGCAGTCATGGCTGGAACATCAAAGTTTTGCTGTGTAGGTGGACACGCTGATGATCATGTTACAAACAAAAGAACATCAAAACAAATTGTGCAGAAAATATGTTTGAAGTCCACAATGGCAGTCTGAGGTTCGTGGATTGAACAGCCCTCACATTCACCTGGGTCTTGTTTATCCCCGGCTGATGAGAAGTGAAGCGGTGTCACTCTCACTTCCGTGCACAAACTGTCTGAAGTACTTGAGTATAATTGCCAATAAACAGCACCTTGTGAAATGGACTGAATTCATTTTTCTTGCCTCTTCAACCATTGTCCTCTGGCCTCTCCTTATTTCTCGATCTGAAGAACATCCACTCCCGTTTCAGCAGCTTTTCTGCTTTATCTCATGGATTACATGCTGCTGCATAACCTCAAAACCATGTCCTTCATCAGATCTCTGTCTTACAGTTTTAAAGTTTGACAGTGTGCACTTTGGTTCCTGGAAAAATTCCAAAGTAGGGTAAAATTGCCTTCAGTAAAAATGACTCTTTTCAAATGTGTGAGTAAGATCATTATGAATGCACTTTTAACATAAAAATACACTAAATAAATGAATAAAAATGTCCCTTCCAGTAAAAAACGAAGAACTCTGTGACATGAGAATAGATTTTGACATTTTTGGGAGCGGCAGCAATTCTGTAAGAATCTCTTGAGGATCAGTCGAAGGTAAGTGACGGAAGTGACGGACAAGGTAAGCGACCCATGTTGTAGGTGACGTCAGACGCCGGAGATTTTGGCGGAGAAAAAGCAAATGGTAGCATAGAGTTTAACAAAGGTTTTTCAAGCTTCAGTATTACCAAATATACTAATCAACTGTCATATAACTAACAACATCTGTTTTATCATCTCTAACACCCTGGAGGACAACGGGGAGAGTTTAGACGCTCTCCAAGATTACATCGACCGCTGTTTTCAAGATTTAGTAATGAATAAGGCCCAGAGTGCATCTTCCCCGGCCAAAATTGAGACGGCGTCATCGAAGAGATGTCGCCCGGCAGACTCCCCCGGTACAACATCGCCTGCCGGCAAAGACATCGCAGACATCCTGGAGTCAATCGACAAGCGATTGTCCAGTTTCGATGCGAGGCTGTCCCTGGTGGAGATTTTACACCGGGAATTTAAATCTCTGAGAGAATCCCTGGAATTCAGCCAGCAGCAGGTGGAAACGCTTGCCGCTGAAAATGCCACGCTACGGGAGTCGGTCAAATCTCTCACCGATAACGTGACCCAGCTAAACATTGAAAATAAAAAAATAAAAGAGTCCGTTATCGATCTACAAGCCCGTAGCATGAGAGATAATCTTGTGTTTTCTGGTATTCCAGAAACTGCTGGAGAGGACGCAGAGGCAACGGTGAAAAGCTTCATTAAAATCCATCTGAAGCTGCCGGAGGACACCGTAAAGAACATCAACTTCGATAGAGTACATCGCTTGGGGGGTGTGCGGTCGCGGACCGGGAGACCACGGCCTATTGTGGCCAAATTCGGTCAATTCAAACAGAAGGAACAGGTGAAGAGTCGCGGCAGAGAGCTGAAAGGAACGGACTTCAGCGTGAACGACCAGTTCCCCAAAGAGATTCTGGAACGACGCAAGGTCCTGTTCCCAGTTCGACGTAGCTTCATCCAGAAAGGCTCCCGTGCTGTCATCGCCGTGGACCGGCTCTACGTGGACGGACAGCTCTACCGCGACCCCGGCACCACACCGTGGTTATATTGACTGCACTCCAGATAAGAACCCGCTACACTCTTTTCTTATTCATTCACACTTTCTCTTTTAACATGGGTTTAACCTAGTAATATCAATATGATGTCATAGCAGATATAACACCGTCACCCTCCGTCATTGCTTTAATTGGAATGTTTCCGTTTCGTTTCTTTTTTGTTGTTGTTGCTCACAGTTCATGTGGTTTCTTTCTTTCTCTTGTCTTTCACTGCTGTGATCACCTACTTCCCCACTCACCTACAAACAACACCCTCTATTTCTCCATATTTTCACACCACGATCACGCAAACACATCAGCTCAACGGCAGCACATTCACAACAGCCTCACAGCACGCATAGACTTGCAGGACACATAAGCAAGCCACGCTTGTTCATATTAGTGAATATTCACACACATAGTCAGACTTATGGAGCCTCTCACCACACTTCTTTTTCTCTTTCTATTTACAAACAAGGGATGTTTCCACATTCTCTCCACCTGTCTAAACGAAACACCCAGCATACTTCATTAGACATACACACACAATTATGGGCATGCTGAGGTTTGTCACATGGAATATAAATGGAGCTGGCACCAGAGGAAAGAGGTTAAAGATATTTAACCAGCTTAAAAAAAACTACAGGCAGATGTTGTTTTATTACAAGAAACTCACAGACCTGTCACAGGTTTAAACGAACTTAAAACACCTGAGTTTCCTAACGTGTTTGCAGCCTGTTATAATTCTAGACAACGGGGAGTAGCAATTTTAATACATAAAAATGTTAATTTTACAGTACTCGATACAGTTATAGATCCAGAGGGTAGATTTCTAATTATTAAACTATCAATATTGAACAAAAAACTATGTATTGTAAGTATATACGGTCCAAATGTTGATGAACCCTCATTCTTCCACGGATTTTTTAGTGCACTCTCTGAACACCTTGATTGCACACTCATTCTTGGCGGTGACCTCAACCTTGGACTAAATGAAGACATGGATAGGCTCAACACAACAGGAACTCAGCGCAATTGGCAGTCCACAAATATAATCAAACAGTATATGAGCGACTTTGGTCTTTGCGATGCATGGCGCTCTCTTCACCCCACCAGTAAGGAATATACTTTTTTCTCGCATGTTCATCACTCTTACTCTCGTCTGGATTATTTTTTGGTCAGCAGCTCACTGCTGTGTGACATTTCAGACACTGAGATTCATCCTATAGCTGTCAGCGATCATGCTCCTGTATCTTTAACACTAATGCACAAGAATAACACTACGCCAAGAAAAAACTGGAGATTTAATATATCACTACTTAAAGATGAAGACTTTATTAAATATTTTAAAAAGGAATGGACTTCATATTTAGACTTTAATGACACTCCCGGAATATCTGCTTCTGTTCTATGGGAAGCAGGGAAAGCTGTGATGAGAGGTAAAATAATTTCCCCTTCTCATCACACAAAAAGAAAGAAGAAAACAAAAATATTCAGGAATTAGAAAAAAACATCAAATCACTAGAAGAAGCCTACGCGTGCGACCAAGATCAGGAAACATTGAACAAAATATGCAAAACAAAACAAGAATTAAATGAAATTATTAATAAAAAAAACACAATTCCTTATACAAAGACTTCGCTTGCAGAATTTTGAACACAGTAACAAATCAGGTCGATTTCTAGCTAACCAGCTAAAAATAAATAAAGAAAAAACAACTATATGTGCGGCTAAAGACTTATCGGGGAACATAATATATGATCCTGGAAGAATAAACAACATTTTTAGGGATTCCTATGAAACTTTATACTCACCACAAATAAACCCATCTAAAAATGAAATTGATCTGTTTCTTGACAACGTAACTCTTCCAAAATTACTAGATAGTCAAGCAATGGAACTGGATTCGCCACTGACGCCAAGTGAACTCCAGGAAGCCCTGATAAGTATGCCCAATAATAAGGCTCCAGGTCCAGACGGCTTCCCTGCAGAATTCTACAAAGAATTCTGGATAATTTTGGCACCAGTATTCCACGGCATGTTGCAGGAAATCGAGGAAAATGGCAGACTACCACCAAATATGAATTCTGCCAACATTAGTCTCCTGCTAAAATCAGGCAAAGACCCTTTATTTCCCCCAAGCTATCGTCCAATTTCTCTTTTAAATGTAGACCTTAAAATAATCTGCAAAGCTCTCTCAAAGAGATTAGAGAAAATGACCCCCCTCTTAATTCATCCTGACCAAACTGGTTTCATAAAAGGTCAGCACTCCTCAACAAACACTCGTAGATTACTTAATTTAATAGACTACTCATACGATAAAAACATCGAAACCATAATATTATCTCTAGATGCAGAAAAAGCATTTGACAGAGTTAACTGGAAATTTTTATTCGCAACTTTACACAAATTTGGTTTTGGAAACTCTTTCATAAACTGGATAAGAATATTATACAATTCCCCAACAGCTCGTATCAGAACAAATGACCAGACATCCTCCAGCTTCTATCTTCTGAGGGGCACCAGAAAGGGATGCCCACTCTCCCCTTCACTTTTTGCAATTTTTATCGAACCTCTAGCAGCAGCATTTAGACAGGCTACAACAATTAAGGGCATAAAATGTAAGAACATAGAACATAAAATCAGTCTCTATGCGGATGATGTGTTGCTTTTTCTGCAAAACACACAAACCAACCTCTCTGAGGTAATTACTTTAATAAACTGGTTTTCAAGAGTTTCAGATTATTCAATTAACTGGCCAAAATCTACAGTTCTCCCCATTAACTGCTCCTTCCATAATTCTTCCTCTGCCCCACTGCAATCCGGAAATATTAAATATTTAGGTATTAATGTCTCTCCTAAGCTTTCAGACTTAACTAAATTAAACCACATCCCACTTCTAAAGAAAGTAGAAGGCGATCTGACTAGATGGAAATCTTTACCCATATCACTCATGGGAAGGGTCGCCACTATAAAAATGATGATCTTGCCAAAAATAAATTACTTATTTTTGATGATCCCTAACAAACCATCACAAGATTGGTTCAGATCTCTGGATTCATATATTTCCAAATTCCTTTGGAAAGATAAACCCCCGCGTATCAGCTTAAAAACGCTACAAAGAACCAAGGATAGAGGAGGATTAGATCTGCCTAATTTTCACCAATACTTCTTAGCCAACAGGCTTCAGTTCATCTCAGAATGGTTAAAACATACCTTCTTAGTTGAGCCCTGGCTAGATGTTGAACAGGCACTATGCAAGGATCTAGAGATTTCAGACCTACCATTTATTAGCTCAAACATCAAAAGACATGAATGCTTTAAAAGTATCAACATCAGCTTTTCTCTGACAGCATGGTGGGAGTTTCTAAAAATAATGGAGTCTTCATTAATCCCATGCAAACGTACACCTATCTGGAATAACCCTGACATATTACAAAACAATAATATGATTAATTTCCCAGAATGGAGTTGTAAAGGAATTAAATACTTAGAACATATATTAGAGGGAACAGAATGTATTCCATTTGACAGACTAGTTGCACAATATGGGATCAACAAGACAAGATTTTTAGAATATCAACAAATTAAATCCATAGTAAAAAAGAAATTTAACCTCAGTCAAGTTGAATTACAAACACCACTAAGTGCGGCACATTTTCTTACTCTTAAATCCCCCAAATTATTATCTAAAATATACAGAACACTTTCTAAATTAGATGAATCAATATCCCTTCCTATTGCAAAGTGGGAAGCAGATTTATCAGTCAGCTTAGACCAAAACTTCTGGTCTCAGATTTGCTTAAAAACCTTTAAATTAATTAAAAATCCCAGTCTGCAATTAATACAATACAAAATACTACATAGAGTGCACTATACAGGTCATCGGATGTTCAAGATGGGCTTTACATCTTCCAACAACTGCTCACACTGTCAAGGCAATACACCAGACAATTACATCCACGCTCTTTGGTTCTGTCCACCAGTGCAAAAGTTTTGGCGCGAGATATGTGAAGACTTATCAAAGTGTCTGAAATGTAACATTCCAACCTCCCCCTTAGTGTGTTTACTGGGCAGCTTAGATAATGTCACTTCAGAAAAGAATATAGCCCATATGATTTTCACTGCCCTATGCATAGCCAAGAAAACAGTCCTCATGAACTGGAAAAATAAAAATAATCTTAATTCTAACCAATATAGAAATTATCTATTAGATTACATTAGTCTTGATACAGCCTCTGCCACCACATCAGATCAATTGCTCTGGACTCCTTTTATCAGCTCCATCACCTAGTGGGGGTGGGGGGTCATAATTTGGTCCCACCTTCACTGTTGTGATTGGTGTGGGGGTAGGGGCAGGCTTAGGGCGTCGGGGGGTTCCCCGGAGGCATCTTCCTTGGGGGGCTCAACCCGGGGTAGCGGTCATGTCCGGTTGGGGGCTCTGTTGGCTCTCAGGTGACTGTTTCCTCGCGGCTGCGTGCAGCGGGGCTAGGGGAGGGTCTGTGCTGACGGACGTGGGTTACTGACCTGGTAGCCTGGCTGGCCCTGGGTGGGTCCGGGATGGGCGTGAGGTTCTGGGGGCGCTCCGTCTCTGGGCTGGGGCCCGGGCCTCGGGGGCTTGGATCCTGGTTGGTGTGTTGCCGGGGTTGTGGGCGGGTGGGTGCATGGGGGCCCGGCCCTGGAGCAGGGTGCCGCCGGTGCGTCGAACCACCTGGGGGGCTCTTCAACTGGTGGGGGAGATGGTCACATCTTGCAGGAGCTTTCCTCTCTTCAGGAACTCTCTCTGCAGGAGGGGGAGATACAGGAGAGGTGGAGGAAGATCTCAGCCTGGGCGTTTACTGTCTTATGTAGTCTGGAAGATGAGTGGATGGTGGGGTGGGTGCAGTTTTCTCTGTGGTGGGGTTGGGTGGACTGTCCCAGGCTCTGTGTGGCCGGGAGGCGCTGCTGCACTGGGCCCGGTCTGGATGGGCCTGGGCCCCCTTTCCCTGGCGGGTCGCGGAGTGTGGGAGTGCCTACTGGGGTCAGCGGGGGAGCTGGCCCCAGGGAGGGGTTACCTGCCCCTCCCTTCCTTCCCTCCCCATCTCCAGCTGCCTCTCTCTTCCAGCTCCACCACAACCACCCACACATGCAGGGCCTTGGAGTAGGGGTATGTCACCAGGGTGCAGAGGAGGCTACCCCCCCCTCTGTCCCCTTCTGGCTGCCTCTGCCTCAATTTTATCCCACAACTTAGACATTCACATTATTCACACTCTCATTACACATACATATAGGATCTTGGGGGTGGGCACAATCACGGAGTCCAAATTACCATCAGGGTGTACACCTCACCCCTGACGTCATTGCCCACCTCTCAATTTTAAATACACTTAGACATTGAGGGCTATCAGGAGGGACTATGCGCTTACCTGCTGCTCCTTGGCAGGTAGCTCCATGCCCTCCTGGGTTTTAATTGCACCTTAGAACACACATGCATCAACACTACAATGAGTGGGTGGAGGGAGGTTTGGAGTCTTCTCCCACCCCCATTCTCTGCGGCCTGCTGGAGCGGGAGGGCTAGGTGGAGTTGGCCGTCCGACTGCGGTCTGGAGTGTGGGGCCTCCCTGCTGCTACGGAGTCGGGGTGGTCTGCCTCTCCCCACCGCAGGGAAAAGGGTAACACCACCTGGGTCTGGGTGCAGTTCCCCCCTCCAGGGGCAAGGGTACCTAGACCCGGTTTGTAGAGTACGCTTGGGGAGTGTGATCGTGTGTACAGCGTCTCTTTATGTCTGTCTCCACGTTGGTTGAGTGTGGAGTGAGTGCATATGAGAGCATGAGGGGGGGAATGGATGTTTGTGTCTGTGTGTGCCTGTATGTCTGTGTCTATATGTCAGGTTGGGTATCAGACGCCACCTCTCTGGGGACACCTCAGGCCCTCCAAGGTTTGGAGGCCTATCTCCACCTACCACCACTTCCCCTGCCGGTGGCGGACTCCCTCAGGTGTCGGTGCGTTGGTGGTTCTTTGTGTCTGGGGGTGGGCGCCCAGGTACACACCGGCTCACTCCTTGGCGGCCGCTTATCGGGGCCTGGAGCCTGGGGCTCGCTCGGGCCACTTCGGGGGTGGGGTGCCCCCGGCCTCTCGGCCTGGGGCTCGGTCACTCAGGCACAGCTGGCGGCCGGCGGAGCTCACGGGCGCGTCACTGCAACTCCCCCTGGCTTCTGCTCCGCGGCTGCTGAGTGAACCCTCATCTGGGACTCTCCTCAGCTCTTACTGGAACAGTGGCGTGGCTGCCCCTCTGTTGGTCTTCCATGGTTTCTTGTGTTCTGGGGGCCTCTGGATGTCTGGAGTTTTGATCTCCTCCATACCTGCCTCACACCCTGGAGGACGGGGCTGTGGCCCCCCCACACTCCCTAGCAGATCGTTACATGGAGAAACCTTTGGAATACAAGAGCGCTGATCCACACAGGTATGCACACGGGTGTTCACTGCTCGTAGACCCAAATTACACCTTTCTTGGCTGCTACTTCGAAGCACATCTGTCCTACGTGCTGCACAACAACATTGAATATTTAGTATTTACTGCTGTTTACACTTAGCTAGATTAATGCGATGGTGTTGTGTTTAGTATGTTGCTTTGTTTCTTTTTTTTTTTTTGTCTTTTTTTGCTTGTTTTCTATTCTTCTCTCAACAGGTGATCCAGGAGATTTTTTTTCTCCCCCCCTTTCTCACTGTCCCTCTCCCCTTCTGTTTTTCCTTTCCTTCCTCTTTCTTTCTCCCTTTCCTATCTCTCACTCATGTCTGTCCCGTCTGTAACATCTGAAAATAAAATATAATAAATAATAAAAACAAAGATCGACCAAATGGACCAATACGGCAATGCCACGATGATCCATTTGGCAAAGTAAATCCATTGGGTATCCTTGTTGGTCTTCAGACAACAATTCTGATGGCTAAAGAACCAAATGGGACAGGCGGAAAAAAAAAAAAAAAAAGAATCTCTTAACCACAGTGCCGGATTTGTCTTCTGTGTGTTTGCGTGTGTGGCACTTATTATTTCTGGAAGTTGTTGATAATTACCATCAGCGCTCCAGGGAGGGTGATTATTTCATCACAATTTTATTGTAATAAAAACAGCATTTTTGAAAAAAAAAAAAAAGTGTTCACTGTAATTTGCTATTGTTATGCAAAATCTTCTCCCAAATGTGTCTGTGTGCATTTTGCTTACTGCAAATACTGAGCCCTGTGGAAAACACACAGATGGGAGATTTTTTGTGTGTTTGTTTGTAATATTTCTTACATAAATTAGGCTCTCAAGCAAATAAACCTGCCATGGGAAGAAAAAGATGCTACTTAGTTATTAAATACAGAATCTCTCAGTATTTTTCCTATAAAGTGGAACAATGCAATGTGTTCAGTTTTTAAAATACATATAAGTACAGTTATTATAGATGTGGCAATACTAGTGGAAAGCAACATCTGGAAGAAGGAACATAAGATCAGGGGCTGAAGCACCAGCTATAAAAACAAGAAAATACACAAATAAATCTGTAAAAAATGTGTTTAAAAAATTAAAAATAACCAACTTCACTCAACTGAATTCAGATTTGTTTTATACCCAAATCTGACCCAGAACACTAAAACCTTTTTTTTTTCTGTTTAGGGAATGCAAGTAAAAAACTGAAATTTGGCACATGTATCAGAAAATATTGAACTATAATAGCTATACATTTGGTTTATTATTTTATGACTTATATGGTGTAAAATGGGGTCTAGGGTTATGGTCATCTTTTTACCCCTTCTTAAACTGTGTGAAAAAACTACTGTGGTAACAATGATGTATCATTTCATGCTATCAGGCTGATTGTGAAAGCTAATTAGTACTCTGACATGCTCAGAGTACCACCAATCACTGGGAAAAAAGTAGATGATGTTTAGCTAGTTAGCTAGCTTACATAAATTATTGTTTGTTTTCTACTATGACTAAAAGTAAACACAGTAATTAGCCACCCTGCCATTTTGCTAACTGCAATAGGGATACTGACTGAGCTAATCACCCTGCATATTCATCTGCACATGCACATTTGTTTGCATGTTTAAGAATGTGCAGGGTTGTTTACCGTGGAGGTGGAACATGCAAAGTTAGGAGCCATATTAACAGGGAAAAGGGGCTGTAATAAACTAGAATTATCCTTTAAGTCGGGTCTTTCAGTTGAATGATTTTCAACTACCGGCAGCCCTGATGTTGCACAGTGAGACTGATCATGCCGAGTACCAGCGGATTACATGCATGCATCATTTCCTTCTAATCCCCTGTGCATATTGAGAACTGTAGCGACTGCTACAGAGGAATAATTACAGAATCCAAAAACTCTGAACTGCTTTTGCTGAAAAATGTAGATGCAAGTTATATCAGAAACAGTGTCTCCTTTAATGATACTCCTTTCCTCCTCCTCCTCCTTTCATGGTTTCTTTTAATGGCAACATTTTACTGGGGGAGAGCTAGTTAAAATCAGTATTATAGTATAAATAGCTTTCTCTATAAAATCTATGTTTTTCATTATGAATATTTCTATTCATGGCAGCTCAAATTGGAGCAAGCAGTGTCTTTCTTGAAAGCAGCAGCAGCAGTATATTTTTATGTTGGTCTTAACTAACTAGGTGCATTCCCTTAGGTCTTAAAGGAAGACTTTGGTGTGATAAGAAAAAGTGCAGAAGAGACACTTGCACTGCAGAAGTTGGAGCGATAACTTTTTCCCACAGAGAAATAAAGGATTTCATAAATTAGAGCACAATGAAGCTGCTTCGTGCGCATGCACCTCCTTAAAAGACTTGCCTGTGGGATAAACGAGAAGGGAGCAAGTTTTTTTTTTTTGTTTTCTACATCTCTGACAGCTACAACTGCTCTAACAAGCAGAGTTGTTTACCAGCCCCGAGGAAGGCCTTCTCAAAACATAGGAAGGACAATTTTGGTCCCAAAGCTTGGCCTGTGAGCACATGCTTGACTGTGAGGTGTCTGATGTAGCGTATCAAATACAGGCAAGGCCCTGGGGGACTGGAATCGGCATGCTGCCACTTTAGGCACCTGTCCAAATGCCTGGCACACACTCAGATAGTTTAGAGGTGCTCCTCACTTGAAAGGAGATGATAACTGGTGCCAAGAAGCAACCTGCAACAGAGATGAAAACGCCAACACACTCAGTGAGATTCAGCCTGTATGTGACATAAAGCTGGGGAGGGGTGGCGAGTTGGTGAGAAACCCCTAGAAATCACAAGCAGAACAAGTCTCATCACTTAGTGTGACTGTTTGCTTTGGATCCATGTAAGCTTACATGCACCGCTTTCATGTTTCTCCACTCTAATAGATGTTCACTGTCTAAGTCTGGACTGAACAGAGTTCTCCCTTTTGATAATCTGCCAGCTGAAGTGTGTCAAAAACAAACAAAAATAGCTTCTCATACAAAAGCAACAAATTCTGAAAAGTGAAGTCAATGCAGAGTACCAAAACCTGCAGTTCCTCTAAAGACCACTAGAGGTGGGCTTCAAAGGCAAGTCAATTCCATCTTTACAGGATTTGAAAAATATGTTTACAGCCATTTATGGAGGTGGATTTTTGAACCCCCCGCCGCCATTTTACACACTCCTTGCCAGTGTGTTAGTTTGACCTGTACTATCAAACTCAAGAAAAGTGAATACAACTTTTATTTTCATGAAGTTTATGCTTATGCTATGTGTCTCAGGATCACAGCCCAGACTTGCTTGCCAGCAACTTCCAGCTAAAACTAACACCAGCCAGATAAGCCACAACAGTCTCCCACCTGCCAGCTCCATGCACATCTTCTCTGCCTGCCCCGTATACCAGCCAATAAAACTCCAATGATCTCTCAACTTAGCCCTTGCCTCCAACTTTTTTTTGCAGCATTTCAGGCCAAGGTCTACTCCAAAATTCAATAATTTGAAATAAAACCTATCTTGCTTGCTACCTCACTGCCTGTGCTTTACTTGTGGTTCCCTTAGTCAGTGAGATACAAAGAACTGACCTAAAAAGAAAACTATTTACATTAATGCAACACATTTACTCTGATAAATGTGTTGCATTACATAGTTAGATAATAGTACATGATTATCACTTTTAAAATGTTTTCTCTTAGTTTTAATATCAGCAAGAAGCAGCAATGCAATTACAGAATCTCTTGTAAATAAAGAATGATGTCTCAGGAAACGGGTAAGAGGGAGGATTGGAGATTCTTCCAGATAGTAAAGGAGAAATGCAAAGTGCCCAAGATGAGATTAAAAAAAGGTTTTGTAATATTTGCAAACTGACTCTGAAACCTTACTTGTTGGTATCATGAGCAGGAGATTTACATGGGCTACTGACAAGCAGGTGAGGCTCCCACGGAAAGAGATTCAGCAGAGAGTGGGCAGACTGGTGTTTTTCAGTTTAGCCATTTTCTTTATTAGTGCAGTGACTGAAGTGGCCAGAGGGCTCAGGTAAGGGAAAGCATCTGTGAAACTCCTTAAGGTAACAGAAATATGAGAACACACATGCAACTGGAGAAAAGGAAATCAAGGTTACAGGATGAAAAGCATGAGAACACGTATGAGACATAGGAGACCCAATTCCAACCATAATGACAGCAATGACCTCATGATGAGTAGAAGCACAAGCCATTGAGGTAATGTAGAACAGGTGCAGGGGAGAAAACCAAGAAAAAAACACTGGACCAGTGAGGAAAACCCCAAATCCACAACTCTTTCTCAGAGGGAGAGAAACAAAAACTACAGAAAGAGAAGAGAGAATCCCAAACCTGCCAGGACCCCAACTTACAAAGCCCAGTAGTCAAAGTTTTTTAGACTGTCTATAGTACTTTTTTTGGAACAAATAATTGTAGTTAGTGGAAACTGGGCACCTTCAGTGTAAATGAAGATGTGCAACATGTCCTGCTGATTATAAATATTCTCTGGAAATAATCAGAAGTATATTTGAGGAGTGTGTGATCCTGTCTTATTATATTGAGGTCCAATGGAGAGTTTATGCTTATTAACTCTGTGTGCAATCTAGCCCAAAAGAGAAAAAAAAGAGGCAAAAATCATATATTTTGATAGCATATGGTTACTGTTATTAGTATGATGACAGACCTCATGGAGATAAAGTAAATAAATAATGTTATTCGCTCAACTTACAACTCACATCTGTAGACCACCTGTGCCACTGGCTTGGTCATCTGTTCCGAAGTAAGACTTAAAATATGATTGACAATTTGTCAGGTTGAAATTTTGGGAAATCATAACAAAAAAGATGTTGATTTTGATTTCAGCAGCTAATTCATAAATATGCATGAATCTGTCGAACTTTGTGTAGCAGCATAACTAAAAAGGAGGAATAATGAATGTTAATACTTTAAACATAAAAGTGGGACTCATAATATTTAGAATTCAGACAGCCCGCGGAAGCTTTGAACCCCAAATCAAAACGCCCATAGAAATTTGTGCTTCCTCTTTAAATGCCGGTATCACTGTGTGTGGTCTGTGAGAACGTTGCCTTGGTTTCCTTTGCATGCCGCCATCAACTCCCTGGTGTCCAAAAACCGCTCAAGTCCTGCATGTGACACTTTTAAAATGGGTAGAATCTGAACTTCAAAATAATGAAAAATACAAAATAAAAAAAAATACCATGTTACATGAAAAGCACATGAAAGTGCATTGTCACATTTCTTTTCATGTTCGAGTAAAGAAAAAAGAAATTCCTGTAAAGTGGTTTTGAAGAGGAGACAAATTCAGCCTGGGTGTCTATTGTCTTGTGTAGTCTTGAAGATGAGTGGATGACGGGGTGGGTGAAGTTTTCTCTGTGGTGGGGTCGGGTGGGCTGCCCCAGGCTCTGTGGGGCTGGGCGGCGCTGCTAAACTGGGCCCCGGTCCGGATGGGCTTGGGCCCCCTTGTCCTGGTGGGTTGCAGAGTATGGGGGTGCCTACTGGGGTCAGCGGGGGAGCTGGCCCCAGGGAGGAGCCACTTACCCCTCCCTTCCTTCCCTCCCCATCTCCAGCTGCCTCCCTCTTCCCGCTCCACCACAATCACCCACACATGCAGGGCCTTAGGGTAAAGGTGTGTCACCAGGGTGCAGGGGAGGCATCTATCCCCTTCTGGCTGCCTCTGCCTCAATTTTATCCCACAACTTAGACATTTATATTACTCACACTCTCATTACACATACATATAGGACCTTGGGGGTGGGCACGCTACACGGCATCCAGAAGACCATCAGGGTGTACAACCTCACCCCTTGCGCCGTTGCCCACCTCTCAATTTTAAATGCGCGTAGACATTGAGGGCTATCAGGAGGGGCTATGCGCTTACCTGCTGCTCTCTGGCAGGTAGCTCCATGCCCTCCTGGGTTTTAAATGCACCTTAGAACACACATGCATCAACACTACATATAAGCGGGCGGAGGGAGGTTTGGAGTCTTCACACACCCCCGTTCTCTGTTGCCTGTTGGCGCGGGGGGCTGGGAGGAGGTTTTGGCCATCCGATTGGGGTCTGGAATGTGGGGCCTCCCTGCTGCTGCGGAGTCGGGCCAGTCTGCTTGTCTCCACCCCAGGGAAAAGGGTAACACTACCTGGGTCTGGGTGCAGTTTCCCCTTCCAGGGGCAAGGGTACCTAGACCTGGGGTATAGAGTGCATTTGGGGAGTGTGATTGTGTGTACAGTGTCTATTTATGTCTGTCTCCACATTGGGTAAGTGCTGAGTAATTGCATATAAGAGCATGAGGGTGGGAATGGATGTTTGTATCTGTGTGCGCCTGTTTGTCTGTGTCCATATGTCATGTCTCTCTAGAGACATCTCAGGCCCTCCGAGGCATGGAGGCCTATCTCCCCCCACCACTCCCCATGCCAGTGGCAGACGCCCTCAGACATCAGTGCGTTGGTGGTTCTTTGTGTCCGGGGATGGGCGTCCAGGTACGCACCGGCTCACTCCTTGGTGGCTGCTTGTCGGGGCCTGGAGCCTGGTCAAGGTCAAGGTCAAGGTCAGATTTATTTATATAGCACATTTCCAACAGCCGATGCTGCACAAAGTGCTTAACAATAACAATAAAATTAAAAACTACAGTGTAATACAATAATAACAATAGAAACAATAAAATAGAAGAATTGAAACAATACTAACTAATTCAGATAAATCCAAAATGCTTGGGTCATAATGTGTTAAAAGCCAGAGCGTAAAAGTGTGTCTTTAGTAAAGATTTAAATTGCTCAAGAGTTTGAGCAGATCTAATATTAAAGGGGAGACTATTCCAAAGTCTGGGACCTGCCACAGAGAAGGATCTATCACCACGAGATTTGAGGTTAGTCCGTGGAATGGACAACAATAGTTTTGAACTAGATCTCGTGGGTTTTCCTGGAGCATAGGCAGAGAGGAGCTCTGACAAGTAGGGGGGGGCTCGGGCGTTGAGTGACTTAAAAACAAAAAGTAAGAGTTTAAATTGGATCCTGTAGGGGACAGGGAGCCAGTGTAAAGAGGCTAAAATTGGGGTTATATGCTCTCTCCGTTTGGTACCAGTTAGCAGGCGAGCAGCAGCATTTTGAACCATCTGAAGGCGATGGATGGTGGCATGATCTAGGCCATAATACAATGAATTGCAGTAGTCCAATCTGCAAGTAAGAAAAAGGTGGATGATACGCTCGAAGACGTCAGCCGGAAGGTATGGCTTTATCCTGGCTAGCTGTCTTAGCTGAAAAAAACAGAACTGAACTACTGCACTCACCTGCTTATTCAATTTAAAAGAACCATCAATGTAAACTCCAAGGTTTTTTACATGTGTTTTACAATACGAGGAGAGGGTACCCAACGTGCTGTCGATATGATTGAAATTGCCAAAAATGACAACCTCAGTTTTGTTTTCGTTTAGCTGTAAAAAATTTAATGATAACCACTGTTTAACGTCGTCAAGGCAGCGTAATAAGAGCTGCGGTTGATCTGATCCTGATTTTAAAGGTAGATAAATCTGTAGATCATCCGCAAAGCAATGAAATGAAATGCTGTACCGCGAGAAGATGGAGCCCAATGGCAGCAAATAGAGTGCGAAGAGGGCGGGACCCAAAATAGAGCCTTGAGGAACGCCGTATTTAAGAGGAGCTAATTTGGAGTTGTGGGGGCCCATATTGACATAAAAGAACCTTTCTGTCAAGTAGGAGCGAAACCACTGAAGGGCAGATCCTTTTAGGCCAGCATGCGATTCTAGCCGTGATAACAGGATGTCATGGTCAACCGTGTCGAAAGCTGCTGACAAGTCCAACAGTAAAAGGGCAGCAGGGCTGCCAGAATCCATAGTTAAGAGAATATCGTTAAAAATCCTTAAAAGTGCTGTCTCAGTGCTATGTAATGATTTAAAACCAGATTGAAATTTTTCTGAGATCATATTAGAATCGAGGTGTGCCTGCAACTGTAGATAGACCACTTTCTCCAAAACTTTAGATAGAAAAGGAAGCTTTGAGATGGGCCTGTAATTAGACAGAACAGTTGGGTCCAGGTTTTGTTTTTTAAGAAGAGGCTGAACTACAGCTTGTTTGAAGCATAGTGGGACGCAGCCTGTAGTAAGGGACGTATTAATCAATTTCAGAATAAAAGGGCCAACAATATTAAAAGTGTTTTTGAGCAGACTCGGGGGAAGAGAATCAGAGGGGCAGTGTGATGATCTTAGGCCACTAACTATCGCGGTCAGGCCCTTAAGGGAGACGGGATCAAACTGCTCTAAGACAGCTGAACACACAGGTGGAGGGCTTTGAACTGAGACAACAGACAACGAAACAAGGGCCCTAATCGATAAGATCTTGTTATTGAAAAATGCTAAAAAATCATCGCACATACTTGGTGAAGAAGTAACTCCAGGATTATCACATAAACTAAAAAAGCGATTAAGAATGTTAAAAAGTACCTGAGGCCTATGACCGTTTGCTGATACTAAGTTTGAGACAAATTGTGTTTTTGCAGTTTTTACAGCTTCTTGATAAGCAGAGAGACAAGTCCTTAAAATCTGTAAGGAAACATACAATCTGTCCTTTTTCCATCTCCTTTCAGCGCGTCTGTAGTCGCGTCTGAGGGAGCGGGTGTAATCGTTCAACCACGGTTCTGATGAATTCTTAGCGCGCACAGTTCTGAATGGTGCAATAGAGTCCAAGATATAAGTGCAAGTAGAATGAAGAATAGCCGAAAGGTCCTCAACATTTTTACAATTGGAGTTCAATATTCCAGAGTCCATAAAGGCAGCAGAAAAGGCAGGTGCTGTTAGTACATTAAGCGCTCGCTTTTTGCGCAGTGGGGCGTTCGACTTGTCCATCGAGCAGCGCAGTGTTAGAGTGAACAACACAGGAAGATGATCGGAAATGCGTAATTCGGATATATCCGTGATGCACACTTCCAACCCGTGGGAAAGCACCAAGTCCAGTGTGTGACCTTTTTCGTGCGTGGGACCAGAAACCCACTGGGTCAAGTTAAAGGAATCAATAATATTTAAAAAGTCCTTGACCAAAAATTTCGAATCACAACAGACATGAATATTAAAATCGCCAAGGATCAAAAAGCTGTCGTATTTAAGAGCGATTCCAGCCATAAAATCAGAAAACTCTTTGATAAAATCCTTATTAAACTTGGGAGGGCGATATATAAGGGCACACAGCAGAGGCGCAGCAGGATTAAGGTGTAACTCAAACAGCTGGAGTTCAAAACTAGAAAATGAGTCATGCTGTAATATTTGATGGCAATGAAATCGACGATTGAACACAGTGGCTAGGCCTCCCCCCCTGCCAGAGGACCGAGGGAGGCTGAAGAATGAGAAATTGGGAGGGACCAGTTCCGAAAACGCTACAGACTCACCGGGTTGGAGCCATGTTTCCGTCAGAAATAGAAAGTCCAACTGTTGTGACTTTATGAAGTCGTTTAATACAAACGTCTTGTTTGCTAATGATCTTACATTTAGCAAGGCCATTTGGAATGTGTAGATCCTAGCATCGGACGCTCCAGCTCGGTTAAGTGTGCGAAGATTTCTGTGGTCCACACCGCATCCACGGGTCCGAGGCCGCTTAGGAAAATAAAAAGCTGAGGACGGGGGATCAAGTGACGTGGAAGTTCCAGGGACAACAGGCAGGATCCATCTCGAGATGCACTCTGCTGGTCCAGTAGTTCCGCGAGAAGCGCGGAGAACAGCTCGGAGTTTGATGAGTGTACCAGCCCGCTTTCCTCGTTTCCTCGGACGCTTTTTCCAGGACGTTGTGAAGGTGTGTTGACACAGGTAGGCCGGGATACAGGGCTCTAGGAGTGGTGGAGGAGGCCCATAAGCATTTCCTACCACCGATTGTTTAAGAGCGAGGTCATATGAAGCTTTGATTTCAAGGAGTAACTGGCGATTATACACACGCAGAGCGAGAGCATTTTGGGATAGAAAGGAGAAGGATAAGGCTAGCCAAAGCCAAAGCAAAGTTAGCAGGGTTAGCGGACGTGTCGCCGTGCATACTGCTGGCGCCATCTTGTCCTTGATAAGGGCTCGCTCGGGCCCCTTTGGGGGTGGGGGCGCCCTCAGCCTCTTGGCTTGGGGCTCGGTCCACTCTGGCACAGCTGGCTGCCGGCGGAGCTCACGTGCACGTCACTGCAACCCCCCCTGGCTTCTGCTCCGCGGCTGCTGAGTGACCCCTCCTCAGCTCTTTCTGGGAGAGTGGCACGGTTGCCCCTCTGTTGGTCTTCCTTGGTCTTTTGTGCTCTGAGGGCCTCTGGATGTCCGGAGCCTGGATCTCCTTCATACCCTGGAGGATGGGGCTATGACTCCCCACACCCTCTAACACATCATTACATGAAGGAACCTTTTAATATAAGTGCGCTTGCACACACGGGTGCTCACAGACACAAACTACACCCTTTTTGGCTCCTACCTCAAAGCACACAGTGTGCTGTCGATCTTACGTGCTGCACAATAATATTCAATATTTAGTATTTACTGTTATATTCTGTTGGGATGAAATATTATTTATGTTACTATTCATAGTCCTTGTTATTACTGTTGCATCACTGATGATTTATCATTATTATCATTTCATTGACACAGTTATTGAAACTGTTGATGTTATATTAAAGTCTGTATTTCAGGTGTTAGTATAGGCACATAATCTTTCATTGCAGGTGCAACTGTAATCATGTTATACACATATAAGCTAGGTCAAGTTAATTAATGGTTTGAAGCTACAGCCGGCGCGAGTTCGACTAATCTATGGAGCAAAAGTTCAAGTTGAAAGAATTGCCTACATGTTTACAGTATAATTTACCACATATTGCCTGTGTGCATTCAGCAGCCTGCTGCACTGAAGTTTGCCTGGTAACAGATGACGTAGAGGGGGGTCATGCACTAAGGTTAACAACACAGACACATAGTCTGCCTGAGTGAACTGACTGCAAATGTTGTGTACCTGCATACGTGACAGTTTAGTTCTGATAAGCCCAGAAGAGTGTAATAACAGGAAGAATCTGGAGGAACAAAGGAAGTAGCTGTTCTTTTTTAGAATATCTCCTGAGATAGAATTACTGGAACATGCATGTTGTTTTTCATCTGCGGTGACGCGAGTTACTGGTCATCATAAGTATAAATATCACACCCACCTATTGTTCGGGGGAGATCGAGGCTGATGTTTTGCAGAGCCCATCTTCACCACGTATATGTGTTTTAATAAAATCATTTGTGTTGACCCACTATGGACTTCCAGTCGTATGTCTCTTCTCAAATTCGAACCATAACAATTCACACACATCATCGCAATGATGTTGTTTATTATATTGCTCTTTTTTTTTTGCTTGTTTTCTCTTTTTTCTTTCTCAACAGGTGATCCAGGTGATTGATATATGTATTTTTTATCTGTTTGTTTTGTTGTTTTTTGTTTTTTGCCCTTTATCACCGTTCCTCTTCCCCGCTGTTTTTCTTTCCCTCTTTCTTTCTTCCCTTTCTTTCCCCAGTCATGTCTGTCCCGCGTGTAGCAAGTGAAAATAAAATAAAATACACAATGAAAGCAAAGGTGAATCAAATAGACCAATACGGCAAGGCTGGGATGGTCCATTTGGTAAAGTAAATCCGTTGGGCATCTTTCTTTGCCTTTAGACAATAATTCTGATGGCAAAAGAGCCAAACGGGACAGGTGGGAAAAAAAAAAAAAAGAGGAGACAAATTGCATGTTATAAAACTCACCGCCACACCAAAGATAAGCCAGGATTTCCTCCATGAGTTCATGTGCAGAGACGCCAGGTGGAAAATGAAATCACTTCAGTTGAATCTACCATGGCAATCTGATGGCCATGCTGTATTCAGTCTCTGAGACAAAGTGACAGGATCACACAGGGGTGACTGTGAGTCAGCCTGAAAAGGACATAATCTTGTCTTTTCAAACATTTTAAAGTTAGGTTTAGCATGATGAGCACATTTTTTTTTACTATATTTATGTAGTAAATGAATGCTTTATGTTTGATTAATTGTACTGTACTACTTGTTGGACAAATCAATTTAATGAGCATGAACACAACTAACTGTAAGTCAGTAAGAGATTCACTTTGAATCCAGCTGTGTTGAGCCAAATCTAGCAGTTTTTTCACATGGAGTTTAGGATTTGGTTAACTGCACCAACTGCATGGAATACTGGCCCACGGTAGGGCTCCCAAATGTGAGCCAAATTGGGAGAACTTTGGCAAACACTCCACAAGCCAAAGTGCCAAACCTGTATACTTAACATTTGGCAGTCAGGAGTAGATCACTGAAGGGCCAACTGTACTCGAGTTGCCTATAGCTTATTAGTTAGAGGCAACTTCAATGATTGGTTGAAGGCAGAGACAGACATTAAAGCAATTAAAGCATCAATCAATAGAGCTTTAATGAAATAAAGCTTTGAGGGTTCACAGCCTGCCTCTGACAAGTCTTACCATCTTGACAGACTTGAACATGTGTGTGTAACAGAATCCCATACTACTACTTTCAAGCCTGTAGCAGACAGAAAAATATGTGAGAAAGATTTACATTTAGAGCCATATTTACTGGACTTTGCTAAATTTGCTTAAAAACATATTTGCTTTACAGCCTCCATTGCACACCAGACCACAGAATCCAGAGTTAGATGTTCATAGTTTTAGTGAAATATCCTATAATGGAGTTATAATTTAATTTTTCTTACAGTTAGCCATTTTATTTTGTTACAACTAAAAAGCTTTTGATAGAAAAATTGCCCTGAGCTTAATCACTCTAACTAGGCCCCTTTAGCAGGCACTGTCTGCATTTCTGACTGATTGACCTTCCTTGTGCACCTGCCTTTAATCAAACACTGATTATGATTAGCACCCGGCTGCTTGCCAATGAACAGGTGAAAAGAAGAGATTAGTCTGAGAAAATATAATAACCAAACATGGAGGAACTCTCATTTTAAACTCAGAGCTGACATGCTGAAGACAAACTATTGTATAATTCCCTAAAGTCTGTATGTAAAACATGCCCTTAGCCAACCTGATACCACGCTTTGCTTTGAGAACAATGAAGTTAAGACTTAAACTCTACTTAAAGTAGTGACCTGAGAATCATGAGGTAGAGCCATCTAAGTCATATCCTATTTAATCTTCCATTTTTATGCTAATGAGGGGTATCACCTATAATCTTCTATATATTTAGTAAACTTCATCTATGACGAAACTGAAGTCAACAATAAGTGACTGTCCCTGCTGGCAATTAGAATAAAATGAGGTTTAAGAACACTTTCTCCCTGGTTTTTCAAACCTGCACAGTATCCATCTTTTTTATACAGTTTGTGTTTGTCTATTGATGCCTGATGCTGAATGTCTGGATATTCAGTTTTTCTAATTGTGTAAAGAATAAATATGGCCCGAGTGAGGGGCTGGAGGAAGGGCTCTATGTTAAAATGTTGTCTGCTTTGAAGCAAATGCTGGATGAATGGTGACTTTAAATGTTACAGTACAGTAGGTAACTATCATTAGCAGGCTGCATTAGTAAGCATGATTGGTCAAAACCAAAGAATGAGTGAAACATTTCAAAGGATGCAAGTAATCAATGTTACAATATTTTACTATTATGATGTGTTGCAGTTAATGCATCAGAGCAAATAATACTTTTGTGTATAATTTGACTGACTAAGGGAACCACAAGAAGAGATAGTAGTGCAATAGTAAGCAAGATAGCTTTTATTTCACATTATTGAATCTTAGAATGAAGCTTGGCCTGAAATGGTTCAGGGAAGGTTGGAGGCAAGGGCTGAGTTGAGGGAGCCAGGGTGTAGAACTGGCTGATAGATGCAGTGTGGTAAGCAGGGCGAGCGGGGAAGCTGAGCATGGAGTTGGCAGACAAAGCGCTGAGATGACTGAGCTGGGTGGTGTTAAGTTTAGCTAGAAGTTGCTGGCACTCAGGGGTGAGCTGCGATCCTGAGACACAATGTAGAGCAGAGTTTTTGAGCAATAAACTTAACAGAAAAGAAAAATAATAAAATGGATTCATGATTCGAAAGCTGGCAAAAGAGCACAGTGTGCTGTACACATCAAACCAACAGCAGGCAAGAAGTGGAAAAAAATGCTAGAGTGGATATGCAGCAGGGGCTGATGTGTGGATGGACATTAGGCTTGCAGGCTGACTAGCACAAGGAAACGTTTCCCCAGGCAGTCTTTTTATACCTGCTTTATTTTTTCCACTGAACAATGGTTTATACACATTTCTATGAGGATAAGAATCCACCCATTTGTATTCACAGTTGCCATTGGGCCTCTGTAATTTGCGTTAATGGAATTATTCTTTCTCAAATCTCCCCCCTATATTTTCAATATCTGAAGACCTGAATAACATGAAACCTCAACCCAAAAATTCCTAGTACACCACACTCTAGTGCCACAGACAATATCCTCCTTATTTCTTTTAATCTTAGAGTCTCAGTTTTAATAATCATCCAGCATGGAAACACGTTTCAGTAAAAGGGATGAGAGAATGTTATTCTTGATGACATGTCTAATGAATCCCTGACTCGAGACAATAGCAGCTCATGTACAAGATTAGGTCCTTCAGTTTAGGGCTAGGATCTGTTCTAGCATGGATGAGTCATACAGCAAATGCAATAATCTTGCAGCAGCTCCTCGATGTGTGATTTGGTCTTGCCCTCCACTTTCCAGTTCGTGCTTCATTGGAAATCCCTGAGCCCACTGGATGACTAATATATTTCACTTTCGTCTTTACAAGGAAACCAAATATTTAGTTCAATCCTTAGTTCAGTTCTGAACTAAGGATTTTTTAATTAATTTTTTAACTTCAGTTCATAACTGAAAAAGTCTCTTGGATTAGAGGTGAAACATCTGTACAAAAATTTTGTTATCACAATAAACTAGCAAATGTAAAACTTACATTATTTGCAAATGTGAAATCAGTTGCAGTAGTTGTAAATAACATTCTCACCAGTCAATGCTACAAAGGAAATTGTAACCAGCCCCACACAGAATGGCCACAAATTACAAAAAATAGCAAGAAAGTACACCACAAAATTAAACAGCTGTGATGGTGGAAAATATCAAAAGTGTATATAGAAAGACAGATGGATAGATACAGTAGTAAAAATAATAATAAAAAAAACTGTCTATAAAAACAATAAAAGAATAAAATCCCACACTTGTCTTTCTATTGCACATTCCCCTTCTGCTGCTCTGAGAGCAGCAACCTTATAGTGCCATCACCCCCCTAGGAAAACAAACAAAAAACTGTACTTAAGCCTGTTTGCCCCTGTTGTAGGAGCTCAGATAGTGAGTGGCTTGGGTGAGTTGGGTCCTTGATGGTGATAACCTTCTGACTTGCATTATTTTATGCTGTAGTCCAGCTTCTGTACCACACACACATACAGTAAGTGAGCATGCTCTTGTTATAGGAGCGATAGAAGGCCACTAGTATCTCCTGAGAAATATGATTTTTCCAGATTAATCTCACGAAGTACAGACTCTGCTGTCCCTTCTTCGTCACCTCTGTAGCATTGGGACTATAGGTCAAGTCCTCCACCACCTGTACCACTAGGAACTGCAAGGAAAAAAAAGTCTTCATGGGTTATCACTGATGAAGAATTGCTGTATGCTTGTCCTATTCATCCTGAAATCTATTACCAACTCCTTGGTGTTGGAGATGTTTAGAGCTAGGTTATTGTCCTTGCACCACATAGAAAGCTGCTTCACCTCATCTCTATAGACTGACTCATCCTGTCTAGAGATAAGTCCATCCAGTGTCATGTAATCTGCAAACTTTATGATGGTGTTGTTAGGATGGGTGGAGGCATAATCATAGGTGTAGAGGGAGTAGCCTTGAGGGGAGTCGCTGATGACTGGGGAAGTGTTTAAGCTTACTCTAACTCTTTGGGATGGGCCAGTCAAGAAGTCGAGGATCCAGTGGCATGCAGGTGCTGAAAGACCCAGGTCTGTCAGCTTGGACATCAGTCTGTAAAGGAGGAGAGTATTAAAGGCTGAGCTATAATCCACGACAAGTATTCTCACAGAACACTCCTGCTGCTCTGGATGGGATGCAGCAGCACGGACAGCTATGGTGACAGCATCCTCTGTGGATCTGT
This sequence comes from Aulonocara stuartgranti, assembly GCF_965226115.1. Lineage (NCBI taxonomy): Eukaryota > Metazoa > Chordata > Actinopteri > Cichliformes > Cichlidae > Aulonocara > Aulonocara stuartgranti. Next base: position 15,005,092 of record NC_138955.1, read on the forward strand.
TGGCTCTGTTGACAAACTGGTGTTTGTCCTGCGATAGTGGCAGGATGGCTTGGATGTGACTTAAATAGTTTTTCAAATCATTTCATAATGATGGGTATGAGTGCTACCGGACGATAATCCTTCAAACTTGTTGCACTGTGCTTAGATACTATATGTAAGCAGTAAAATAAGACTCAAGTTGGAAATTAATCCCAGTTCAGTTCTTAAATTTTAATCTGAAATGATCCCTGTCTCTATAAGAAATTATCTGGAAACCTCCCCGGAACTGTTTGCTTGTTTTGAAGGATTGTTGGTTTCCTAGTTGGCAAGATGTTTGAAGATTAGCTGTAACCAAACTGCTAGACTTTCAGTTGTGCTATCAGGGATGAAAGGTTGGTGGCAGACCCTCGGTTAGATTAGTGTCTTCCTAATGGTGTACTATTTCCTTTTACATCTCTACAACATGGTTTCTCTTTAGCCTCATTCAGATGCAAGTTTTGTCCACTTTTTTTTGACCAATCAGTTTACCTGTGAGTCTGTTAACTTTATTATTTGCCTGAATTGTCTAGCATCAAGCATGCCCCTAACTAGGATTGTGAGGAAAAGGAAGAGAGCGGTGTAACTCTGGTCATGTATATAACCCTAAATGTCTGTCACAAGAGGTTAGGGTTAAATTTGTGTTTTCCATCTGTCTTACAGAAATATACAGCAACACGTAATATTATTACTATTGTTTTGCATCTTTTTTTGGGGGGTGGGGGGTATTTTGCTATAGTAACAGTAATGTTAAAATCTGTGGTACATCTAACAAGTTAAGAATATTTTAATTATGTATCCTGTGTAGATATGTAGTTAAACACCACCATATTGCTTTATTTATTTATTAGCTGCACATTAGAGATCACAACAGATAAAATATAGAGCATGACCTCTTGCAAATCAGAACCTTTTAGCTGACTCCAAGACCAGGTGCATGAGTGGCAGTGATGATAACCTCAACAGCTTTCGTGTCAGGCAGTCTATCCTCTTCAGACTAGCCACTTCAATCACTGGGCTTTCACTCTCAAGGAGCAGTGGGATGGTCTAGATCACGGCTAACAGCCTACTCCTTTGGAAAAAGTGAGCAGGCTTTAGAGCACAGGTTTCTGGATGACTAAGCTGTGACGAAAATCAGCTCCCCACGTTGGGTGCCAACTGGAGGCTGCAGAAAGACCCTCTGCTGGTTGTTAAGTGCTCTCTCTGGAGAAGGAGTGAAGGTGGATCGCAACTCCAGGGTGCTGATGTGCCTGGAGCCCTGCCGGTTTTTAGTCCTGAATATGAGCCACGTGGGACCTGAATGCTGATCGGTATGCAGGTGATGCATGAGCTGAGCATTACAGAGAAAGTGTGCGTGTGTGTGTGTGTGTGTGTGTGTGTGTGTGTGTGTGTGTGTGTGTGTGTGTGTGTGTGTGTGTGTGTGTGTGAGAGAGAGAGAGAGAGAGAGAGAGAAGAGGTGATGAAGCAAGGAGAACATTGCTCCATCATACCCCAGCACGTGCATCAAGACAGCAACGGGGAGCCTGAAATAACTGTGAGGGAAATCAAAGAATAAGGAAAATAGCAGATAGTCTGCAAGAAAGAGAAGAGAGAGGCATGGGATGAGAAATATAGTTTTCTATTGTATAGTGCAGAACTTTGAAAAGGTAAGATAAAAAAAGAAAAAGAAAAACGAAAATAAAATATTTAAAACATTTGGACTGCCTGCCATGACATGTTTAACAATCTAATTGTGATTGTTGTGTGTGCGCTTGCTGCCAGCTAATACATACAATAGATAAACTTTATTTATTGATTTATATGCATGCTTCTTTCACCATAACATACATGCATATAGATCAAATTAAATTTAGAACTGGTTTAACATAACAACTGAAGCTAGGTGGAAACGGCTATCATGTCTTTCTCTTAACCCCCCCCCCCCCCCCCGTGTTCTTATAAACTTAAATCTTTTCTACATGGAAGTTGTTAGAAACTCCAGTTTAGCTTAAGTGAACTTTGGCCCACAAATATGTACCTATCTTGATGAGCTATGGATGCACAGTAAAAGACGCCATCGTCCAAGCACCTAAGACTGTAGGTCTTCTAATGGTAACATGAAGCTGCTCCAGAAGTGAGTCAATCTAACGCCTCCTTTAACTCCTTTTAGCTTAATCCACAGGAATTAAGTCAAGGGAGTTACAGTGGGGCGCTAAATGGAAGTTAAATCTTGTAACAAGATAATTGTTTCTTGTGAACATAAAATGTTATCAACTTTGCAACTTAATTGGATTTTGTTTTACTTACTAAAATGTGATCTTGATGTAATATATACATCAAAACTAATTGAAAATGTGAATTGAACCAGTGGTTACACTGATGCTTGTCTTACATGAATGCTGGTAGAAAATGTAACTACTTGATAACTGTATATGCAACTATATGAATTAAGTGACCTCTTTGGTAGGTCAGGTTTTTCCTTCTGGTAAGACAGCAGATATTAGGAGAAGTTCAGACAGGCAAAAAAACTATTTTTAAATCTAGCTATTCTGGAGTTTCCAGTTATCTGGACAGTGAGCCAAACTGATCTAAAACTGATCTCGAGGATCTATTTTGTCTCCGTTTTACTAAGGAACAGATACCTGCATGACCAAGAGATTTACTCTTGTTTTAGTGTTTGGTAGGGCAGATAATTACACAATCACATACATCCATCTGCCAAATGGCACTCACTACAAACTGGACACAGCAACATATTTTATTTCATGTGCATGCTTCATTACTTTAGTTTGCTTCTTTTGAGGGAATGTTTTGCATAACAGTTGGTTTCAGCGTAGCATCTGAACTGCAGCTGTTGTGTCTTTAATACACTTTAAAGAAAAAATAAAGAAAAAATTTCTGCTATAACAGAAGTTCAGTCCCCATGCTGGTGTTGTTCCTAATTCTTCTAGAGGTTATACACAGGGCAAGACACACTGTAGGCAAGTTGTCTCTTGCAAGGTTTAATATAAGAGTATTTCATTATAAATTATGCTGCATTACCCAGTTTTTCTTTTTTAGCAATTTTTCATCATTGGTATAACCAGGATGGGCAAAATAATACACCATGTGATGCTATTCAGGATGTTTTCCCATTCCAAATGTTTTAAAACCTTTAAAAAAAAAACAGGAATGAAATAATGTATTTAACGAGACTGTCCTGCTCCAAGATGTGGCACATTTACCCAGCATGTTTTTAAAAGTAGGAAAATCCACAAAAACATTGTGAGAACATGCACCCTAACTACATACAAGGGTTTTACCTAGATTAAAATCCAGAGCCTTCTCTAAAACCATTTCAAGCTAAAAACTGACCATTAAAATGTTTACAAATAAAGGATCTATAACTCAACTGTTATGTTAGGCAGCAGATTGTGGACAGCACTCTCCGTTGCTGTAATTGTGGCATAACAGTGAATCATCCAGAACACTGCAGCAATGGACTGCTAGCATAGTCCGTATGTGCTGTGTGCATGGTGGTAGCCATGAGTACCATACACTTTGAATTTTAGCATGTAACTGTACAAGTGTTTAGCTGTAATATGTCTTTATTTGTTCATTTAATTTGTTTACATATGCAATTTTTCAATGCATGATGCTAGTTATGTCTTGTCCGAGATTCAAATAGCAGTTAGCATGAGGCAAGCTAGCTGCCTCTTTTTTTGTTTGTATATATCATTATGGCTATGACCTGAAATGAGTATCTTCTCTTTCCAAGAAAGTACATTGCCTTTGAAATATTTTCATAAAGTCACTTGACTGCACAGCAGCAAAAATCGAACTTGAACTTTTTCAAACTTTTAAGCACAACTAATAACCAAGGTCAAACAGCAGACCCAATATTCAGTTGAGGGAGGGGAGTGCTAAAGCCTGAAATGTCTGTTAATGCAACCTTGTACCTAATAAACTGTAAGTTACGTTAGTCTTATAGCCATTTATCTTGTCCTGTTGTCAGTTATCAATTTGCCCATGCTCTTGTTTTCCATTATTTATAATTCTTTCACAAATCTATAGCTATATTAGGAGACACGAAAGCGCTAAAATATAATTGCAGCCCTGATTGCTGTGACGTGATGAAATGGCTCCATTAATGAATGTACTGAGGAGAATGTGGAAGACAAACTTGGAAGTAGTTTCTGCATATGACATCAAATTAAACATGCTGCTGCTTTTTAGGCACTTGAGTAACAGCTGGTCGCTCTCATTACTGTGTATGGAAAGATAAAGTGCAATAAGAAAACACTAATGTTTCTCCTTTACTTTAAATACTAAACAGGCTCTATTGCAGCATTGGTTACCTGCTCTAAGTAGGGCACATTAAATTGTGGTGATTGCCCATCGGTTATGGTATCTTTGATTTTGTACACACACACACACACACACACACACACACACACACACACACACACACACACACACACACACACACACACGATGCAAAGTAACCACATGTCAACTTCAGCTGTTCCAGTCTGGAATGAAATGAAGGAATGGATCAAACGGAGGGACTGAATGATGCACCTGGCCCATCAGACTATGCAGACACAGATGTGCCCCAAATACCTAATGCAAACCATTCCAGCATCATATTATCTAGAAAAACCCTCCTTAGCTTGGGTTTTCTTTTTTTTTTTCCCTCTCCCTTTTACTGCCTTCACCTCTTTCTCACATGCTGACAATCCTAAAAAACCCTAATCCTAAAAACACAAACTCAACTGACACTCATACAGGCACATAATATGACCAACTGTCACACCCACGCTCCCTCCAGTTCAAAAACCTATTGCAATTATCTGCCATCAGGAGCAATACAAGACCTTTAGGAAGTGATCCCTGTCTGAGAAGCACAACTGTGCCTGTGTGAGTCTGGAGACAGCTGTGAGTCCACATTATATTAACCCCTTTGCCAGTGTCAAGATGGGCTGCTGGCGAGTGAAGGCTTTCCCTATCTGAAGGGCCGGTTTTTTAATTGTTTATATCTAGCAGCTCCTGTGGAACAGCTGCTGCTTGACCCTGCAAACACACAAAAGCCTACACAGAGAACACCTTGTAGTTCAGCGGTCCCCAACCATTTTTGTGCCACGGACTGGTTTATGCCCGACAATATTTTCATGGACCGGCCTTTAGGGTGTCGCGGATAAATACAACAAAATAAAACTAGTACCGGCACCGAAAAAAAATAAAATGCATTCATAACACACCTGAAAAGACCCAGGAAAACAGAGTAAACGATAAAAACGATAACAAAATAACGCTGAAAACCGATAAAAACCCTGAAAACCATACATTTCACACCTGAGCCTCAACTCTCGCGGCCCGGTACCAAACGACTCATGGACCGGTACCGGTCCGAGGCCCGGGGGTTGGGGACCGCTGTTGTAGTTAGTGTTCAATATTTGTTGATTTCTCACATTTTTCCACTTCACATGTCTTCACATGTCTTAGTCTATGATATAGTATACAAACACAATATTTATTTAGTAAGGAATGTTGTTCTGACATGACAAGAGGGAGGGAAGGAAAAGGAAAGAAAATCTGTCGTTACATAAGGTTAAGCTAAGGACTGTAAGGAAAGTTAGCAAATCACAAACTTAGAAGTCTATGAACAACACTTTGCAACCAACTTCCACCCAGATCCTCTTTATTTTTTAATCTTTAATTTTGATATGTCATATCCATTAACATCTATCCCTATATAAAGCAGGGATCTTTCTACTTGTTTGCTTTTCATGTCATACTAAGAGTCAAGACAGAAATTTTCTGCCTGGAATTGCAATCTTGTCATGCACGTTAAAGACCTCTATCAATAGCTAGAGGCTATCTTAAGAGTCATATTTCATTGCATGAAAGTATTATATCCACTTGAATTGGTTTATAACATAGTCCATCTGTATTAAGATATCAGGAAATGACCGTTGAAGTCTTCCAGCAGGAGAGATGACATCAAACAGCATCTTTCTGAGAAATAAAACATTATTTGTCCTCAACAGCGACAGGTTTTAAATTAGATTTAATTTAATTAATTTTAACGAGTGTTTCTAATGGTGTTTCATTTTGTTTTTCTATTAAGGTATACAGTGTCTTTGGGATCAATGTCATGTTGACAGACAAATTAATGCATTGCTAATCAGATGCTTCCCAGATGCTGTCTGACGGTACTTTTCTGTGTGCATAATTCCATCAATTTTGACAAGATTCCCAAAATCACTGACTGAAACACAGCCCCAAACCTGAGCCTCTGCTCTGTTTCACAGATTACTTTAAATGCTTCCTGTTGTTTAGAGTCATCACTCCATAAGACCCGTTGCCACTTATTTTCAGTCCACTTCTTGTGTAATTTGGCAAACTCCAGCTTTTTCTCCCTGTTTCCCCTTCCTTAGGATTGGATTCTTGAGAGCTATTCTTTCATTGAAGCCAGCAGATGCATCTCTCAGGTATTGTGCCAGGTCTTTGCTGTATTTTTTCCTATTTCTTAAGGACATTACTCTTAGATACCATTAATCTGCTGTAGATAATTCTTTGAGGTCTGCCAATTCTTCTTTTGTGCCCCACTTGTCCAGTTTTCTCAGTTTTTTAAGGGAACACTGCTGAGATATGCCAAGGTTTCCAAACTGTGTCAAACTGCGTAATCTTTTTTGAAGCATTTTCTCCACATTGAACTAAAGAAATGGGAAAAATTACATGTTTTTGCCACAGGCTGCGGTTAACAAAGTGCCTACAGATACAGTTTAAAATGATTTCCTTTTTAAGTTGTCTGGCATGTGCAGAATCGACATTGGCTCATCCCTTGAGTTAGGTGCCTTTTAAAAGCTTGGGTGAATGTCATTGTTAAGTGTTATAGGAAACAAAAAAAGCATTTCAGGTAAAAGGACTGAACTGAGAATGAGGAAAAAGTGTGCGGTGTCCCAAGAAAAAAAATTGAAAGACCTCCAGAAGTGAGCCACACTATAAAAATCATTCACAGATTTTTCACATTATCCGCAGTTATTTTCCAAATGACAAGGAACAAATCTTTAGATTTCTTTAGATTTCACAAACTTTAAATGGTAAATCCAATATGCTGGAAACACAGTGCACTTTTCAGGTTTACTTTTTATACCTTTGCCATGTACACAATCATCAGTAGACCTTAAAGAAATCGAACTTGAGCTTCCATATTTACTTCAAACTAGTTATTGTAATCAATAAACTTCCTTTGCAAAAAGCACTCTCATGACTGCCCATATGGAAAAGATATATAAAAATCTTATAAAGTTTGTATCTGTCTTTTGTGAAACTTGTATGAAAAGCATACAAGAGTAAAAACAGATATAAGATCCATTTAAATATCATATAAATGAAACTTGTAGGTTTTGGATACTTACTAAAACAATATATGAAAGTCATGAGAAAGTGGCCACTTTCATGAGTAAATCATATAAGCCTTATATGATTCACTATATGAAGTAGGCCACATCTTATGCAAGTCTTTTATAAGTTTTTACTATTTCTTTTCCATATGGGTGGGTTGCCTACTAAGGGGTATGCAGGCAACCAACTTCACTTTATAACTTCACAATCTTAGATTTTATTTAGTATATATTATATATTAGGTATTTGCTAACTTTGAACATAGCTTTGAAGCTGCTTTAATGATTTTCAGGCTTGGTTTTTTTTTTTTGGTATCTGAGGGCAACCAAACAAGCTGTAAACACAACATTGACCTAGCATCATGTGTCATGGTCTGCGGTGGGTGGCTGGAATTTCCGTAAGGCTCCTGAACTTACCTGGGATCCGCCCCTGGGCAGGGCCAACTCCTCCAGCTCGTGCAAGCCTGGAGCCTGGAGCCTATTTCAGGCAATCAAGTCAGAGGGATTTAAGCCACACGTTGATGTTCATTCACTGCCAGTTCGTCATTAACCCATGTTGGTAACAGACCCTTATACGTCAAGTTCTTGCTGTGATTTAGCTTGTTAACAAGACTTTCTTGTGCTGCAGTTGCTGGATTCACCTTGGCTCACGCTCCACCTCTGGACTCAGGATACCAAGCAATCATTTTGAAACTCTCTCTGTGCCTCACCTGCCTGCCCTCCTGCCATCACACTCCATCTGAAGCCCCGGATCTCAGGTCAGCCTTTCCACGCCACTCAGCCTCCCCTGGATTCTCTTCATCCCCCCTCTCAACACTCTATGTCCCCTACTGCAATGTGACTATTCCCTGCTCAGCTCCACTCTGCATCTCAGGCCCCGTTCCCTCGCCCTAGACACGTTTCTCAGCCCACGCCGCGTCAAACTCCTGTCAACGTCTTATTGTTTTTTTTTGTTTTTTGTTTTTTGTCCTTGCTACGTTTCTTGCACTTAAGCCTAATAAATAATTGTTACATCATCTGCTGTCTCTTCTCTGGGTTCCTGCACCTGAGTCCTGTTCAGTACAGGCCACTCGGCCTCGTGACATCATGTTTGAAGTTCACATAGTAAGCTTAGACACTGACCTTCTTTCCATTAGCTGTGTAATGCCACAGAGTGGGCTTCTCAAGGCATGCTGACAAAGGTTTCCTGCTGTGGATGGAAGCTACAGAGTTGTGGTCCCAGGACGACAAAACAAAGAGGTGAAAGATGCTAAAAAGCCTTTTAGAGCTAGGAAATGCTGCAGAGTTGGATAATAATTTTGAGTAGGCATGTTGCCATGACAGTCCTTGTCACATTAAACATAGTCCTTGACCCATTGGTAATTAAAGAATATGCATTAGTGGAGTTGTAATAAAAAAACAGCGAGGATCCAATCAATTGTTGGCTGTCATTTTTTTACATTAATAGTTTTAGCACTGAGCTGAATAGATGATTGGGTGTTTTGTGGTTTTCGTGCTTGTTTGTGCCCCGCTGGGTTATGCATTGTGTTTCCCTGTGGCCCTACAATAAAGCTCTGAAGCCAGCGGTAATTTGGATGCTAACGATCAGCAACACTTTTATTTATCATCTGACCAACCTCCTGCCCTCCACCTTGCCAGCCACCTGCAGCGGTACACAAGCGGCACTTTCGCCTGCAACCAATCCCGATGATTTGTCAGCCATGTGCAGCCGAGTGAGGTCTAATCTCCTGTATCTGACATCTGACAACAGTGACTAAGTGCCCAAACACTGGTTATCGACTGTTTCCCCAGGGCAGCCGCCACTGATGAACTGGAAAAGGTAACAATGTTGTCCTCAAGGGTGAGCAGAGGACCATCCTTGGTCAGTTAAAAAAAAGATTAGAGGGCTAATCCTGATTTAACAGGTGTTATTATCCTCTCTTTAGGCGAATCTGTTTCCTCTGAGTTTGTCTCATGAAACTGATGCATATAGTCCATAAAATTGTTGAATGATAAGTGGCCTTATTTAATTAGAGAACCTATAAAGCTTAAAAGGTGTTGCAATCTGGTTGAAACTAAAGCTGGACCACCTACGAGGACATTTTTACAGTGCTATATTTGTTCAAATAATTTAATTACAATAATCCCATTCTCTTTGGTAATGAAACTCTTTGAGCAGGGAGTGGATGGGATGCTGTGATTGCAGTGTAATTGAGAACAAATTGATTTTCTTCACCTTGCATTAGGCTGTATTGATTGACCACAGTTTTGTTGTAGGTTTCAAGGAAATCAAAGTGGTCAGTAACCAGGGGTAAACTCACACTGCTGAGCCCCACTTTAACAGAGAGTATTTGACTCCAGAATGCTGTTCAGACTTGAGTGCTGTGAGAGGCGCATGACGTGATAACACTCGAGTCATCGGGAGCCAGCTCATACTGGATGACACTTTTTACTTGGCACATGTCCTGGTGCATTTTTGCATGAGGCAGAACAGATGGAAGTGTTCCATCGTGGCCATTACAAATATGTACCTTCATTTCAGAGAATGCATGTTTCTGCTGAAGCGTGACACTCAATTGCATCATTATTACAAGGCTTTGCAACTTTCTTGCAAATGCAAGAAGAAAAAAAAAAGTTTATTACACTCAAATGTGCACCCCACGTTTCCATGTCATCGCATCCAATTTTCTTGACAAGCAGTTCAAATATGACCACCCACTTCACTACAGTGGGGAATAAATCAGGCCCAAGCGCCATCTGTCTTTAAAAAGGGGGCTTCTTCCATCTTGATGCAGGCGTTCACGGTCAGTTATGGCTGTTCACAGTCACTAACCCGCTCCTACAACATGCTGTAGCGTAGCCTGTGGAGGACTTTATCGACAAGTGTACTCATAAGTCAGGCTGCTGGTGTTTCATAGACCGTCATCTGTTATCACTTCATCCATCTCCTCTATGGAGCACTGTGGGTGACCTGCAGATAAATCGCGTGTGGGGCCTTGTGACTGTCTCCAAGGACAAAATTAGATCGGTATGTACCTGTCAGCCTCATGAAATATGGAATTGGCCAATTCTTACTTGCAGTGGACTAAGCCAGGGGCTTATCTTCAAACCTTAAGGACAACTGCTCAACAGCAGGCCAGTTTTGTGGCTTCTAGACAGCATATCAGCTATATTTCTGTAATTAGCTGAGCAGGATTGTACATGCAATAACAGCATCTGCATAACAAATGCTTGTGCATGCTTTTCAATTCACTCTCAAGAGGAGACTACCTGGGTTATTTGAATATAGCAGAAGTCAACTGTGGACATAGAGGAGAGCTGCTGGCACACATCCCAGGTTTACATAGCCCCCGGCAGATTCTGCTAGAGGGGAGTGGTGTTTGTTTACTTTAAACCGCTCCATACCGAGGCCTCCACACTTATTCACTGCAGTATGATTTGGCGTGCTGGTGTGCATACTGCAATCAGCAAACAGTGCGGTGTGATGCCCTCCTTTTGATGGCTGTCTTTTCATATGTCTCTCTTCCTCTGTCTCCCTCCTGAGCACTGCAGAGCTCAGGGATGAGGAGGCAAGCATTTGTGGTTGAAACCAATACATCTCTGCATCCATCCACATGTCAGAGAAGTCATTACCACTGCAAACCTGTGAAGCTGCCAGGCTCTAGGGAAAGACTTCCCACTTTCCGATCTTCGTGTTTTCTGGGTCTCCACTAAATCCCAGCTGATATGGTCGAGGCCTCTGAACTTGCAACCCTGCGCAACAGAGGCCGCATATGGCTACACCCTTGAAGGCAGGATTTTAATGAGATGGTTTATTGTGCCCACGCATGACTGCCATTAGCACAGAGCATAAAAAGTGTCTCATAAATAAACGCTCGGGGGCCATTCTCTGAGGAAAGACAGAGAATCACTGGGCTCACCTGTGAACCTGAAATTAATGGAAGAGAACAGCAGCAGATACAACATATTCTACAGTGATCCTGGGGGCTCTACGCGAGACTGTTGAACCAAGAATGCATCAATACTATGACCTATTTGAATTTAATTAAAAAAAAACAAACAGATTTTATTAACTTACAAAAGGACAGTTTTTATTCTAGGTCCAACTGCCAGTTATGTACAAGTGATAAAGCCATTTCAAAAACAATTATGATATATCAACACTTATTTAGTATTTTAAGTATACAATCAAATCTCTTTTTCTGAGGCCTCTTCAGCTAGACCTTCTGGACATTGTGTGTCTGCGTGGAAGAAAACACACCATGTCCTGAATTTCATGAGCTGGTTTATTGCGCAACATTTATATTTTAAAAATATGGAATAATTTTACTCTACATTTTGCAACTAGTCTCTGTATAGTTTTAGATTAGATGTAAGCTCTCACTTTACACTTCTATCTAATGGAACAGAGACCTAACAATGACCTAACAGAGTAGCAAGCTTTCTGGTTTGAAATGGTGCCAGCATCTGGTGTTCGTCATCATTTGCAGCCATGTGTAGCCATATGTTATGTGTATCATCCAAAAGTGAAAGAAGTGATATATTAGAGAAGCAAATTAAAAGCCTGTCTCCTCTGTGGTTTATTGCTTCCTAGCTTCTAAAATATGGAAATTTTTAGAAAATAAAACAATTATAATAATTATTATTTTTTAATCAATACTGGCACTGGAGTGGACTCCCAAGAAAGGAATAACAAAAATCTGTTGGCAACCACTGTAGAGGAAAATTAAATGACTCCAAAACGACTTCTACTAAATAAATAAATAAATAAACAAATAAGAAATGAAAAAGGTTGGAATGTCTATGCCTACTCTGCTCCTTACTCTGCGGTGGTTGGATGCATCAGCAGGGATGATGAGACAGAGTACCGGGCTGTGGTCGACTCCTTTGTCACGTGGTGTGAGCAGAATCATCTGCAGCTCAACGTGGCAAAGACCAAGGAACTGATCGTGGACTTCAGGAAGACCAGGAAACACTTGACCCCTGTTTCAATCCAGGGGGTCAGTGTTGACATTGTGGAGGACTATAAATACCTTGGAGTACACATTGACAATAAACTGGACTGGGCTAAAAACACCACAGCACTTTACAGGAAGGGCCAGAGTCGTCTCTATTTTTTGAGGCGACTGAGGTCCTTCAACATCTGCCAGAAAATGCTGAGGATTTTCTATGAGTCTGTTGTGGCCAGTGCGATCCTCTATGCTGTTGCATGCTGGGGGAGCAGGCTGAGGGTCGCAGATGCCAACAGACTTAATAAACTGATCCGTAAGGCCAGCAATGTTGTGGGGATGGAGCTGGACTCCCTCAAGGTGGTGTCGGAGAGGCGGATGCTGTCCAAGATAAAGACAATGTTGGATAACACCTCCCACCCACTCCATGACATGCTGGTCAGTCACAGGAGCACGTTCAGTGAGAGACTGAGATTACCGAAAAGCACCACTGAACGACACAGGAAATCATTCCTGCCTGTGGCCATCTCCCTGTACAACGCATCCACTTAACACACTGTTTGCTGCTACAACTACACATGTTTCTTTTCCAAATATTTATTTATAAGTGACTTATGTATGTATGTATGTATGTATATATATATGTATATATTGTACTATTCTTAGTTAGCGTATTGTCTGTCTTGTCTTAATGTTGGTTTAAAATGGAGCACTGTAACAAAAAATAATTTCCCCCAGGGATCAATAAAGTATTCTGATTCTGATTCTGATTAACAAAGCCGGCATTGAGCAATGCTAGCTAATTACAGTTTGTTTGTTACCTACTGTTTAGCAATTAAGGTTGAGTAATGTTGGTCAAGTCCTATCCTGTTAATTGATTTGCACAAGTATAAGACTGACATGAGGGTACTGATCTTATACCTGGCATGTTTTGCTTTATTGCTCTTTTAAATGATACAATATGACAACAGTTCATGCTTACATTCACACCTACAGTGTAACCCAACACTCATGTTCTTGGATTGCAAGAGGAAACTGGAGTACCCCGTGAGAAACCACACAGAGACTTGAAAAATATACAAACGGCACATTTAAAGGGCCCAACTGGTCTCTAGATTCAAATCAAGGACCTTCTTGCTGTACTAATTGCCATATTACCCTGCTACCCTAGGTGAATTTAAAGATGATTTTTAGAAGAAACATCAAGGAGTTTATACTCTGGAAAGAACTGGAATTCAAAGTGTTGATCTAAGTTTTAGTCCCTTACAAAACTTCACAATTTAAATATACATAATTTCCGGTGTAAATGAAACTGACACTAATTTATTATATATTTTGGTAAACTAAAAAAAAAACCCAAAACAGCCTGATTTCTGCTGCAGAATATAGATGGGAAGGCAGTCTACCCACTTAAAAGTAACTTATGTGGAGGATCAACTCAACTGAGGCAGTCATTTTTTTTCTTTTTTATTGTAATGAGAGAGAGAGAAAGTATTCAACATTTTACACGCATCAATGCTGTACATTAAAGCAACGATAACCTGCTCTCAACGATCCTCCCAAAACGCAAAGCTCATTCAACCAAGCAGACAGTCAAAAGGGAATGGCTTTATCCAGACATGGTTTTGCCTAAAAGGTGTCCCTGACCAGGAATGAAGTGGCAAATTGATGTTCTTGAACAACATCAAGCTGTTAATGGAACTACCCACTCCTGAAACAGTGCAATTGGCAGCAGAGGAGTGCAATCAGTTATTATTCTCATCGAGATGATACTAACAGTTTAGAGCCTACATGATGTAACAAAATGTGTGGCCAATAAGCACGGGAAAGCAGCTGAATTAAAACTGTTCCATCACAGAGGTGATATAGAAAAACTTTCCCTCAGAAAATGACCCCTCTCCAAAAAATGACGCTGTGTGAATAACCATGCTGTTCCTGGTATTCCCAGCATTCCCGGGGCTTGAAAGCAGTGGTGAAGGGGTGTTTTTTAACATTGGTGCCAAAATATTACTGTGCAGTCAATACTCGCTTCCAGTGTAGGTTTTGGTGATTGAAAGTAACCAACAAGTGAAAGTGAAGCTAAAACTGATTGAAGCTAAAACTGATTGAAAACTCATTTTGAACAATAAAGGTTAAAAAAAGACTAATAATAAGGCAGAACTTCATAACTATAACTCACACTTTTTAAATATACCATGATCTTTTATTTACTCTAAGCAGGGAAAGCAGCAAAGGGGGAAAAGCAAATAAAAAGGGGCACAAATGAGACTCAAACTTTTAGTCTTTTAGTTAAAAGCTTGGCATGTTTGAACACTAAATTATAAATGTTTATTTTTAAATTCCACGCAACAGTTCTTGTGCAATTTGGCATACCTCTGCCTTTTCTCCCGTTCCCCTTCCTTAAGAATGGATTCTTGACAGCGACTCTTCCGCTGAGACCTTTTCTCAGGAGGCTTCAGTGAAAAATTGAATCAACTCAGTTCTTTGCTGAATGTTTTCTCTGCTTCTTAAGAACATGACTTTCAGATGTTGATCACACATGACGCATCTTTTGTCCTCTGCTTGTCCAGTTTGCTCAAAATGTTTAATGGCACAAAGCTAAGATATTCAGAGTTTTAACTAAAAGTGCTTTAAAAATGGCCTGCATTTGTATAGCGCTTTTCTAGTCCATAGGACCCCAAAGCGCTTTACACTACATTCAGTCATTCACCCATCCACACACACATTCACACACTGGCGATAGCAAGCTACATTGTAGCCACAGCTGCCCTGGGGCGCACTGACAGAGGCATGGCTGCCGGACACTGGCGCCACCGGGCCCTCTGACCACCACCAGTAGGCAAACATGGGGTTAGTATCTTGCCCAAGGATATTTGACATGCAGTCAGGAGGCAGCCTGGGATCAAACCACCGACCTTCTGATTAGCGGCTGACCTGCTCTGCCACCTGAGCTACAGCCACCCCACCGAGTTGGTGATGAAATATTATTTTAAGCTGGTCAAACTGTGTTATCTGCCATTTTTCATGGCTAAAAGCTAAAAAGAAAAATCAGAAACAAATGTATTTTTGTGACACACTGCTGTCTGTTATATCTAAACAAACAATGGTTGACCCCTTGAGTTTAATACCTTCAGTAACAAATTTCAAGAAATTACAAATTACAAGGATGCTAAACATAAGTGAGCGGTGACAAAACATTTATATGGTACCGTAACTTTAAATAAAAATGTTTTCATCTTTTCTCTCAGCGAATGACCAGTATGATAGTTTAATTGGAGTTAAACTCCGGCTTAAGCTAAAAAGATGAAAAACCTCAAAGATTTTCAATTTTGGTTTCATCTCCAGTCTCCACTTCTCTGCTGGTTATTTTAGGTTTTGCAAAGATGTCATGTTCCCCTTTCTTTAAGGTCATAAACAGTGAACTCATCTGCTGATCTCTGGTGACACAATGTCCAATTTCCCAGGACTTTGGATGCAGCCAGTATATCCAGATAAGTGATATAATGTTATAGCTATGTTCAAGATATATCTATTTATAGATAATAGTTCATATGTATACACAGGATTTCATGTGTGATTTATGTAAAAAAAAAAACCCAAAAAACCCCAAACACATATGGAAGAATCTTTCTGTCCATATCACACAGTATTATAGCATCAGTGCCAGAGGTGTGATGGTGTTGATGCGGTCAAGGGGAATCTGTGAAAAGCCAGAGGCGAGCTTTTCTGCTGCTTCACTGAACATGGCATTGCCTTATACCGTCTCTAAATGAACGCAAAAGGGAATTGGTCCAGCTGATGCCTAAACTATAGTTTTAGAGCCATTAGGAGAGCAAACTTAACATCACTGGGGGATGCTAAGTGCTCCAGACACAGAGGTCACCAAAGACAACATGAATGAAATGATCTGTAAAGCTCCAAACACTTTACCATGAGTCACTCAGGTGACCAGAAATGCAATTTATGCAGCTGGTGATGTTTGACCTTCTCATTTCATTGAAATTTGATCTTATAGTTATGTCTTCATTACCTGGATTATGACTTAATTGGCATGTTTAGTCAGGGTGCACTGTTACAAAGTACCATAGATTCTATGTTAGACTAATTGCCTTTCTGTGTGGAGTTTACACATTCATCTGTCCACCTAGGGAACTACTTTTAAGAAATACACCATCCTAACATTTTACAGGTTATTGTAGCTCAGAAAGTCTTAGCTTTCAAAGGATCTTGGAGTTGGAGACAGAGCTTACTTGACTGTAGATAAATCAGCACATTGACAGGTCGGTCCTATTCCAAGAACTAGCGTGAGCTCCATAGTCATAGAGAAATATGAGAAAGTGGTTGGGCACAGGGAAAATCAGGTAGGTCATATCTATCCAAAACTGACTGAGGATGTGAAATGCATATGTCATGGTTTATTTTGGTTTAGAATTTTTCACAGTCTTAGTGGTGGGCAGTTCTAGTGGTGGACAATTAATTAACTTTTCCGGAAGTCTGTACCACTAAACTTAAAAAGAGATCCATCCATCCATCCATTTTCTCGTAGTTAGCAGAGTTCAGGTTGTGGGGGCACCAGTCTGAGCAGAGAAGACTTCCCTCACCCCAGCCACTTCTTCCACCCCACCAGGGGGGGCACTAAAATATTCCCAAGCCAGCTGAGGTGCAGGAGAGTGAGTCCTGCACCTGCCCCAGGGCCTTCTCCCCGTAGAACATGCCAAGGATACCTCACTAGGAGGGATCCATGTGACACTGGCAGCAGCTCTACTACATGTCCTTAAAGGCTGAGTCTCCCACCCCATCTATTTGAAGGAAAATTGCCGCTTTTCCTTCAAATAGATGCCACTTGTATATACGATCATGATCTTTTGGTCATTACTCAGAGCTCACGACCATACGTGAGGGTAGGAACGAAGATTGACCGGATGCTGCACCAATCCGTCTGTCAGTCTTGTGTTGAGATATTAGGCAGAATTAAGTCCAGTTTATTGGTTTAGGCCTCCACAACAGTTCCACTTTCCCCTTGGGAAAATCAATTACGTTTCAGATGTATAAGGCTGTTAAAGATACAAAGAACAAACTTAACAGCAGCTCATATTATTCGCATGGTTACACAGACAAATGTTAGATCAGCAGGATTAATCATTCAGAATTCAACAAACATGTTTATTAACATTAAACATGACACATAGCTTAGCAGGGCAGCCACAACACCACATACTTACACACCCTGGTGTGCCCACATGAAGAACAGAAGGAATCACAGACCCTTTTCCATAAAATGTAAAAGTTAGACTATACAAACACTATTGTGATTAAATAACATATAAGCAAGCTGCAGACTTCTACAGTCTAGTGTTATGTGTTATCAATCAATGATTAGAGCCAGAAACCACAGTTGAGCCTTTCAGCAACTTTCCACTTTTGCACAATACTAGATCTTTACTTTCCTAAATGCATGTCACAAATCCCGGTGCTCTGGGATTGTTGGAGAACCGGCTAAGGTGGATGGTTAAGGGAAAAGGATAAAATGAACATGTCATTACTGCTTGACAGTGACACATTTTGAGGAGAAACTGATGCAGGAGTAGGTGTTTTGGGAATGATGGAGGCTGAACTCTAGCTGAATTCTTTTCCTTCTGCTACTGACAACATCCTCTAGACAAACTTTAACAGATTGCCATGCCTTCATCTCAGCCTACAATAAAATCAGATGGCGGATCATCAACTTCTATTTCTCTGTGCAAGACTTGCGTGTGCGTGAAAAGGGAAATGCTGCTCAGAGCCTGACAGTTACAAAATGTGCTGCCACTCAGAAAATCTGACACATGAGCAAGGTGCTCACCTGCCATTCTGAGCAACCTGAGGTTTAGTATCTTGTCCAAGGATGTATCAGAACATGGAAGAGCTAAAAACAAACTTTACCTTTAATGGACAACTTACTCTACTACTTGATCCCACTCCTGAGTAAGCGGAATGTGCCAGGATCACTCTTCACCAGTGCTGAACAACAAAAAGGATAAAGATGATAGGGATGTGCATCTTATAATCTTGAGTATCATGTGAGTAGTTGATTGACAAATAAGGTGCTTTCACAAAGTCACACATACATAAAAATAACACATGAGATCGTTGCTAATATCCAAATGATTGAATGCACTGCAGAAATGAAGTGAACAAAGACGTTTTATTTAGCATTAATTGCTGTTTCTAAGCAATTTATGAAAAGATAAAAGATGATGTCCTGTTCTTACTGTTGGCCAGGATCTTGCAGCACATGGTCTCTGAATATTAATTTTGGAAGTCAATGCAAGCAGTGAGTATTTGTGCGAGAAGCAATCTTTGAAGTCATTCCAGAAACACAACAGGGAGCTGGAGCACATGGCTCCTCAAACAAAGGCAGGAGCACAGACTATAATATTCTTCTACTTTGTAGGCTCTCCGCATCTGTAGTTATTTCTTTATCCTAGTTGGATGAACTTGAAACGAATCTTAAGTCAACACGAATTTAGCCGTTTATTCACCCTCCTGTGGGAAAAAGGAGCAGGGAAGTGCTGGAGACTGGCATTAACATTGCAAATGTCTTTGTTCCAATTGGCTTATGATCTGTATGCGCGGGTTGTGCAACACGCTCTCTTAAATAAACAAATGTGTAAATCTTTAGCTGCCTGTGAGATATCATGAATATTTGATTCGATCACCTTTTAAAGTGTACCTAGCTGTTACCTTTGACCTCGACTTTGAGTTAGGAGGCAGTTATTTACTTCAGTTTGATATGCTGCAGGCTTATGATGCGATATGGCTGACTACATGCTGTGGTTCACAAATCTTCAAGGGACCCAAAAGGTACTGAGCGCTTGCATAGCAAGGTCACGTACAGAAGCTTCTACCACAGCTTTATTAAGACACAGAATGGATGCCATCACTGAGGTTCCTCATGATAGAGATGACTTGAAGAAAAAACAGGCCTGGAAACTTTGCTGAGCATGCTGGATATTTCTCTGGAAATCTCCCACATGACTCTTTCAATATGTATTAAAACAGTTTGACCTGAGAATCAGGCACATGAACACGCACATGATGATTTCATCAGAATTCTCTTTGAGTTTCACTTTGATCTAAACAACCCTGGGGCTGGCCGGGCTTTTCTGATTTGTGTTGGGAATGGTTGCATATCTTACCCTAAGTAGAGTTCCATTTATTCTGCTTTGAATAAACTCGGTTACATTTGGTTAGTACAAAAAAGGTGTTTTAAAAGTGTTACAGAAAACATCCTCTCTGCTTCTAGTGCTGAAGAAGTCGACACCGTTGGAGCTTAACGACTATTGACCAGTTGCCCACACATCACATGTACTGAAGTTACTGGAGAGATGACTTTTAGCCCAGCTGATCATAGATGAAAATATCTCCCTTTGCAGTTTGGATATAGACCAAATCTAGAAGTGGATGATGGAACCATCTACATCCTGCAGGGAGCGTAGTAGCTGCACTTCATTGATTTCTCAAGTGCATTTGACACTATCAGCCACTGCTGCTGAGGGAGAAGTTACAGGAAATGCACAGCCACCATCTTATGGATTACTGAGCACCCAACAGGCAGGCCTCAGTGTGTAAGATCCACAAGAGACTCTGCTGTCTCCATTCCTGTTCACCTTGTACCTCAGGCTTTCAGTGTAACTCAGGTCATGCCACCTCCAAGTACACTCTAAGTCCAGAGCACTAGTGGCTGATTATGTGGAATGGTTCTGAATACAAATGGGTCAAGAGAAACGGTGACAGACTTTACCTGGGTATCTACAACAGACTGAGATTGAAGACCAAGGCAGATGTTTTACTCACAAATGGAGTGAGCATTTGTTAAGTAAGTCACAGTAAGACCTTTAGGTGTGTGCAATGACAGAGATTTTCTATCACTAATTTGTGGCAAGTGCAGCATTCTTTGCTGGGGTCTGCTGTGAGAGCAACGTTGGAGCTGGTGACACTCTGTGATTGGCTGCAAAAAGGACACTTTTTGACAAATTTTACTACAGGAGGGGGTCACTGAACAAACTGTTATCCATCATGGATAATCCTAACCACTCTCTGCACCACTTCCTAGACAGATAGTGTGTTAGAGTAGGTGCTCCCCTGCCACAAAGACAGATATAAGATATCTTTCATACTTTATGCAATAACTCATTAAAATCCAATAAATCTGCCAGAGAGTCATCTGCTCTTTTATTTTAATGTTTTAGAGACATTTTAGATTGTGTCGCATGGTGATTTTCCAATCTTTTGACATCATATTATTCTGCAAATAAAGTATTTGCTAGATATAGGATATTTATTTCTTATTTCTGGTAATGGTCATCACAGTTTAAATAGTTGGCAGTGCTATAAATGATGAATTAACAATTTCTAACTAAGCTATTACGTAAGGTACAAACTACAGAGCAGACACTGAGCAGATGGAGCTACAGAATACTTTCACTTAAATATCATGGGGTTTCTTCATTTAAAATAAAATATGGTTGAGGTTATCACAGAGTAGTGTGTATATATCAAAGAGCTTCAAAAACAAGTTTAAACCCTGCAGACAAAGTGTCCATCATATTAAACTGGTAATGGTAGGAAAGTGTACCTGGGATATTTAAGAGTTCAGAAATTATTTAGTTGTCCCTCAAGTTCAGCTTTTTCTGATTTGTAGTAAGTTAGTTTGCTGTGGTCAGATCGAGCATCCAGACTAGTTACATCATCTGATGCTGTGCTTTCAAACAGGTGAAATTAAAGAAGAAGTGTATGGTCTCTTCCTCCAATGCAATGAAAGCTCAGAGCAGCTCCTATATCAAAGAATCTCATATCAAAGTGCATTTCTATGTAATCTCAAAACCCCAGCCTCTTTAAACAGGGATGTTATTGCATTAAATCTTTAAATCCCAGGATTCTCTGGCCTGTTTCTTTCATTTCAGCTGAGTTCACCTATGTGAAAGTGCAGCACTTGATTCTTTCCTTATACAATTTCAGGAGTGTTATGGTCCTAGCCATATTTTGAATCAGTGTGTCTGGATTGTGTTTCATATATGTTGTGTAACTTTAAGTGCTTCTGCAGGTCCTCCTTCTGATTGGGGAGCTGTCTTGGGCTGGCGTTGAGCTGGCAGCTGCTGATTGGTGCCCACTATCAACTGTCCACCTTAAAACCCCCCGTCTCCAGCAGTTGTTGGAAATGAACCTGGCTTGACACTGACTTCCAGACACTCCAGTGACATTTTCCTGCATCACCTGTTTATATGATGATCCCTTTTTGGTGTTTACACTTATTTTGAACCTCTGTGAAATGTTAACTATTGTTTTCTGATAACCTTTTATATGTTTTATTTTAAATACATTAAAAGGGGTCGCTGTAGCTCAGGAGGTAGACCAGGTAATCAATGAGTTGATCCCTGGCTGCTCCAGTTTCAGTTTGTATGGCTGAGTATTCTTAGGGCAAGATACTGAACCCCAAGTTGTTCTGCTATGTGTTCAGAGAGCAACTTGGGGTACAACATGTTAGATATGTGTTAAATATAACTGGTTAATACTTGATGTACAGTAAGTTTATTTAAAAATTGTGAGTCATTTATAATGTATAAAATCCTGTTATCAAGAATAAACTGTTTTTGAGTTTATAAATGAAAAACAAACAATAATCATAAATTATTTCCCAGAAACAAAAACAAAAAAAACATGAACTAAGATGTTCAAAATGAAGAAAAATGAACTCGGATGATATCAGATGAGAAATTACTTGGAAATTGTTTTTTGGGAAATTAAAAAAACAAACAAACAAACAAACAAACAAACAAACAAACAAACAAACAAACAAACAAACAAACAAACAAACAAACAAACAAACAAACAAACGAAACTCCACTGCTTTCACCCCAATCAGTGATTCTGATGTTATTGCATCTCTCAACTGAAGTTCAGCCAGATTCAGTTCAATTCAATTTAACAGAAATTAAGAAGGACATAAAGCACAACAAATGTGCAGCAAATGTGGTACTAAACAGCTTGTTTATTTGCAAATGTGCCAAACACAAATCTCTGCTTGTGGAACCAAACACAGACTTGAGAGAAGAACAGAATGAACTAAAAACACAGCTTCACTGAAGTGGTGCAATAATGTAAAAGTTATTGTCCATGCAAAATACAAACTAAGCAAGAGCAAACAGAATCCAAAAACCAGCAAGGAGAACATAAAGAACTTTATGCTCTCCTTCCTGCAAGATGTCATGGTAAAAGATAAAAGAAGAGCAGGGATTATAGACACACACAGGGTTGTTAGGGAAAGTTGACACAGGATAATAATGAGAGGCAGGTGAACACAGTCAAGATAATCATGCAAGATAACAAGATATACTTATAAGTAAAAACTAAATGGAAACCACTGGAGAAAAAACAAAGCAAAATAGAGTGTGAATAACAATAACTGAAACAGGAAAGGTCAGAGACAAAGATTAAATTAACATGCAGGGAAATATACAGAAGCAAAACACAGGGGGAAAAAAATCTGATGCAAACTGTGACTGGAAAACAGAGTTAACAACTCAAAAGACTAAGGAAATGCAAGAAAATGAAAATATACACAGTAAACAAACTAAAATCCAAATGGAGAATATTTAAGTCCATAAACTAAAATCCCCCCAAAATACTAAAATTATTTGTATTTTTTGGGAACATTACTTGCAGAGCCGTAAGCAGCTTGATCGGTGTCTTTTTGTTTAACCATGCTATATAAATAAAGTCAAAGTCATCTTTATTCCCAAAAACCATGTGTACAGGTCATACACAGCACTCAGTGTACACTAAAACAATATAAAGATAAAAATAAAATAAGCGTCTTATGTACAACACAATACAATACAATCTTAAAACTGACTTCACTACAGCGACCACCAGGGTGGGGTTAGCATTGTGTCAGTGGGGTTCTTTGACTGAAATTTCTAAATATTTGTTCTTTAGAGATAAATATATGTCATTCTTGACTTTTATTCAAGTCCCAGTTTGTTATAACAAAACAATTGCTGCAGTTAGTAAGCCTGCATGAGCAAAAACTCAGCATTGGAGGGTTTTCTGTTCCACTTAATTTTAAGGCTGCTTGATTTGGAACAGAGCTTAATGTTAGTGACCCTTCAAATTAGTGCATGAATAGAGTATTAGGAGCCAGAATGGCCCCAAAAGGCAAGTGACAGAATGACAAAGAGGAGTTTATATGCTGGGGAGAGCTATTAACTAACTGGGAACAGGTGCAGTTTTAAAAAGTGGATGGAAAAGTAGCAAAGGAAGGAAGGGAAACTGACAAGAAAGACAGAAACTGAAACCAGGGATTAAAAAAACAAAACAAAACCACTACAGAATACGCTTCTATTGAAAAATCACAAGACATTATTGATAATAATTATTGTAATAGTTCCGCTTTAAAATCCAGACATGATGTATTTGTTTTAATAGGCCCATCTTCACAGAAATCTGGATCAGTTCTATTTTTTGGTTATAGTAATCTAGTTTAAGACTAATAACTCATTTCCACTTGTAGTCTTATGACATAACTCACTGTGAAATATATTTACAAGTCAAGTATATATGCCATGTGTCAAAAACTGTTCACTGTTGCTTGTATTAAAGGTGAATCTTGCCATACTCTACAATTTCTAAAGGTGTAACTTGCAACCTGGGCTAAATGCACAAACTTAATTCACAGCTCTGTCAGGAGGAGATGAAGAAATTCCAAACCTTTGTAACCTGCATTCAAAGTGTCTATGCAGATGGCGAGGTGGGGAAGAAAATGAACACCGTTACCTTTCCAGCATGATCTCCTGTGTTTGCTGTTTTTCCCCCCCCATTGATTATGCATGAAGCCTGAATATAAGGCATACTTTGGGGTTGTGTCAATTTTTCTGTGGGAGTAGTTAGCACTGTTATGGAACACGCTGAGTGGGAGCAATAGACGATTTAATAATTGATTGCTACTAAAAGACAGACACCGTTATGCATTATTCAAATTGATGCTTATTTTCTACAGTAAATGCAACAGGAGAGAATCAAGATGCATGTTTTGTTTAGCAATTTTAAAAAGGAGGCTGGTGCTGCTGGTGTCCCCTGAAGTGACATGCTCAGTGTCAAGTGCCTGCTTCTGAAAGCAAAACATCTAACTGTACCACAAGCCTGGTATGTGCCACTATGATGTCACTGATTTTCAAGGTTCAAAATTATTGGTCATCACAATGTTTGTTGGAGGCCATAAGAGGGCGGAGCACCAAGCTGTCAGCTCTGCTAGCAAGTTTGGTTAGGACGCTAATGACTGCTAATTAAAAATAAGTAACACACTGATAAAATGCTGACACTGACAAAAACTGAAGCACTGATTTTTTTGGGTGGGCTTTGATATACAGCAGGCAACATTGTTTGTCAGATAATTCCATTAAAAGTTCTCCAGAAGTCACCAACAATACAAACATGTTCGCCAAGTCTAGTTTATTGACTCAACTGAGCAGCAGTCAGTGTGATTAAAGCTCAAGTCAATTCGGCTAAATGCCAAACTGTAATCGTATGCATCAGTAATAATTAAATAAACAAAAAGATCCAGCTGTTATGGAATTTTGATGACTAAGTTCTACCAGGTTATGAACGTGATTTCAATACTCTAAAGTTGGGCTTTTAACAAGAAACTCTGCAGGGAGTGAAGTACTATTGGAGCAAGCCTCGTGTGGCCACCAGCGGAACTGCAGTTTTTGGCAATTACTTTATTCTTTGACCCGAAGAGTTTCAAGATTCAACTTTATTTTCATATACACTTACTTTGAGAGTTCCCTTCACACGACTAAATAAACAACTAACTAAAATAAAGAATAAACTTAACTGTGGGCATAGAAAATATGAAATAAAGTAAAACAAGTGCTTATTTAGCATTTGTAGCTTATGTGTGGGTGTAGTCAGTATTTAAAGTGCAAGTAGTTATGCAACACTGTCACAGTGGTGATATATTCAGAAAATGCAATATTAAAATTGTTTATATTGTATAAAGTTATATTTTATTGTGTATAAATGTTCAAAATTGCAAATTTACAGGTCAAAGATAATCACAGTTACCAAGAAGTTATCAACAAGAGTTTGCTGCTTGCTGTTGGCCAGAGAAATCCCAGCATCCCCTCTTCCTATTGTTTTTGTTTTTGTGCAGTGACTGAATGTCAAAACATGTCATTTTAGTTTGTTTCTGTCTTTCATTCTTTTCATTGCATTTGTTTTTCTTTTATTAATGTAATTTTGTTATCACATCTTCTTCACATCTTATGAGCTACATTTTTTGTTGTAATGTATTTTTTTTTCTTTTTTTGTGTCCCGTTTGGATCTTTAGCCATCAGAATTGTTGTCTTAAGGCCAAGAAAGATGCCAAGCGGATTTATTTTACCAAGTGGATCATCATGGCCTTGCCATATTGGTCCATTTGATTGACCTTTATTATAATTATGAATTTATTTTATTTTCAGTTGCTACAAACGGGACAGACATGACTGGGGGATAGGACAGGGAGAAAGAATGAAAGAAAGAGAGGGAGAGAAAGAAAATCAAAGGGCAGAAGAGACGGTGAGAAGGGGGGGAAGAAAGAAAAAAACAAAAAAACAAAAAAAAAACCACCTGGGTCACCTGTATGGAGAAAAAAAACAGAAGAGAAAGCAAACAACAAAGAGCAACATAATAAAAAAAAACAGCACCATCACAATAAACTAGCTAGCAGTAGCTATCAGTAGATACTAAATAATAAACGATATTGTGCAGCACGCAAGATAGACAGCGCACAATGTGCTTTGAGGCAGCAGCCAAGAAAGGTGTAGTCCGCGTCTGTGAATACCCGTGTGTACACCTGTGTGCATTTTTTTTGTAATGTAAATGGCACTCATAAAATGAAACATCAAAGTACACAAGCAAATTTCAGAATAAACTGAAGTGTTGTTTTTTTTTAAGGGAGGACAGGTCTCAGAGCAGCTCATGGCCTGTTTATGGTTGAATGGGCACATTTATTACTGCCTGCTTTCCTGTGAACTTTTCAGGGATACATTAAAAAAACCCAAAAGCACAACAGCAGTTGAGGAGCTAAATGTCTGTATTGTTGCCAAAACCAGAGTCACATCTGTTTCAGAGAGTACAGCACAAGACTGCAAATGCAGAGGTAAAAGAGAGAGGTCCGCGGTTTGACGTTTGTCTCTGTCTGTTTTCATCCTCAGATGTCATAACAATTTGATGGATGTCATTTGTTCTGCCAGCACCAGCCCCAGAATGCTTTTTTATTTCCCTGGAAAAGTCAGATGAACAGCAGGTTTAACTGGTGCAATTCATATGAAAAGTGAATGATGTGGCATTCAAATCACAGTTGATCCTCCAGAGCATCTTGCCTTTAGGACTACTTTGAGATGTAACATGTTACTGTTTTCACATTATACATTTTATAATGTTAGTCCAGTAATAAACTATCAAGATCACAGTTGCTAATAAGTTGCTATTTGCATTACAGTAGTTCTTCAGTTTTCAGCAAAATGTGTGGAAAAAAATAAAAATGATAACAAGTTGAACCTTTCCTCTGTAAATTCTTGTGGAGGGAGAAGAAAACCAGTAACATGATCTGCAACTTTTTTTTTAGATTACTTTGTCTAGGCAAAAGAGCAAGAACTTTGCAGTGAAACAACTGTACACAAAACGGTTACGAAACTTGTTATTTGTTATTATCTGGGTGATCACCCCATTTCAAGGTGACAACAAAAGAGCACATTTTTCAAACACCTTCAAATGATCGCTTGATTAATTTTAGACATAATTGCAGCTTACAGCTTTTTAAGGATTTTTCTTTTCAGAGGCACGTTTACACTTACTGTCTTAAAGACAATAAAGTGCCTTATTGTCCATATAGATCACTTTGCTTTCAGGGTGCAGGATTATTTGTAGATCTTAGAGGTTCAAAAAGTAGAGTGGGAGGCAGAGCTATCAAGAGACAAACACCCTCTATACATTTAAGATTAGGCTTCAAACTGTCCTCTTTGATGAAGCTTTTCACTTTTGCTAGATCAGGTAATCCTGGCACATTCCTTAATTATGCTGCTACAGGCCTAATGTGCTAGCACCTCTTGTTCACTCCACTCTTTTTTGTGCTTATATATTACCAATGCACCTAAATGGTAAACGGACTGAATCTTATATAGTGCTTTTCTACTCTCCCGGAGTACTCAAAGCACTCTATACAACATGCCACATTTACCCAGTCACACAAGCACTTTCTCTCACGCTTGTGAGCTGTCTAACTACACTCACACACATTCATACTCTGACGGATGCATCGGAGAGCAACTTGGGGTTAGTATCTTGCCCAAGGATACTTGACATGCAGACTGGAGGAGCCAGGGACCGAACCACCAACATTCCGATCAGTAGGTAGGTGACCTGCTCTACCTCCTGAGCTACAGCCACCCCCAAGCGGCTGTAGCTGTGAATAACTATTATCGTATTTGTCAAAAAAGTTTGAGTAACGTCTTTCATCATGTGGTTCCTATGGAGACCTAAAATATAAAGTGCCTCGAGTCGACTGTGTGAGGAGTTATTATATAAAGGAAATGGGATTGGTTAGAATCCTTTTTTAGGAAAATGTGTTCACTTGCAAACAGTGAATCATGTGGTAGCAGTGTAATGCATACATTCTTGGAGAAACAGGAAAACGGTGTGTGTTGACAAGGAACATCATAAAAGTGGTAAAAGGTGATTTCAGTGACTTTGACCATGACACATTTGTTTGTGACAGACTGCTGATCTCCAAAATGTCAGCATATAGAACTGACAGAAAGGGTACAGTACCTTTGATAACCGCTTCTTGCTGCTGTGCTGAGCAGAGACATCTCAGAATGCAGAACACTTCCAACCTTTATGGGGATTGGCTGCAACTCCGACAGGGTTCTATTCCTGACAGCCATGAACAGAAATGTGAGGCTGCAGTGACACAAGCTCAAAGCTGGACAGTTAGAGAATACACAAACATCACCTGGTCTGGTAAATCTCTTCTCATCTGTCATCATTTAACATGAACAGCTTGATAGAGCCAACCTGATTTTGTCTTAAGACTCAGGTCGATTGATTACTACGTAATCCTTCTTATCCTATGTCACAAAGAAAAAGCAACCCCCAACCTTATAGTAATTTGAATTGGAAAGCTCAACAAACATTACAATGACAACACATATGACATAGACATGCTTTAGTGAACATGAATAAAACTGCTGTTGAGTCTCAAGTTCCTTAAACGAGAAGCATAAACACCAGAACAAAGAAAGCAACACTAATAAAAGTGTGCCATATTGGCACCGGCAGTGGCAAAGCCAAACACAGGTGCTATCATACCGGGTAACGGTTCTCGCTCCCACTATTCTTGAGAACACTGGTGATTTTGTGGTTAAAAAGCAGCTGAAAACTCTTTTCTAAACTTGCTTTTGGAAAGCGTTTTCACTTTGGCTGTGAAACATTTTGTGATGTGTAGTTGTTTGGAAAGGTGTTATATGCATTAAATGTTACTCACCTATCATTAACTTTATTATTAACATTAACTTATCATTAACAGTTAGGGACAATTTAATGTTTCAGTTGTACTTCAATGATGATGTACCTCCTTTCAGAATACATTGAGCATGCACAGATAACGGGTAATAACAGAATGTCAATAAAAATATATTACCTTAATCCTTCCTGTTGTTTGCACCATTTTGTCATGGTCTGGGTGAGTGGCTGTGTTTTTCTGACAGCGCTAGGTTTCCTCCCCCTGGGTGGAGCCTCATGTGCCCGCCTATTCTCCACACCGGTTGGTAATTCAGCTGGGAGTATGTAAGACCGGTGCTCTCAACGAGTCGTTGACAGAACGTCTGCTAAACTTAGTTAGTGCCGGGTTTTCAAGTTGTGTTCATTTTGTAGTTTACTCGTGCTAATTCTCTTCTCTTGTGTCACAGTACCTCTTGGACCATTACTCATCTGTGCAGTGTGTCACCTACTGGTGCTCCACCAGTCACTCGCCATTCTGGTTACCAGCTACACCTGCCTGCCCTCCTGCTTTCCCCTCTGGACTTGGAACTTCCTGGACTCTGGACACTCTGGATCATAGCCACACAGGCACTCAGCCTGAAACCGCCAGGTGTTTCCCCCCCACATTTCCTCCGAACTGCTCACAAGTAAGGCAGACTCATTACCACCTGTTCACTCATCCTCCCCCCTGACACCTGTCTCCTCTGTTTCAGAACCTCAGAACCCAGCACCTTGTGTCTAGATCACCTGCCTGTGCAGTACAATAGTTACGTTTCATAGTTGCCTGTCTTTGTGTGATTGTAAATAAATATATTCTTTTGGGAAAGCCACTCAACCTCTGCCTGTGTCTGCATTTTGTCATGGCTGGATAGCCCGTACAACAGGCTGGACTCAATGTTTAATAATTGAAAACTACGAAAAACTTGACATAGTATAGCATTCCTACTGACACTAAACATTCTGTCTCTGAAGAGAAGTGACTAATAATAGCCAGTAGTGAACACTGGTTGATGGAAGGATGTTGATAATGTTCCCAGGCAGAACAAAAGTCACATCAGGCCATGTCTTACAAAGTCAGATACAGATCACCTTATAACAAACACAGTTGTTTCTAGCTAGCTATTTACTGTTCTGTATATATAAATTCTATTTCACTTGTGCCATGGTGAACTTAATGCATCAAACACACTTGCAATTATCCCCTCCCATCATACACTCAGGACCATTCCTCTGCAGATGAGAAGTGAATTAGCTTGTTTGGGCAAGTGGAAGACTTCCAAGTAGACGGTAAAAAATAATTCTTGAACACAAACTTTCTCCTATTAGAATGTCTAACATTGATATGTTAGTGACATTGAAGATGTAACTTGAATAGATAGTTTGGTAAGTTTAGAGAGGTTGGTTTAACTTTCACTTTGAAACTATTTTTCAATCACGACTAGTCACTAAAAAAAAGGTAGACAGCCTGCTTGCCTTTTCATGTCTTTGTTGGTGAAAACTCTGCTGTGTGCTCTGAAGGCATGGGGAAGAGCGCAGAAAATACAGGTGAGACAATCAAAAAGAAAAAACCCAGAACTACAGTGTATCTGTAGGTCTAATTTAAAAAGGTAAAGAGGTGTTATGGTGAGTGGGTAATGTTATGGGTACACTTTAAGCTCATCTGCAGCCATATGACGATACTATCAGCCATTGGCGATGCTGCAGGGGGACAACAGGATGATTGAAGTGCAGTATGGAACAAATCATCCAACCATACTTCTTGATATGACCACATGCTGTATATCTTGCTGCTAAACACATGCAGTGCTACTTGATAATTTCTTTATTATGAATTATTTAGGGCAGAAGATCCCAGGAAGCTTTCCCGAGGTTCAATTTAAACTAATGTAATAATAATACAGCTATTCACAACATATTTTGAGTTTAATATTATGTCACATATGGCAAAATTTGCTTAAATTAGTTCTCTCACCTAAATTCTTGCCTTTCAGGTTAACTTGCCTTTCATTAATATATGTGTTACCTGAGCCCCTGTTACACAGACTGAATGCATGTTCAGTTTTGTTCTGTACTCTTAGCTCACATTTGCAGTCTACACCTCAGCATTATTTTAAAGCTGCTGTTCAGAGTCTGCTGCTCTGAGGTAGCGCACACTCCACTCCAGGTAAGTGAAAAGGCTTCCCCAGCATCAGTAATCCTCCAGTCAATCCACCAGGGGGGTTAGACTGGTAGAGAGAGGAAGCAGAGGCAAAAAAGGAGTCGTTCCATGGGATTAACATTCATTAGAATCTTCAGCTCTTAAGTAGGGCTGCATACTGACTGCATTTTAAACAGATTCCTGCCAAATGCCACAGTTCCCCCCGGTTGTAATAGAGGGATCTATTTTCAATATTTTCCCCCAATTGCTCAGGATTAGTCCCAGAGAACGATACCGCTGCTTCTCTCCAATTATTGTCTCATTACACAGAGCTTCTGTGACCTCTGCTGATGAACCAGATTAATCAGCTCTACTCAGGTCACTGCTACCAGGTGGTGGTGCTTGTATTATTATAATGCTGACCTTCCTTAGCAGACAGTTGCTCTGTGAGCTAAAGCAGCCTCTCTTGGTATATAGTCCCTGCCTGGACAAGGCTGCTCTCTGAATGAATATTATGCCTGTTTAAAGGCTTTAATCATCATTTGAGCCTTAGATCCTAAAAATCTATTACATGCGCTTCAAGATTCAAAGTTAATTGCATCCTAAAACAATCTGCTCTAAAGTCAGGACTTTGTCACATTATTTATTCACAGTTAAATTTCACATGGGACATGAAAGCAGGAACGCTGAGGTGAAGTGAAAGCAGTTGTGAGATTCTGAGAATTTGTTGTTAACAGATTAATTACTGTTAATGACAGAAGCAAAAAAGACATAAAAAAGCAGTGCAGAAGTTCATGGATATTAGAAATATTTTGTAAATTCCCTGTAGCGCTGAGTTAGATCACTACGCAGGCATCTTACGAGAGCAAAGACTGTACATAAAATATGGAGGCGGCCACCCTGACATCTCACATTGGCTTCCAGCATGTTGAGTTGTTTTTGTATCTTATTATAAAGTTATAAGATAATTCCTTGCAGTGCACACTTGTGATGTTACAACGATAACAAATAAAAAAAGCAAAAGGCTTTTTCACGCTAAATCATTATAATAAGAGCAGCAGTAAAATTGTTAATAGGACCTTTTTTATGTGAGGAAAGACTTTACTGATGAATCCCAGTTAAAGATGACTGGAGACAGAGCAATAACAGAACAAACAACAAGCAGAAGCAGCAGTCCACCCTCTGATTGGCTGATAAAGGGTTATTTTCTTACTGTAGTTTGAATCCTTTTCCACAAAAGTGCAAACTAAACATTTTTTTTTCCAAATTTATTGCACCTCTTTTTTTTGTCTTTGTCTCTTAAATGATCCCCACGGAGTCCCCACTGTCTATCAAACAGTGAGACAGACAACTTTATATACGGTGAGTTATTTTATGAGGAGAACAGGTCAGTGACCTTCACGCCTAGTGGGGAAAGCCTAGCCAGTAAAGAAAAGGGGTAAAGGATGATCACCGCTGTGCATGTGTCTGAGTGTATGAGTGGGTAGGGTGGCGGTGGACAGGTCTAGACTAAATTCTCATCGTCAGAAAATCAATGCTGGCCTGTCACTCAAAAGACCCATTTGGATTGTAGCTCTTCCTTTGGTGAGACGTAATGTCAACATTTGCCTTGCATTCTGTGTGAAGGTCATGAATTTTTAAACGCCAGACTTCAAACATCCATCCTACACGCTGGATACAAAAATGAATTTGGAATCTCTTCCTTTCATCTATTGTACTGGAAGTGAAAATAGGCGTCTGAGTCACTGTTGCCATAGTGTGATTGAACAGAAGGTTGCTGGTTATATTTAGAAAGCTCACATGTAGTATTATTATTTTTTTCATTAGATTATTCTGGAGGCCTCCCTAATAACCCACTAGTCAACATCTTCTACAAAGTGCAAGGCGACCAAGCATTCTTCATCTTCCGACATTACAAGAAAACTTTAATTTTAGCAACAAAAGACTTGTCTGAACCAGCTTCCGTGTACCAAATCCAAAACACAAGTCAGCGAACTTTGTAGATAGAGGTTTGATGTATGAAATTTAAGGAATGGCAGACAGCTGCATTTATCAACTGCTCTGTTCAGGGCTGATAACAAAGATCTACGTGCTTCTGAATTTCCATACAACTTCAATCATCAGGCAGATGTTCTGGTACTGAACTATTGAATCCCCTTCTTTTATGATATCTACTGATAATCGTAAAGGGCGTCCAAATATTCTTTCAGATGCCGTTCCAAACTGCCAAGAAAAATGTAGAAAACGCTAGTGTGCACAAACAGAATGGCAATGTTTTGCCCAGAGTGGGAGGACTAAGTCAGTAATGACATAAAACAGTGCCCTGTATGGCCTAAGCGATAAAGCCTCTTCAGAATGCCAGATTGCTCACTGTGCCCACACACATCCCCATCCCAATCACTCCATAACTGCCACAGAGCCAGAATGACGGACCGTGTGTTTCTATAATCATGTAAAAAATGTTGAGTGTGCTTTGAGAATGTGTTTTCTGTATTTTATAGATGTAATTAGTCATTCTTCGAGCCAAGTTTTTTTGTTTCCTTTTGTTTGTTTATTTGTTTGTTTTTCAAATTGAACCGTATTTTAACTGAATGAAGCATTGGGACATTAATGTATTTACTGTAATTGTAGCATAATGATAATTACAATTATAATAATTACATGTAAGTTTTTAATTTATAATTATATTCTTATAGCAAGAGATGGGAATCTAGTCGGGAGACACTTTTTGTGTGTTTTAACACTTGAATTAACACATGACTTTTAAAAGTTATGTAATTCTATTAAAATAAAAGCCCATTGTCTCATGTTCCACAACTTTTCCTAAAATGGATTTATTTATCACATAATTAATTTTGGACTGTGTAGAAAAAAATAAATCATTTATATGAACAATTATATCTAAAACTGCCACCGGAGTCCTTTTGAACCCAATATAAAAGATTCTGTGTAAATGTGCTCAACATTTGCAGCATGCTTGACTGAGTAGCTACAAATATTGTTTACACACATTTCAATATGAAGACTGATTTAACACAAGCCAGAGCTAGTGTGATGTGACTGTGAGATAAATATATAGTTAAAGGATGCAGGATTACTGCAGGATTGTGAGAGATTGAGGAATATTGAGCCAGGACAGAGCTGGTCAGAGTGGAGGAGTTCATGACTGGACATGTGGAGTTGCTGGCTGTGCACAGCAGCAGGGGAACTGAAGTTGAATTGCGAGTCCAAATTGTGGCGTGTTAATCCGAGCAAATAAGAAGTGAAATCCAGAGCAGAGGAGGACTGAGGAGCAGTGCTGAGAAGGGCAGCAGACTGATGCTGAAATTACGATTCAGCAGCAGTACAGCGCTGGCAGTCCTTGGATGGCACGTCAACTTGTAGAGAGCATCTGCTGTTGGTGTTGGCTGTTGATGGAGGCAGTGTACAATATGTGGTAAAACTGGTCTGCAGAGTACTTTTGCTTATGCCAGTCTTGGTCCATCAGATATCCACTGATAAGAGTGAAGGTATAATATAAAAGGAGGTGAACAGAAGCAGAGTTTTAAAAACAATTACGTTTTTAAAAAAAATATTTTAGGTTTTTTTTTTTTCCACACCTCTTTCATTGAACTCAGCTGTTTCTTCCTTCCCTATTCTGGCCTATTTATCAACCAATGGCATTAGAATTCACAACATCATCCACAACCACCGACATGCAGTTGAGATTTGGAAGACTGAGAACCACATTTGTCTTTGGTGAAACCCCTTCTTGGTATTCTGTTTGTAGAGAAATACATACACAAACAGACACAATCACGCTAACATCAATTATACAGGAGACAGCGCAGCGTGGACTATGAGGGAACGGTTGTAGGTCTGGTGAAAAAAAAGATGTGGAAGAGATGATAAACATTCTTGGATTTTTTTTCTAGTAATTTATTTATTGAAATGTGTTTATTTTCTTATAACATCTATGTCAGGTCAGTTTTAAGATGTAAGCAATGACTTGGTAAATCTGTTTAACCACAGCGCTCTGTTTTCATATCCAAAATTCTTTTTTTTTTTTACTTTTCTGTAATGTTCTTCTTCTACAATAATCAAATTCTTTAGATATGTTGGATATCATGTTAGTTGTTGTGCCCTTTATTTGTTTGTGGATTCTGCACTACATTTTATAATTTGCAATGAAATGATCAAACTCACGAGAGAAAGGACATGCACAGTACTAATGCCAATTTCCTCTATTGCAAATTAAAAAAAAATCTCCCCATCCTGTTAATCCTTAGTAATTTGATATTTTAAAAACTTTAAAAAAAACCAACAACTTTTTACTTTTGTTGTTGTGATGTTATCCCAGTCTCAAGACTAGAACATCACTTACCATTGGTTTGTGGAGTTCTATGTGTGTGGAGCATGCACACTTTTCTATCAAGTCTATTTTTTCAAATCAAATAGATTAAATCTATTTTTAGTCTCAAACTGTAAGCTTTTTCTGCTGTAAAGTTTGCAGTTTAAAATAGGAGTTAATGGGGATAAACTTGTTCCTGGATATGGAATCCAGTGGCCATTCAAGGAACTGCAGTTTTTGGCACATCGGAACAAACATGGTGTCTGGCATCCAGTCCCTATAATCAATCAGTACGCTGAGATGGGATACTGGCTGAAAACATAACCAAAAGAAAGTTGCTCATGGGTGACTTAATTTTGATTACAGTACACTTTCTTCTTGATTTTTTCTGTATATGGTCCTTGTATACTGCATAGTGATCTAAAAATAAATATTAAAAAGAAAGTTGGCTCCAAAAACTAAGCTAACATTTTTCCTCTGCCCAGTAGTGCTGTTTCTCAATCTAGTTTATTTTTACCCTGCTTTACCCATTTTTAGAAAGCTCTGATGATGGGATATTGTGCTTTCTCTTGAATATAATATAATGACACTAAATGGCACTCATCCTGTGGTGCTCAAAGCAACAGAAATAATTTGAAAGATCTTGTTGAGCAGTATAATTTGGGAACTATTTTTTTCTGTTTAACCACACTCACCAACTGTGCACAGGAAGTGTGTTTCTACCTGTGACACAAGGCTTATGCTTTGAATGTTTGCGCTGCAGTGTTAACTAGCTTCCTTTTGCATTTAATGCAGTTATGTTTTATTGAGTCATTTATTTCTGATGTTACACTGTAACTATGTTACTGTAACTATCTATCAGTGTGTAACATGGTTACGGTTGGAGAGCTGATCTTTCTATATTTTGCACTTGGTTATATATGGTATTGCATCCATTAATGCAGGTGATTCTCTTTGTTGCTGGCAAATATTTAGTAGTTACATTTGGAATGCTTTTTCTTCTGTTTTACAAAATAAACCACAGATTATTGGTAATTATTAATGGGGTGCAATGCACTTTGCAGAGTAAACAGATGCTCACTGTGCTTGTGGCAATTTAGGATTTTTAAACCAAAAAGGGCTAAATTTGGTTCCCATCTGTTAACAGTCTAAATTACAAGGTTGCCTGAGCTCAGCTGATTGTGACAGCAGCAACACAAGGAAAAGAGGTCATTTAGATACCCACAAGGCTGTGTTAAAGTCATTTGTTATGTGTCATTCTTTGCTGAGCTTAAAGTCATGAAGACACAATGTCACAGCGATGGTCTTGTGCAGCACACTGGGTGGCTGAAAGTGCTGGCAGAGTCAGAGTTTTCTTTCCACTGGTGCCATGTTAAAAATGGATACCCTCTGAGAACAGATGCTCTTTTTGGAGAACCAATACTGTTTTAGTCATCAGGAAAAGCTGCAGACATTGTGATATTTTTAAAAGACAAACAAAGACACATTATGATTCTTTGTTTATGCTTCCTAGCTGTGTTGCAACCCCAGGTCTCAGCTCAGTACGCTGAGTGACAGCCCTGCACAGCGAAGCAAGGCTTTGATTATGATGTTGCTTCCTATCCAAAACACTTCTTCAGCCCTGTTTGTGCATGTCCTTGATACTCAAACCAAAATTGAAATACCATCAGTCATGTCTAAGCGTTGTGATTACTCTGCCATTGTTGCTGTTTAGGCTTTAGTTTCAGAGCTGGTGCAAATATTGTGCAATAATTTTACACACCATAGCTACAGATTAGTTACTGTGCATTAATTTTCATGGTGGTTTATGAATGATAATTACTTGGCATATCAAGCTCAGAAAGGCATGCAAATTAGCAAAGTTCATTAGAGGCATTAGAAACACGTTACCCAATTATGGCTATGCCAGTGACACGGACAAAGAAACTGGATGCACTACCTAGAGGCTTCTTTTCAAGCTGGTTAAAATCCGATAAAATAGCTAAGGGTCGCGTTATGAATCTGAAAGAATAGAGTAAGTGATGCTTAAATTTGTAGAGGTTTAAACTGAAGAACACATTTTTAAGTGATAAGTAAAATTATGTAAACCTGCCCCCCCCCCAAAAAAAAAAATTAGACAAAGTTCAAATACAGTATAGCCCTGCCATAAACTAGAAGCCTATCCAGTGTATAACTTTAGCCCAGAGACACCCGGGATAGACTCTCAGGTGTCACTGCTAATAATATTTGAACAATTCCATTTTTTCTATTCTTTTCTTTTCTGTGGTTTCACACATTTAGACGTTCAGCTTCAGCATGAGTGATATTAATGATATAAGTAATACATGTGCAGAATTTAATAAAATTTCTACTAAATTATTTTACAAAGATGCCTCAAAATACTACAGTGAAACTAAGACAGCAGTCTGACCCTGTGAGACAAATTCAGAGTGTACAACCTCTAAAAATAGCAGCCGTACTGTAAGCAGTCCAGAGATGTAAGAGAAGTTGCCTTTGAAGGGGACATCAACCTAATTTAAAAACAGTACAGTACAGTTTTTGATCTTTATAGGTCAGTTCACAAAACATTTTGATAATATCTCACAGTGAAGTCTGAATTTTCTCTGGGGTTAAGGCTTGCCTACCATTAGTCCTAAATACCATTACTCCTTCACTGCACCTAACCTCTTCTTTGTTGTGGGGCCTTACTCTCCCTTCTTTAGTCTATTTTTCAGCAGATGGACTTAAGGAACACATTAAAATCTTTCATCTTTATATCTCTAATCTTTCTGCTGTAAGATGCAACGTGTTCCCGGGAGTGTTGATGCATTTCTCTGACTGTGAGCACTCAGAATGCTCCCGCAGACCCCTGCATTACTAATAAATGCTGGTTAATGTGTGTCGGCTCCACCGAGAGCCATACATGTCTCTCAAATCAGAAGAGAAGTATGTCACCATGTGTGGCAGTTTTTTCTTACTTACATTTTTGTTCTTTATTGCATTAGTTTATAGAAATGTGTGCTAAAACTCGACTGGTTTCTTTTTTCTATGTATTTGTTATTTTACTTCATTCTTACCAGGTGTTTAGATCTTGAAATGGGTTCTGAACACAAGAAAGCATGTTCTGCTAGATCCTGGAGATCACTGTTGACTTGCTGTGCCATGATGAAAAAGTTACACTTCATATGCAAATGATTTTCTGTTCATCTGCAAGAATTCTCCACAGTCTATCAACTTGTCATTTTCTAGTTTTCCTTTGAGCACTTGCTTTTTCAGAATGTACCAGCTGTACTAGCAAGCCAACTACATCTGATGTCTCCCTCATGTATGGTTCTTTTTTTCAGTCTCATTCTTTTCTTCATCACATGCACTGTTATTTCTTCACTCCTCATAAAGACAGACAAATCCCACCTCGATGCAAATGGCAAGTCTTAGCCATCAGTTAGCATTTAGATTTTGATAGCACTTGGCAAAGTGAAACAAATACCTTAATTATGTTGATGTGCCAAAAACATCTGTTTTCCTTGTAGCACAGATCATGCTAGCTCAGTGTCACATTCTCACAACTTTTATAGAACAAACTTTTTTTTTATATTATTAGTCACACAATAGTATGAATGATTACTATTATTGTATCCTTTACATCTTACCCATAAGGTGGGATATTTATCTGAGCAAACAAAGTTTACGTAGACATGGTATAGCAATTGAAAGAATTGCTACTTAAAGGCTTGCATGTGTGTTGAAGTCTACCATTAAGTTTTTCCAAGTATAAGGTCGATTACATTTACAGGATACATGAAATGAGATTTCTGCCAAGTCTGAGCTGTGTGCTTTAATCACTCTTTGTAGCTGAAATATAAATATAATGGATTACTTGCAAGGTGTCAAGGCTATGTTGATTTAAACCTTTAGTGTCTTAATTCAACTCAGCAGATACTCAGTTCGTGTCTAGGCTTCAAAATGATTATGAAACTGAAACGTGATAAAATGAACAGTCTATAAATAAGCTTACTGATATTTGTTGAAGGAAAATAAAGAATTTATCTCTGTGAAATTCCCATGAAATTTAAGGTTTATGGTAAAATAACTGTAAAATCAAGTCGGTGAACACTTTTTGTAGATTTTTGAGCGGATTTAAACTGTGAAATCAGGAAGTTAACAGGTACTTGTAAGTGAAGTGAGAAATGCAAACTGATCTCAAGATGGATGTGCTACTGAATGAAAACGATAATACAGCATGAATGTGAACATGTACTCCATGACGAAGTATAAAGGATCTCTCAGCAAGAACCATGCAAGTTTATTTTAAAATGAGTTTTTACTTTTGCGTCTCCGTATCCAGCAAATGATAAGGGGAGGAACGAGAGAGATTTAAATGAACATTAGCTACGGTGAAGCTGGTAGCCTGCGGAGCTGAGGTACAGCTGCAGTGAGGAGGAGGGGAAATATGATGTTATACAGTACATAACCTTAAAACTACGGGAAAGAATCTGCTTTCCCTCATTTTCTTGTGTTTTGGTGTTGGATGGTCATATTAACCATGACATACATTTCAAATAAGGTAAATATATGAGCAACTAATGAGCTGAAGGCTGAGGCTCCAGTTTTCTCTAGTAACATGAGTTATTTTTGTCTACTCTCGGACCTTAATAATGTGAAAGAGAGGGAATTTCATTTCATCTCAGTCACAGAGATCTGGCTGTGAGCACAGAAGCGTTACCACCTGCTGTTCATGCTTTCTGTTTATGAATGTGTGAAGTGTGTGAAGAAAGTTGATGAAAGAGATGATGGCTAAAATGTTTGACATTGTATTCTACTCGCTGCATAGTTGATCAGTGTCTTCGCATATTACCTGTTTTTTCTTCTTCTGTCAGCTTGAATTTGAAAATTTGGACAGCTGAATCACAATAGCTGATCTAGAAAAAGAGTACCCTTTTTGTTAATCAAATATTCATCAAAATATAATGACACATCAATATTTAAGAACCAACATTCATCAGCTTGTGCAGCTAACATATAATAGCTAATAATCAACTGTGTAATAAAATAATCAGGATCAAATTTAAAGCTTTATAGTTTTCTTTATGTTTATGTTACATTAATAAATAAATATTATTTGATAATGTAATTGACAGTAAAGAACAAAATTATGAGTTCATTAAGTAATATTTATTTATAAATATTGATTTACTAATTGATTTACAGAAAAAAGCATTATACTCATTAAACTAAAAATCAAAATGCGCCATACACCATATTGTAAAAGCTGGCCAGTCAGTCCTTGTGTTCTTATGCCAGCTCAGGTTGCTCTACCTTCCACTGCAAAATACAGAGGTGACCTGAGCAGCTCCACAACAAACATATTAAATTCCATCTAATTTAAATGTTTATTGGTTTCATCTGACTAAAGATTGTGCTGCCAATATTCATTAAGTTTAAAGTTGTATACCACCTGGGGTGCAACCTTTTCTTTCTTGGGCAGCAGCCATGAGCTGGATTTTGCAAAGACCTCTACAGAAACCTCTTATTGAAAATTTTTATGCAAAACAATTAACACAATGTCCCACTGAAAAACAGGCAAACAGCAAATTGTACATGGTGTCAGTTTTTCTGTTATTGGCAGTTTTGTTCTTCCTATATCTCGAGGAACAGACCTGCCAAAATAAAATGTCATAGATAATGTGTTAGAAATATTAGAATAAAGAATAAAAGCAGCTTGCCTCATGCAGGCCTTCGGCATGAAATTGTATAGTTTGGGTGAATATATTTAAAGCCCATGAGTGATTTCCACCTGCAGCTCTTTACTAGGTTTCCCAGATCTATGGAGAAAAACCTGCCAAAATCTGTCAGGATGTACTCGGCCTTCCACAGGATTGATCTAAAAAAAACAGCAAAATGTAGTCTCTTTTATTTATGCTGGGTGGTTGCACAGAGAGCAACACTTCTTTTTCAGGAACACTGCTCAGTTTCACACCTGAAAGCTGCCCAATAAACCTGTTGACCACTGGGTGAGGTCCACGCTCAAAGGCATCTCACCTCACTTCAGTGGTTAAGTGCTGATCTTTCACTATCCACATTTATCACTATCTCTATCCAGGCAATTGTTGGATTGAAGGAGAGACCTTCCAGGTACAAGCCAGTTTCTGCTGTTGAGATGCATAATATAAAAGCTGGATTCTAGTTGCACCATACACATAAGGACATTAGTGAGTAAAATCTGAAAAATATATTCAGCCATTTTGATATGAGGCAAAAAAAAAAGATTTCCTCTATCAGAGTGCTTTGGGCTATACATTCACTATAACAGTCATTTTATAGCTAGCAGTTATTAGCAGTTACTAGTAATATTCAGGCCACAGAAACACTTCTTCACAGCTAGTGCAATCTCTCTACATTTCTTCTTACCACTCAGAGTAATTCTCTATCTACCTCCCAGAGTTGATATGGTCACATTGTGATCTCGGAAGTGTGAGCGTGCCAACATGTCCATGAAACCTAAAACTCATAAAACTCTCAAAGTATGCCTACTGGATCTTAATCAGCTCACCGAGCTTGTCCATCTTATTTTCCAAGGGACCCCACATTCCTCATGATGACCACTGAAACAGAAAATTTATATTTCCTCTCTTAGCTTTCCTCAGCTCCAGCTGTGAAATCCTGTCATCTCCTCCATAGCACCTCTATATCTTGCTCAGGGCAGTAGAACTGTCAGCATGATGAGTTGGTGAAGACTCTCTGTTGCAAAGAGTATAATAAGATGGAAGAGCACAAGTAGATCTGCAAAATTTGACATTAAAAGGCAAAAAGTAGCCATTTGAAGACAATACAAAGAGAATTGAAACTTCACTCTATTTGGTGATAAAACCAATAAACCACTTTCTTTTTTAGACTGCAAAAATTGCTTTCAAAGTCAGGTTTCTTTTTTCTCTTATTTTGCCAGGACACTGGAGACTTAGTCATTTTATATTTTTCAACCATTGTCCTACTTTCTGTTGTCCATTCTGTTTCTGTGTCCATTCGGTTGCTACAGTCATCAACTCAAGCAAACCTGTCTTGGATAGTCAAAGTAAAATAAATTGCTACCAGTGCACCAGTGTAGGATTGTTGCCACATACAGCAGATTTCAAATCCAGGCCCACTTAGGTGATATTTACTGAGCTTCCTCATCTTAAAGTCAGCGGCTTCTATCTCCTCCTTTGGCCAGCTTATTATCCCAGCAGGGTACCTGATCACAGGCAGGGCATAAATGTTGATAGCCATGTATTGAGCCATGTGCCTGTTCATCTTAGCTGCTATGATGTCTGACAGGAGCTTCCATGTGGTACTGGGGCAGGTTATTGGCTTGTAGCTGGATGGGACAGGTCCCTTCTGGGGTTCCTTGGGGATCAGGACTGTCCAGCTTTCGGTTAGCCAGAGGAACTAGCAACTGGTTCATTTGTGCTGCCAGACGTTCTGGAAGTGCAGTCAGCTTCTTCAGCCAGTATGCATGAGACAGGTCGGGGCCTGGTGCTGTCCAGCTCTTTATACCAGAGACCTTTTCTTGGATGTCTGCAACTATGATGCTTACTGGACGGGTATTGAATATTCCATCAATCCCCAGTGGGAACAATTTTTTTCACTACTGTATCCTTAATATTAAAAACACTTCTATAACCTGGAACTTTAAACCTCTGGTGGATTTTTTTGGGATGTTGCATTCTTTTGTAATTATTATTTTTGAAGAACATAGTGAATACAATACTTTCTACTTCAAAACTGACAAAAAAAAATCCTCCCACATTATCGGTATCAAATATTATAGTTAAATAAAATTACAGTTCAGTCTGATTATGTGCCTGAAAGTACCATAGATTGCATTTTCTCTTAGATTGCACTGAACCGATGCACAAAGCTGTTTTACTACTCTTTGCCTCCTTAAGACTCCAGTCTCCAGCTGGAGAAGATTATACAGTAGCTTGATACTGATGAATGACTGACTTTGTGAACTGACTGTGGCTGGTGTGTTTGTCCAGTTGCCCACAAAAATAGCAATTAATTTCTATAGATGCTAAATATAGATGTAACTTCCAGAAGTGAAAAGTGAAGAAAGGAAAACGCACTGTAATGTACATTAAAGGTGCTTTCATTTCAAATGCCAGCCGGTGACAATTTGCA
Organism: Aulonocara stuartgranti; assembly: GCF_965226115.1. Taxonomy (NCBI): domain Eukaryota; kingdom Metazoa; phylum Chordata; class Actinopteri; order Cichliformes; family Cichlidae; genus Aulonocara; species Aulonocara stuartgranti. The sequence continues at coordinate 15,048,568 of NC_138955.1, forward strand.
AAAAAAAAAACAAAACAAAAAAACCTCTTTCACTCAATCAACTCAAAAAACATTTTCCTGAGACATTTTTTGGCCTCATTTGCTAGTTTCAGTGATACTGAATAAAATATTAAGTTCAGTTTGTACATCATGATCAGTGAAATTATCCAGATTGTGGTAATTGGTTAAAAACCCGTCAACCACAAATCGTTTGCCGATAAAAATCACCAAGATTGAGATGGAGAAAATTCTCAGATTCAAAGAATTTTCAGCATATAAATATAATTTAATATCTCAAGGAAATATTATATTATATTTATATTATAAGATAAACATCAGCAATCTAAAGAGCCCCACACTTGGACAAACTCCCTTTTATCCTCCATCAGAACCAGGCTCAGAGAGCGGAACCATTACAACTGGTTGAGGGATGAGGACAGAGACGAGAAAAAAAAGGGATGAAACAGAAAGACGAAGGACAAAGCACAAACTCTGTGAGAGAAAAGTCAAAAGTTAATGACATACAGTAGTACAATATATAAACATATTGAGTGCAAAAACGGGAGTGGAGAAGAAACAGTGCATCATGGGAAGTCACCCAGCAGCCTGAGCCTACACTGACAAACTCACCTTAGTGGTTTCTCTGACTGAATGTTGAGTATTATGAATCAGCCGGTCTTTTCAGTGTGATTGAAAGCCATTCACACCTGAAACATATCCTACAGCTGGTATAAATTGTAGCACTCTGACTTTTATGAACATCAGGCCTTAAAATGAAATAGTCAGAAAGCTTAGCTTAAGAGTGTCTGTCAAGACATTTGATGGCTCACAATTTGCAAGTGGGTTTCCCACCTGAAAAGCCTGACTCAACTTTTGCATCCTATAAATGAATTCCTCCCTCACGTCACTCTGTGACAGAACCATCTAATTTAAGCAGAGTTATTGTTCTCATTAGGGAGTACAGTCGCTTCTTCCTGTTTATCTGCCCTACTACTGACCGCAGGTTAATGAATAATAATCAGTAATAACACACTAATGATTGTGCTTGGAGGACTTGGCATGACAGCTACTCAGTCAAAGAGGAACACCGCACCCAAGGGCAGCAGAGACAGGGGAAAAGGAAAAACAGTATCCTCCTTTATCTTCAGGATCATCAAGGGTCCTCGAGCCAATTACATTATTCTTGAAGCATTATACACAATTGATTTGTGCCCTGCTGTGTGGGTACAGCCTTGCTGCTTTATGTGAGCAGTGGGTCTTGAGGATGACCATGAACGCATTGGAGCAATGTCTCTCTTTCAAGTTTCCTCTGATGAGCTGTGAAATATCTTCAAGGTATCAAGGAAAGTGGATGCAGCTGGAAAACACTTCTTTCCCCCCACCTTTCTGTGATTCCTGTGATAAAGTTTTCTTCCAGAAAAACTTTAGGCGTGAAATCTGAATATTAGCTCTGGGTGTTAACGTAGAGTTAATGTGTGGAAGAAATGTGAATTCACACATGAAGATGCAGACAGACTGAAAACATCTGAGAAAAAAGGAAAACGGATAAGTAAAGCTGATTGACTTATTATTGTCAGCTGTTGCCTAAATCAGTTGGTTCTTATTACTCACCACAAAATAGTAAAAAAAACAAACCAACATTACAAATTGTACTCTCTTACACGGGTGTCCCTGACCAATATTAACTGCTTTAAAAATAAAGATGGCATGAAGTGATAACTAGCTATGGAAGAAGAAAGTCGCTTTTAAGTTTATTTCTCACTCAAACTCAACCCTGAAGACTTTCTTTCTGGCCCTGTGCATACATTTACACTAGATAAGATGTGTGTTTTGCTCCTTTGTTTTCTTGGGCAGCAGTATAACAGTGAAGACCTGCCCAGTCTGCAAGGCAGGCTACACCATGTATTTTCCACAAGAACCCAAGACCTGCCTCAGTATCCGACCTCATCTCTTTGGTCTTCTCTCCCCTGGCTACAAACGCCCAGTGTGCACAAGCAGCCACTGAAGATGGCGATGACGACACCTAGGGAATTTGTGCAACCTTCAATTTTCTCTCATCTGTCCTTGATGGAAACTCTTAACACTTATGGTGTGCACAATATAATTTTGCTTCCAAGTGTCATATTTTTAGTTACCCCCACTCTGGTAGACAATTTAAAATAAATTGCATGCAGTACAAAAAATCTGATTGCACTTGACATTGAGGACACTGTTCTTCTATTTAGACTTAAAAACATTCTGAATTATTGATTTTTCTTTTGTGGACAACTGAATCGTTTATGATCAAACAAATGGAATTTGAATTCCATTTTGTATTTACACATTTTTGGATCATATCTTTGTCAACATAATATAGTTTAAGATTAAACTTTTAAATTTTTTTTCAGTGTTTTCTAGACAGGCCTGTATAAAACCCAAACATTTTGACACAGACAGTCGTTTTGTGTTGTACAAAGACATTTTATATGTATTCTGTATTCTGCGTGGAAAACTGCCTTAAGATCCATTATTGATTAGACAATTGCTTGACCCTCCTCCTTTTCTTTTCAAGAAATAGCTCCCATGTATTTTGGATGTTGTCACAATACCATTGTATTTTTGACAGCAGGACCCCCTCATGTTTCTCCTGGTATGGTAAATTGTGATGACTAGTGTTTTGTGCTTCTCTTAGACTTGCCTTTGTATAAATGTTTTGAGAATTAAATTAACAAATGGAGCAGAAAATTATGAATAGAACCTTTTCTCTTTATTGTTTTCAGCTGTCATTCATTTGTTAAGGTAAGTAGGGAGCATCTGCTAGATTTATAGTCAAAAGTCTTTTCATTTAATCAAATAACACATTGAGGTTTAATGAAAATAGAAGAGCAGAAAAATAAACATCAGAAATATTCATTTGTGGAGCACAACCACACGTTAGTGTGGGAGTGTTCTGCAGTATTTTTCAGGAGGGGGGACCTCAGTACATTACACAGCTGCCTGTGTGTTCATATGTGCCAGTGACTAACATCTTCAGCAGAGTGCCAAGCTCCTACATGACAGGAAAAGCCACTGTATTTTTAGCTTCTGGTGCAAAATCAGATTCCCTCCCACCACTGCGCTCAGGTTCATGTCAGGCTGTTTGGAAAAAGACAGATGCATGCAGTGTAGCGTTAGAGTCATTTATGCAAATCCTTCTTAAAATTTACAAATGGCTATGACTGGATGTTAACCATACTGAGAATTCCTTTTTGTTTGTTTAAACTTGCTCCAAAAACAGAACCAGTGTAATGAACTGACCGCAGTAGTGACTTTAAGGCAACAACAAAAATTTGTTGTGGCATTCTGACAACTTCTTTGGATCCATCTACTTTGGTGTTACTCCCACACTGTGATGGTGTTTGACATGGGTCAGGAAAGGTGAGTTATCAGCTATAGAACTTCCAGTCTCCTTGTATTGCGCCAGTACATAAGAAGATTATATCCATCTCTCCATGTCCACACTTACTTACGCTGTCATTTCAGCGGAGGATTATCCTGATCTGCTTATGGGGAAAATAGGATTTTAGTTACTGTACTCTTCAAGTTGCTGGAACATGCAAAATGTCATTTTTGCTATAGTTTCATAATGAAGTCTTTAGTACAGACTTCATGCAGACAGATTTAAAACCATGGGCTCTGCTAGACATATAGTCTTTCTTGAGCTGTATATAAGAATAATAAAGGATTAATAATCAAGTAAGTCAGCCATTTTACATTAAGTATATAACTTTATAAACTAAAATTAAACAAAGAAGAAGTGGTTTTAGGGCATTTTAATTGATCCACAAAAAGTCAGAGGGAGCCAACAAGTATTTTGTAAAAAATATAAAATTCAAATGACATTTTAAGAAGCCTGAGCATGGTGGTGCGTTGGTTAACACTGTTGCTTCACAGCAAGAAGGTCCCGAGTCCGTTTTCGGTGCATACAGAAAGGCCCCGGCCAGATGGTGGAGTCGACACCATCTGGCCGGGGCCTTTCTGTGTGGAGTTTAAATGTTCTCCCCGTGTTCTCCCTGGTACTCCCGGCTTCCTCCCAAAGTCCAAAGACATGCAGTTAGTAGTAGAGTGCCAAGGTTAATTGGTGATGCTAAATTACCCGTAGGTGTAAATGTGAGTGTGCCCCCCGAATCCCTTATAAGGATAAGTGGAAGCAAATGGATGGATGGAGGAGGCTAGGTACTAAAGAGTAAAATAGTCCTCAAGCGCAATTTTAAAATAAAGGAAACTATTGTGTGAATCCATAATTATGAATAAAGTAAAATTTTACTTTTTAGAATAATGTATTAATCCCTAAGGAAATTATGTGGTTACAGTTGCGCCAAGACAATAAGAACAGTAACAGACTGAGCTAAATTAAATAATACAATGTATTACAAAGTACCAAGATGTAAGAAAAAAGCTCTAATATGTACAAATAGCTCAATTACAAATATCCAAAATAAAAGAAAGTATGAAAGAATAAAATTGAGAAAAGCTTAAAACATCAACGAATTGAATTACTAAATGACTAAGGGGAGACGGTATGAACACAATTTAATGAACACACACACTCACGTACATTTTTATATTTTAGTGAAGACATCTCACTGAAATAATGCTTTCCCTAGCTACTTACCTTAACCATCAGTCTAATTCTAACCATAACCTAATTGTAACCCTGACACTAAAACCAGATTTTAAGCCTCAAACTTGTGGGGGTGGGCATTTTGCCCCCATAACTGACTATTGGTCCCCACAAGTATAGTAATGTGCCAATTTTCTGTCCTCACAAAGATGTCTAAACAGGTACACACACTTGTTGCATCTTAGATCTTTACACTGAGTAATATAGTTGCATACCCTTGGAAAAACAATATTTTGTTTTTTAGTACAATGAAGCAAAGTGGTGGATTATTTAACCAACACGTCAGGTCCTTGTTCAGACCCCTGGGAGATGCCACAGTTTGCTGAAAGGAAAAGATGTGGTCAGAAATTTTCAATTTAGTTATATAAGAACTAAATCACTGTAGAAACATCCTAGGTATGCCATCCTGGCGATGCAGCCTCTCAATCAGAATTTTATATTTCAGTGGTACCAAAAGTGCACTTAAGTCAAGCAGTAAAAGACTGAACATTCACCAGTGTCAGCAGTTCCTAAAAGGTCATTTAAAGTTCATTTGGGGACTCTGTTAAGAATAGTCTCAGTACTGTGGTTAAACTTTTCATAGATGTTGTGACTTATAACTTCAAAAGGTTTTGCTGTGAGAGCAGTGCTTTAAGTGGGCCGGTACGCGCCGGTACTCAGTACCGCCACTTCTAAATATAGCTCTTGAGAGTACCGCCACCTCTCCATGCGCCCAGAACGTGCTTTTAGCGTACCGGTACTCTCATTTGCACATCTGTTATAATCGTTTGGCTGCGCTGCCGCTTTTCAGAGCGCCCTTCACAAGCACGCTTCCTAATTCGTCCCATCGAGAGCATAGACTACATTACCCATACACCAATGTGTTTTACAAGTGAAAAGCGCATGCGTCGCTTTTGCCGTTGTCATGTCAACAACTCAACGTGGTCCGGAGAGTGTGTGTAAAACGCGCAAACAGCTGCTCGGTTAAAATACAAAAACAATGAACACTTAATATGCTCTCCTGGCTTCAGACTCTGAGTAGTAAAAGAACAAGGTCAGAATCAGAGGACTCGCTGGCTGACACCCCACCAAGCCAGAATGATATCGCTGCAGGTCAGACGCAAGCTAATGAAAGCTGCACTAGTGCCGCAGCCGCGGACGACGGCACTTTTTGCGACGACGAGGACGAGAATGATACCATTTCTACCGATGACAACAGCCGCGTTAGCGAGCATGAGTGGCCAGAATGTTGGTCCCAAGCACAAGTCCGGTATTTCTCCACAAATTACAAGTGGCTGATCAGCAGAAATCAAAAGTTGGGTTGTAGTGTGTGTAGTCAAGTTTGTGCTTGTGTGGACATGCAGCAAGGGCAGAGAGTGTCGCAGGAGTGGAGTGGGTGCTTAATCTCGTCTTTTGGAAGGGACAAGGCTGCACAACAAAACTCACTACGAAAGAAAATAAAAGAGCACAGAGACTCAATTTATCACAAGAAAGCAGTTGAAATAAAAGAGAAGGCAACACAAAATACAATGCAAAAACACATTGAAGATATGAGAAAGGCTGACTACGCTTCAACTTGCAATGTGTTTAGAACAGCTTATAAGATTGGCAAGCATGGGCGTCCCTTTACAGACATGCCAATAGATGTCCAGTTGCAAGTCTTAAATGGTGTCAAGATGGGCAGAGTTTTGCACTCTAATAACGCATGTGCAAATATACTGGATCACATTGCAGCTGAAATGAAAAAAAAGGTAGTCAATGACATAGTGATGAATGAAAGAAAATTGTGTGTGCTCATTGATGAATCCACTACAATAAGTGGAAAGTCTGTGCTTGTCGTGTGCCTGCGGTCAGCTATTTCCAGTGAAAATCCAGACACAATATTTTTTGAACTGATTGAGCTGCAGGGGACCACAGCAAAGGACATCACTGAAGCACTGTTAGGATGTCTTCATAATAATGGCTTTGACCCTCACTACCTGAAGTAACATTTGTTGGCATTTGCTTGTGATGGAGCCTCAGTGATGCTTGGGAGGAAAGCAGGAGTTGCTGCGCAGCTTTGTTCCAAATTCCCTTACCTGTTTGTCTGGCATTGTTCCAATCACAGACTGGAACTGGCAGTTTGTGATGTTTTGAAGGAGGTAGGAGGAATCAACCACTTTAAAATATTCTTAGATCAGCTTTACTCCCTCTACCATGCATCACCAAAAAACCAAAGGGAGTTAACCGAGAGTGCTCACAATGTTGGACAACGTCTCCTTGTGATAGGCCGTGTTTTATCAGTGCGTTGGGTTGCTTCAAGTGAGAGAACAGTGAAAGCAGTATGGGAGAACTACCAGGCTCTGCAGGTACACTTTACAAGTGCTGCTGCTGATACCAGCAGGGACTCAAGAGAGAGCAAAATACAAATTAGTTTATAATTTATTTTATGTACATTTTGTTAAAAAAAAATTTCAATACCTTTTTGCACATTTTATTTATGTTCAGTAGCTCTTTCTAGCTCAAGCAAATCCACAAACTAATAAAATGATTTATTATTTTGTATGAGGTTGTCTGTTGACTGTTGTATATAAAACCCATTCAATATAGTTGTTGTTACCTCAGGGGAGGCGGAAAAAAAATAGAGTACCGGCACCTCTTTTGGGCCACTTAAAGCACTGTGTGAGAGGTAACTTTGAAATCAGTCTGTAATTGTTGGAGCTGGATGGACTGATTTTATTGGATGCACTGTTCAAGCTTGTACAGCCCTGTGCCCTCATACAAACATATTACATGAAAAACTACTCTGCACCAGAGTTTGAACATAATTCTTGTTAAATAACTGGTGATGACAACACATATTTAGACTCCTTACTTTATTTAATCCTGGTTTTAATCTTAGTTCAAAAGCTTTTGCATCAAAATATGAACTTGTCAAAAAATTAAAGGAGCAATTAGAAAAGAAATTATATCTCCATAGGTTAAATAAATAAATAAATAAAAATAAAAATCCTGGATATCTTTACTGGATAATGTGTTAGAGATTAAAGATGCCACATAGCTTGATAGAAGTGAAAATTATCAACCTACAGAAGACACCCCCAAATCCTTTTTTTCTGTTATGTGGCAGACTAGATTATTTTTTCAATGCTGTTCCAATGAAGCAAACCCAGATGTACTCAGTAGTTTGTATGGACCCCATGTACTTGTTTGCATGCCTGAAAATGTTGTGCCATGGTCCTAATAAAACAAACAATGGTGTCCTAAGGTCCCAGATCTGGACCAGGGCATCACTGAGCTCCTGGGCAGTCTGTGGTGCTCTCATCTGTGAAAAGCACAGGGTGCCAGTGGTGGACCTGCCAATTCTGGAGTTCTATGGGACATGCCAATCGAGCTGCACAGTGCTAGGCAGTGAGCACAGGGTCCACTAGAGGCTGTCAGGAGCTCAGGCTAGTCTCATTAGGTCTGTTTCATGCCAGTGACCTGCTGGAGGTACCAGGTCTGTTGAGGATTATGGATTGTGCTACAGCCTGTCCGTCCCTCCCTGAATAACTACCTGGCTCCTTGAATCTCCTACATGCCCTGAAACCTGCTGGGGAACACTGGAAACCTTTTGGCAATGTACATCCCCGTAGCTTTGTGCTATGGGCTCATGCTAACAGTAGTGATACTGACCACAGTCAAATGCAAAACTATTGAACAAAAGGAAGTCAGAAAAGATCAGGAGGGAATAAATGTCAGTGGCCTCCACCTGTAAAACCATTCCTGTTTGTCTCACTGTTACCCCTCTAACTGACTTGCCTATACTCTGATTAAAAAGTGTTCCTTTAATTTAGTTAAGCAGGGTAAAGTACCTGAAATGGAAGCATTCATTATGCCTAAAATATATTACTGGATCAAATCATTCACTTCTTAATGTGTCTATCAATGTAATATTGCAGCAAGAGACTACTTTAAATAATGAGTTTTACCCATAAAAACAAAGCATAAAATATTAGTAAATTTGTATTTTTTTAAATTTTCAAAATAGTACTAATGTGAACAATATTTGGCCCCATAATAGAGTGAAGTGGCACTAGAAATTAGCATAAGATAAATATACAGATATAGATTTTGTACATTAAAAATGTAAAATGCAAAATGTACGTCATTAAATGTACGTTTTGTTACTGATGCTTTCCCTGCATTAAATGAATGAGACTAACCCTCGATACCACATAAGCATTTTATCAGAATCTTCTAGATTGCTGGGAAATCCTAAAGAAACATTCATCACACTTAAGCACACAGATTATTTTGAGAGTAGAGTTGAAACTTTGAGGTTTAGCTTGAAATACTATTTTGAGAAAAACAATCAAAACAATATTTTGAGAGAAAATATGCAATGTGGAAATTAACACACCCTACAAAACACTTTGTGTAAATTAGTTAATGCTTCAGAATCTGTTTAAGTAACAAAGAAATTATTTCTCATTTAGCACATAAACACAGAATGGTGATGAGCACCAGGACGTCACAACACACTGTAAGAGAGCTGATGAAGTTGTTTCACTAATTCATCTACAAGAGGCATTTTGTAACATGTTTAGAAGCCATGACAGGTGTTTGACTTTAACCTCCTAGGACCTGGCGTCCACAAATGTGGACATCACATTTTGGGTTATTTAGACCAAAATACTCAATTTTGCTCTACAAGGGCCTGATATCCACGTACAAGGACATTATACTGCTACCGTTCTATCAACATTTTAAACGAATATCCTCATATGTAGCTCTTATTTTTCTTAAAAACAAAAATAAGGTAAAAAAAAAAGAAATCTGGTAATTCTTTGTTTTTACATTAATCGGGCCCCAATCAGCCCAAATATCAAAGAGAAATTATGCATGCCGTGGAAGAGTTCGGGTCTTAGGAGGTATTTCGAGGTTAATATATGTGGATACAGTTGAGTAATATAATATAAGCGGGCAGCACGGTGGCACGGTGGTTACCACTGTTGCCACACAGCAAGAAGTTCAAGTCCAACATCAGGGCGGGGTCTTTCTGTGTGGAGTTTGCATGTTCTCTCCGTGTTTGCGTGGGTTCCCTCCGGGTACTCTGGCTTCCTTCCACCATCCAAAGACATGCAGCTTGTGGGGATAGGTTAATTGATTAATCCAATAATAAAGCCCTCAAAACTGGGGGTAACAATGTGGAAATTACTGTGCAATTACCTGTGGTAATTTCTGTGTAAAAAGCTCAAAATACAGCTGCAAAATGCAAAAATGTCCATTTATTTTAAATAGAATAATAATTACCTATTGAAGCAAACTTAATGTGTGATTATTACCTGGATTATTACCCATTTCCCCTTATTACCTAGCTGTAACAGAAAGTGTGACCATATTTTCTTATCATGTGTTTATTTTTCAGTGAATCAGCCTTTTAATTACACTGTGCTTTTGAACACACAGGCATTATTTCCAGAACTTACATATTTAAAGATGATAGTAATATTTGGCACGTTAACTAGCAAATTGCTCCTTACCGTCTTGACATCCTCCACCTGCTCTGCTAAGGGGAAAAGTGCTTAAATGCTGAGAAGCAGCCTAGGGGCTAAATCTGTATTCATCTTTCTCTAACCTCATGGATCTGCAAACCCCTCAACATCTGCTTTATCCAGATCCCTTTAGCTTGAACGATATCTCCAACTAATTACAACATCTTCAGGAACTAAAGCCAATGATGAGAAAAGCAGGTGTGCAGAGCTGGAAGGTTGTGCTAACCAGGATTTCAGAAAGAAAGAAAAGAAAATTCATTCACCTTGTAATTGGTTGAGCAAAGAGGCACATGGTTAGACTGAGTACAGAATAAGACCCTGTAAATACTGTAATTACGTTTATTTATAACACACCTTAGGAATGTACTGCTAACATTTAAAAGAAGGCAGTTAAGCTTTTATCCCTTTTCGTTGAGGACCTTTGTAACTACATGTGAATTTGACCTATGACATGTTTGAGCCTTATCTGCTCAAAATGTCTAAAAGTATTGGATAAAAGCTGCCTTTCACTGACTGACTTCTTGTCCATCCTCCATTGGTTTGAACACCCATCCCCCAACCCGAGGATCACCACAACATAACCTAATAGATCTACACCTTAGTTCACAGATTCACTTTAGGGTTATTTCTGGGATTTCGCACAACCCAGGATTCAAATCATGAATACATAATGGGCTTGGATTTACAGTATTATAAATGAAATGTGCTCTATTTGGAAGCAGCTGGGCCTCCTCCCCTTTCGACAGGTTGTGTGTGAGACTTTAAATCATTAAACTGTAAATTTTAAACTCTTATTGATCCCTTTACCCCTAGTCCTGAAGTGTATATTAATTTCTTACTCTTATATTTATTGTTTGTTTCCTTGCACTGCTGTGACTGGAGCCTCCTCATCTCGTCTCTCTATATGCTGTACTGTATGTAGCGGGGATGACAATAAAGTTTACTTTGATTTCAGCAGCAAGCAGGTGCACCGAGGGCTCTCGCGCTCTCGCACTCACTTTTCGTATATAGAATTTCGAAAAAACAACGGTGCAAATTATAAGTCTGCATAATTATGTCTGGTGTTTTCGTGTTTGTTGTTTGTTTTTATTTTTGTTTTATTTTGCAAGTTGGTTATTAGATGCTCCTGCCAGCCAGAGAATCCCCCACCGCCCCGCCCTCTCCTCCCTGTGCCGCAAGCAGCAGGCGCACCTCGCAAACGGAGGGCGCCCTTACTCCCAGCAAATGGGCAATAGAAAACCGATCGGTGCCTATGTCATTCCCAATATGCGCTGGTATGATGTCGGGCAGCATGAGTGTATTTATTTATTTATTTTTGCCGATGCCCGTGATGCCGCCCCCCACCACGATGCCGCTCCGGGCAACCGCATGTGTCGCCCGTATCAAAAACCGTTACTGTGCACACACCTTCTGGAAAAACTTCCCTACCTGTTTGCCCTCTAATGCTCAACTCCTTTTTAGCTCACCTCCTGAAATGAGGTTTCCTGGCTAAAATTCTTAGGGGCCCCTCCATGTTATGCTAACAACATGTCATGGCTCCTGGTCTCTTGACTAAGGTATGCCACATTCTCTTTTTTCCTTCTTTTTCACCTAACTGGTTTTGTTGTTCATCATTTGGATTGTTTAAAGAAAAATCTAGAAAAGGGACTTAATTAATTAATTGTTATTGTAGGTTTTATGTGTGTGTTAAGTATATTTAACACAATTTTGTTTTGATCTTGACAAGAAATGATAATTTGCAGTAACACTATGCTACTGCAAATGTCATTAGCTCTGCATGTCATTAGCTGGATTAAAATAACAGAGGACATCTAGTGTCATCAGGATCCTCCAGGAGCCACAAATGCTAACTAAATTTCACAGGAATTCATATTGTACTTTTAAAAACCAAAAGCAGTTATTAGCAAAGCACAAATGTCAAGAGAATGAAGACATCTGACATTCCAAAAAATTCAAGGAATTCCAAATCCATTAGGGTTAGCTCTCCTATAGCAAGCCATTTTATACTAGACAATTTCTTCACAATCCAAGTCCAAGATATTAAGATATTACTCTAGAAGAACTGGCAGACCTGGGACAGCTACAATTAATAATAATTAAAATAATAATAATGATAATAAAAATAATAATAATAAAGAAAATAATAATAATCCAAAATAAATTAGATCAAGAGCAAAAGTCCTCTGCTCTTGATTAATCTATTAAATAAAAATAAGTCAGTTATTATTATCACTTGCTACTAACCAAGTAACTAACAGTTAACATTTAAAATAAATTATCCTTAAGTATATGGACTTTTACTAAGCCTCTCTAACTGACCACTAAGAGAGAAAAAAATGAAACAACCGATGACACTACTGGCAGTAGTTGGACAAGATTTATTTAATTTTAGTGGAGAGCAGTCATATTCCTAACATTTCTCCCCAAACTAAAGACTCTGCCTCCCTTCTGCTTGCTCTTCAAACATTTATATACTGTGCTTTGAGGTAGTCATCATCTCATGACCTTTACTTCTCTCCTTAAATACACACCAAATATACCAGGGACGTCTCAGAGGTCTCAACTCTACTCCTAACTTAGAGTTTGGTGATGAGATTCTTTCATGTCAGATATTAGTCTTGATGATAAACTGCTGCACAGTGTGTAAGGTACATACAATGATATGGTGGGATAGAATCTAACAAAGCTCAGCACCCTCAGGGAATCACTGGCTAGCATTACGGTCTTCCTGGGAAAAAGTTAACTGCAAGAAAATAACCATTCTGTCTGCAGCCTTGGGTTAGCCTCAGGCTTGGTAGACTGGAACCAAGAAACCAACTGTGAACATGTTCTTTTAAGTTGGAATTTCAGGTGTATAATTGGTTTAAAACAGCTGTGTCTAGACACATTAAGATTTGGGTTTTGAAGACAGTAAAATAATATGTAAAAGTCCTGTTTGTCAAATAAAATTAGAATAATACTTTTATGCCAAAATACCTCTCTTCACTTTTTCAGTTTTCTGTTAAAAACAAAGTTAATCTGACTGACTTAAACTTTTCAGTGAGTTATGATTAGCAACAGCGCCTGTTTTACAAGATTAGATTAATAATAATCCAATGCATCTTTCCAAATTAGTAATACATTTTTTCCTGAATTGGAGTAAGTGCATTTCTAAGTTATTGCAATAAAGCATTTTAATACTTGGCTTGAAACATCTGGTGAATTAAAAACATGAAAGTGGAAAAAGACATCATTGAAAAGTTGCAAACAGAACTATGAAAAACACTTGAAAACATCAGATCTGTGGGGAGCAACAAGGAAAGCTTGCTAAAAATAAAATGATTCTCTTAAATCTTCACAAAATGTGAGTAGAGCTCTTTACATAGCCCTCTACATGTACAACGGAATTATGGGCGCTCCACGCCAACAGTGCAGGAGTAAAATATAAAGTAAGATAAGATAGATAAGATATAGAGTAAGATATATAGTTAGAGAGCAGGAATAACTAGCAAAATACACCATGTTACTGTATCTGATGGCTCTCAAACTTAAATTCCTCTCTACTTGTAATATTTCACTTACTAATTTTATATATTTTTTTAACTTTCTCAAATTTTAGTAATTTTCATTTACATGTGCATTTTATTTGTAGGTTTTAATGAAAAGCTGAGTAACATCCCTTGTTATCTGTAACCTTGAGTCCTGATGATGCACATTATCTTTAATCCTGTAGTGATCCCTGGCTGTTTAAAGAACACCACAGGAAACCTTGCATGCTGAGGTCCTTGTGAAAGGGCAAACCGTGCTGTATGCACAGCTGGCTTAACACCATACAGAAAAGTGGTAGTGGCATTGTGTAAGGACATTTCCGTTTTAGGTAGAATATACTAAATGTCATAGCAAAGGAACTAAATAATAAACATTAATAAACTCGAAGCTGCAGAGTATAGCTTTTGGCTATATCACAAGTTCATTAGAATTCTAGGTGGCCTTTTTCAGTGTACAGCACAGATGATGGAGTTCAAGGCCTATTTCTGAGAATGATTTGCATTTGAATGCCATCAATCATATAGTCTCTTTACTGCCTTCACAGCAGGCCAGGCACATACTGAAAATAAACTAAAAGAGATATAGGAAAAGATAGTAAAGCTGAAATAAACTGCACTTTTTGGGGCTGTCCCCAATCAAAGATTTTTCAAGTCACCTAGCAATTACATGTTGCTCTTAATTTATTTATTTTTTCCAGGGAAACCTTAGAAATAAATAACATCACAATAACAGCACACAACACATCATACTGATACAAACACTTCCACAAAGGTGTTTGCTCAGTTTTCTATTGGTTGTTCAGAACACATTTGGTGTGCAAAGTTAGATGCTCTACAGTTATGTCTGAAATGATATGCCATATTTCATACAAACCAATTATGCTTGCAGATTTTGCAGCAGGTTGTAACTTTCCTGGGCATTTCCTTATATCCCGCTTAAACTTGAACTTTTGATTTCATGCCCAGTATATTAACAACTAATTACTAATTCAACCCAATCAGTAAGTCATTTAATTTGCTCAAGATTAGTTTGTACTCATTCCAACTTCACGTTACTTTGAAATCTCAAAGCCACTGTATCAATATGCAAATAAGATCTTAATTTTCTCAAATAAGATGAAATACCACTGAGAATAGCAGAAGCACTGCCAATATTTCCCTGATAAGAGATATACTAGGGCCAAATAGAGTGATGTTCATGGCGAGGGACACTGTGAGGAGGTCAGGTCAGCCATTCAGCAAGGGAGTAATGGCCGTTTTGTGCTTTGCCCTGACAATGGCAGTGATGATTATGGGTAGGCCCTCGAGCTACATGAATTCCCAGAGAAGTCGTGGACAACACTGTCACTTGGTCTGGTGGATATAAGCTGACAAACACCAAACAGGATAAATGGCCTGCTCACCTTTTCACTGGAGGTATCAAATAATACACACTCTTGACAAAATAGTTAGCTTTTTGTGGAAAGGAAAGATAGAAAGACATTTCCAAAAAGTTTTAGGCTGTTGCATTTTAAAATTTTACTTTTTTTCATATGAACTTTATCAACAACTAACCAAAAAAGGAAGAAAAACAATAGTTTTATTATTTTATCTTCTCATTTTAATTGTTTTTTTTTTTTTTTTTTATCATTTGAGCATTACATGAAAAAAAGAAGTTTATTGTATATAAAGAATCTTCATGCTATACTTCTGCTTGGTAGTCATGAATATACAGACAAAGAAAAGGACTCAGCTTGGCCTAGAAAATTATCTATGCACTGGCAGAACCACATTAGCATAAAGAGATAATTATAAGGTACAGTTGCTCAGGAAAAAAAGAAAAGAAAAAAATACTAGCTGGTGAATTTAACAGAATGGGATTTTACATAATGAAAATTAAAAACTAACTAACCTACAGTTACTGTGGGTAAAGCATTGGTGCTTAAACCAAGAGGTAAACAGTACACGTGAAATAACAAATTGGAGTTGGTTTAACCTAAAGGCAAACAGGAAAATTAACCTAAAATGTAATAATGAATGATATAAATAAGCACAGCATGTTAACCTCTTATTTTAGCACTGTGCAACTTTTGGTGCATTTCTAAAAAAAATTAGTTATGTCTTATTAATGTGTTGTAAGAAGGTGAAGTGAAGACTTTCAGTCATCAGGAGCTAATACACTGCCTGAACCCGAAATTTACTTAGGAACGGTACCAGAATTATAGTATTCCAGTTGAGATTGGGAGACCACTGGGTACTCCATGGGCTATTGTGGGGAACAGCAAGCAATGATTGTAACTGAATCCTGGACTCTGATGCTTCAGTGGACTTACTGGTCCAGACATTACACCGCCAGGATGCCATCACCATCACCATTTCACAGAGTGCTGAGCCATCTGGAGAACAGAAACGGCTACACGAGGATGCTCTTTGTGGACTAGAGTTAAGTGTTTAACACCATAACACCAAACTACACCACCTTCAGATGCTCCCTGCCACCTGCTGATTAGCACTGGATGTATGCACCAAAGTATGCTGATGGAACCACTGCTGTTGGGCTCGTCTCTGATGGAGATGAGACAGCGCACCGAGCAGAGGTAGAGATCTTGTCCTGCTGGTGTTCAGAAAATAACCTGAAGCTAAACGTCCGTAAAATAAAAGAACTCATAATGGACTTCAGGAGGCACAGACAGGTCAAATTCAAATTTTATTTGTCACATACACAGTCATACACAGTACGATATGCAGTGAAATGCTTAGACAACTGCTCGTGACCTAAAGAAAAAAAGAAAAGGCTATGAATAAGATAGGAAATAAATATGAAAATTAAAAAGGGTAAATTTAACTAGCTGGTATGCGCAGTCTCTGAGGATACGACCTGGGATGCCGTCTGGTCCTGCTGCTTTCCTGGTGTTCACTCTCTTGAAGGCTCTCCTTCAAGAGAGATCCACTCCCCTCTCATCATAAATGGAGAACGGGTCGGATCTGTCTCCACCTTCAGGTTTCTAGGCACTCACGTCTCCACTGATCTCACCTGGACCTACAACACAAACGCCCTGGTAAAGAAGGTCCAATAGTAGCTGCACTTTCACCGTGTCCTGAAGAATAATAACCTGGACCAGAAGCTGCCGCTGGCCTTGAGAGCTGGAGACCATGCTCTGCTTCTGCCTGGATGTTTGGTACGTGAAGACCATAACTGAGAACAGGCAGGCTGCGCAGAGGGTAATAAACACTGGCTGCCCTTTGCCACCCCTGGAGGCCATCACCAGATCCTCCGTCCTCAGGAAAACCAGGGCAATCACAGGTGACCCCTTGCACCCCAACCACCACCTGTTTGACCTACTGGCCTGTAGCTAGTATATATTCCTCTTGGCTGTACATATTCCTCAGGTTTGTTATTTATTCCTGTTGTCTTACTATTTATATTTTATTCCTGCACAGTTGGAAGCACCCAAAATTTCATTGTACATGTACATTGACCATAAAAGGCTATTCTATTTTAAGAAAGATAGTTGAAGCAGTAATCAGCTGCAATTTTATTTCTGATTTTTCCAGAAATTATTCCATATCATAGCCACAGTAACTCCAATTATTCAATTGTTGGCTTCTGTTTTGCCCGCACCACTGATGTTCTTTTGGAGCCACTTTTGGACAAGATGGTAGTGTCTACAGTATCTACAGTCAGTAACTGTAGATACTGACTGGAGCACAGACTTCTTGGACTGCAAAGCAAGACGTGTTATTTAGCAAATAAATAATTCAAATATTTCAAAAGGCATCAACACAACACAAACACAGGCAAGATGTCCAGTTCAGTTATTTCAACAGGCTGAAGTGATGCATCACAAAGATCTGTGTCTCGTACTACATGCTGTGAACCCTCATCTTCTACTTATATGAAATTCTATATAATTAAATGTTTTTGTATATTGTAAGTAAAATATCAGTAATAGCATTTTTTTTTGTATTTTGTCATATCCATTTTAAATTGATGTAAATATGTTAACATTCATTCATTCTCATTACCTGGTCTACTATATATTTCCAGCTACACATCACTTTACTGTGGCTGTTTGCCTCAAACTGCTACCTGCCATGGCTGAAAACCATGCTGTCAGAATAATGATGGTATAGTAAAGCAGCTCTGAGTGAAACAATATTAAAAAGGTGTAAGTAACTGTAGAGTCTCAGTAATTATAAAGTATATAACTAGGGAATACATTGTTATAACTAGTCTATAATATATATATATATATATATATATATATATATATATATATATATATGTATGTGTGTGTGTGTGTGTGTGTGTGTGTGTGTGTGTGTGTGTGTGTGTGTGTATATATATATATATATGTTACAGTATTGTTTGGTTTGTTTGTGCTTTTGGTAAGCTGATATACTTAATCATATTAAAAAAGTGTTAGATGCTGTTTACATGCTAACAACTGTTGTTACATGGCTGCTAGGCTGTGCGATGTGACATAATTCAACTTTTGTGATTATAAATGGATTAAATGCTACAGGATGCCTTGATAGGTGCTATAGTTGCATATGCACCAAAGATCAATGATTTAACCTGTTGTTTCTAGATGGTTGCTAGACAAATGATGATGGCCTAATATCTGATGTAGATAAGAACCTCCAGGGTCTTATGATGTACCTGTGTACAGAGTTTTGTTGCAATATTGCTAATGATTGTTAAATATTTAAGTAGTGTTCACTTATAAATAATGAGTCAAGCACATTTAGGAATATTAAATGTAATATCATAACTGCTAATTATAATCAGTCATATTTATCTATTAAAATCACTACTGTAAGTCGAAACTGGTAGAAAATAAACTAATTGTTTTGCATTTTGTACAAATAATTCACATAAAAAGAAAAAAGTTCCTCATTACTTGCTTCGACCCCAGAGCCACCTATTTCATCTCAGGAACATTTGTGGACAGGATGAACAATAGATGAGTGCATTACGTATCTGCGAACACTGTGGAGTATGTATGAATCATATGTTGTGGTAATAAGTTGTTGTCAGTACGGCACAGCAGTATCTGAGAGCAAACAGGTTCTCTCACTCCATTGTCATCCTCGATGCCATGATGTGAAGCATTGTGTGGAAAATTGCCTGCACTGTGGCTGAGGGGAGGTGTATTGTCATGATGCATACTTCTATAAAAGATGGAAAATAGGATTCAGTGTTGTTATGGAATGATTTTACAGCCATGTTTGTGGTAAAAGTAAGAGAAACTTATCTGACAGATATCCGAATTCTGGAATTGAAAATGTCTTGCTTTAAATTCCGTCCTTCCGTCCCTCCAGACAGGGCTTTAGCAGGAACAAATCCCAGCTCTGACATTTGAGGTAAACACACGGGTGATTTTATTTTTATTCTTGAAAGCTTTGCCCTTGTATTGTGATACCGCACATACTTTGGAGGACTTATATAGCATGGTTGTCTAACTAAATTACAGGTACTCGTGAGGGTGGAAAAAAACATAAATACAATTGGTATTTGTCAGTCTATGAATTACAGCTGTCTTAAGGCCATTAATTCTATTCTATTCATAAATTCATAAATTCTATCAAAATTCATCTATCACATTGATTCTAAAAAAGAAACAGGGGCAATTATGTAAATCTAGAGAATAATCATCATAAAAGTGCTGCTGTCTTTTTGCTTGGCAGGTTAGTAAAACCAGGTTTGCTTTATGCGTGAAGGCAAATTAATCATCTGTTTCACTTTTCATTTCTCACCAGTTCACAGCCTGTTGAAAGTAATGACAGCTAAATATGTGAGAGCTAAAAATGTGAACATTGGAATCTGCCCACAAAGTCACACAACTGTTTGGCAGCATCTTTACTGGGTGAGATGTTTACCTCCTTGCAGTATAAATTAGGAGAAAGAAGAGTGGAAAGCATAAGGTCCTTGGCAAGGAGACCATGCGGGCATTTCTAAACACAGCTGCTGTGCTGTCTCATGTAGGTGCAGCAGTGCAAAACTTCTCCAACAGCTGTCGAGGAAGACGGAACGTAGCCAATGTCCATGTCTGCCCTGAGAGCACATCCATCAACTAGAAAGGAGTCGTGATTCGATTTGATTTCTGGTGTCATCTGGAAGGGTATGATTGTAGCAAGTGCGCATTCCTGAAAACAGGAGTTTACTGTGATATACTCAAAAAAGTATGTTACCAAAAAGCATGAATGGTAAGGTAAGGAGAGAAAGTGACGCAAGACTGATTGACCAAGACTCCATTGAACCTGGAAAAAAGAAAAAAATGTTTAGATATCTCTTGGTTTTGTATTGAGACCACTTTTGTGCTTTGGTTAGTGTGTGCCTCCAACTACATCACACTCAAGTCAACACCTGTAGATGAGAGATATACACTGGAGGACTTTTGATGAAGTTTTTCATTATTTAAACAGAAAACACTTGACTTGAAAATACATCTCATTGCTGATATTTACAACAGATTCAATGCTCCCCAAAACTGCCATGCTATTCATGGTCTCCACCTGAAAGTACTTAACGACTAATTCTATCAAGGATATGGGAAAAATAAAGTGCAGGTAATGGCACTCAGTGGAATCTGATGCAACTAACAACTGATTCTTGGCCCAAAAAAAATATCGAATGACATATTTTACGCCTAACCATCTCAAAAAGAATTCACTAGTCATTTAGACTCCCAGCCAAATGGGCAGACTACAAGTATATTTGCCTGATCATATATTCAGCAATGGTAGGAGGCTGCTACAATCATGGCATGCACATTGTCAGATGGTGATGTGCAGGAGGTTGAATCCAACTGCAAAACACAGAAGCCAGACTTGCAACAGGCCTTTTTTTTTTTGTTTTTATACCAGACCAAACATAAACCCAGAATCCAAGATAAATCCAAAAACCACAGGAGCTCACAGCAGATGACAACACAGCAAAATATAACAGATGCTTTGACAATACAGTTTATACAGGGAAGGCTGATTAGAGAACAGGTGACAGGTGGGGAATGAGGCACAGCTGAATTAACATAGGTGGGAACAATCAGGAAATCAGAAACAGGAAGTTAAACTAACACGGGGCATGAAACGAAATTTTCATCACAACTACTTTCTCCATTTCACCAGGAGGTAAATGTGTTTCTTTATATAGAGAAATGGGAGCATGATTATATGCAAATTACACAAGCCTGTTAGTTTAGACTGATTCTGATTCACTAACACACAGTGATAAGAACAGAAGGCCAGTGAAATAAATAAATGGTAAATGGCCTGCATTTGTATAGCGCTTTTCTATTCCGCTTTACACAACCTGTCATCCACCCATTCACACACTGGCAATGGCAAGCTACATTGTACCCACAGCTGCCCTGGGGCGCACTGACAGAGGCGAGGCTGCCAGACACTGGCGCCACCGGGCCCTCTGACCACCACCAGTAGGCAAACATGGGGTTAGTATCTTGCCCAAGGACATTTGGCATGCAGCCAGGAGGCAGCCTGGGATCGAACCACCGACCTTCTGATTAGTGGCTGACCTGCTCTGCCACCTGAGCTACAGCCGCTCACATTTCACAAATCTGACAGTATTTTTGGATATCCACTTGCTCTTTGTGCAGAGTAAGAATGGTTTGCTTATCCATTTGCAAGTAATTGAAGTCCGCTTTATCTTAATTCCTACTGTGACCGCATCTTTAACCACTTTATATTGTAATTTCTGAAGCACACTGTAGTACTATTCACAGTCCTTGAATGGTAAGAGATGCATCCTGTTTTTAACAACAGTTTGAGATACATTTTTAAAAATGTAAGACATTTAAAGGAACAGTATATAAAAACTCACCACTAGATGTTAGTAGATTGCAGACAACTGAGGTCTGTTTTTTGCACTCCTCCCAATTCAAGCGCACAATCCTAGGTATGGTGGTCACTATTCATCGTATGTGAGTGTAGGCTGTCAGTCCACTGTTTACCTCAGCTGTTAACTTGGGGTTTCCTCATCTATTCACTGTGTGTAGGAGGCTATAAAACTTTGTGAAAGGAGATTGACAGTTGATGAGTCTCTGAAGCTCACTTTTGTAGAATGATAGCAATAGTGAGGTGACCTGCTGAAGACATCCTGAACTTTTCTGTCAGTAAGTGTTGCTGTTTTACGTGCTGTTAGCTGCTGTTGGCGTCATGAAACTTTATTTGATATGAGTGAAATATAACATTATAGCTTAGTTTTCTGGTATGTTTAAACAAATTAGTATGACATTAGTATGATAAAATAATTGTACAATAATCATGAAAACAGCTATTTTTGTAAATAAAAGGTCAGAGTACATGTTTCAACTTGTAGTCCTATTGACTGTTACCATCTGTATTATATTAGTTTTATTCCACTGTAAACATAAACTGTATGTTATCACACTAATATTGCATTACAGTACTGGTATACTGTATAATGATTACACAAAGTCATAGTAATGACTGTCACACTTTGTTCTACATCAACAGGTACAGGAAGTTCAATAATTTAATTTGGGTAATGAAAACCAAACCTTGTCTTCTAATGCATTTACCTCTTCAAGCCTATCTAGGCGTGTTTTCTGTCTTTTTCTCTCTCAGCACAGGAATCACCAAGGTGATCAGCTGGCAGATTCCGTGCAGGGATACAGCACCTTTAGTTTGATCTTAAATGTATTATAGTAAGGTCTTTACCTTGCTACCTTACATTTACTCTAAGTTTCTCAATCTCTACCCAGCAACATCCTTCTATATGTTCTAGTCTTTGTTAGAACAAGGAGGAGGGGGGGGGGGGGGACAGTTGAGTGTTCAAGGAGCCCTTGAATAGAATTCATTTATGTATTTGTTGTTGTTGCTGTTGTTCAATCCATAGCTTGGGCTGTTCTTCCTAAATTAATTGTTTTTTTCCTCTTGGTGTCAGTGGGATAACTGTACGTGTATACGCTTATCTCTGAGCTAGTGGAGCATCCCTATGCACCAGAGCACACAACAGTGGAGACTTTATACAAGGATAACGGCAGGGAAAGGACACACAAACTCTGGACATGCTATTAATTTCTCCTGCTTTATTAGAGATTTACATAATCCTTGTTCCATCCTTGCAGGAGTCCACTCTGCAGGTGGGGGAGAGATAGGAGAGGTGGAGAATAAACTTAACCTGGGTGTCTGTTGTCTTGTGTAGTCTGGGAGACGATTGAATGTTGGGGTGGGTACAGTTTCCTCTGCGGTGGGGTAGGGTGGGCTGCCCCGGGTCCTGTGGGGCTTGGCAGTGCTACCATAGGCCCCGGTCTGGATGGACCTGGGCTCCCTTGCCTTGGTGGGTACCAGAGGATGGGGGTGCCTACTGGGGTCAGCGGGGGAGCTGGCCCTAGGGAGGGGCATCCTCCCCTCCCTCCTTTTCCTCCCCATCCCCGGCTACCTCCCTCTTCCCGCTCCACCACACTCACCCACACAGGTAGGGCCTTGGGGTGCAGGTGTGTCACAAGGGTGCAGGGGAGACATCCCCCCCCCCCCTCTGTCCCCTTCTGGCCACCTGTGCCTCAATTTTATCTCACAACTTAGACATCCACATTACTTACACTCTCATAACACACACATTGGGCCTTGAAGGTGGGCACGTTAACGGCGTCCAGTGGACGGTCTGTGTACTCAAACCTACCTCAAACCTACCTCTGGCGCTGGTGCCCACCTCTCAATTTTAAATCCATGTAGACATTGAGGGTTCTCGGGAGGGGCCGTGCTAACACCTGCTGCTCTTTGGCAGCAGCACCATGCTCTCCCTTGTTTTAAATGCACTTTAGAACAACACGCAGCAACACTACACATGAGCGGGAGGAGGGAGGTATGGGGTCTTCACACACCCCCGTTCTCTGCTAGCCATTGGGGCGGGGGGCTGGGAGGAGATGTTAGCTGTCCGATTAGCCTCCCTGCTGCTGCGGAGCCTGGGACGGTCTGCTTGCCTCCACCCCAGGGGGAAGGGTAACATCTCTTGGGTCTGGGTTCTGTTTCCCCCTCTGGGGGCGAGGGTACCTGGACCCGGGGTATAGAGTATGTTTGGGGAGTGTGATTGTGTGTACATGTCCATTTATGTCAATCCTTACGTTGGGTGAGTGCTGAGTTTGTATATGTGTGCATGAGGGTGGGAATGAATGTTTGTGTCTGTGTGTGCCTGTTTGTCTGTGTCTATATGTCAGGTCGGGTCTTAGACTCCACCTCTCTGGGAACTCCCAGGCCCTCCAAGGCCTATCTCCCCTCATCACACTCCCTGCCGGTGACTGATGCCCTCAGGGGTCGGTGCATTGGTGGTTCTTGGTGTCCGGGGCTGGGCACTGGTGCCTGTTGCTCGGTCAGGCCTCCTCCGGGGTGCGGGGGGCCCTCGGGCCTGCGGCCTCTGGGCCTGCGGCTCGGTTCACTCTGGCACAGCTGGCCACCGGCAGAGCTGGCGGGCACGCCGGTGCAGCCCCCTCTAGCTTCTGCTCGGTGGCTACTGGGTGACGCCTCGTCTGGGGATCCTCAGCCCTTCCCATGAGGGTGGCACGGATGCCCCTCCGGTGGTCCTCCTTGGGCTCTCGCACTCTGAGGCCTCTGGATGTCTGGGGCCTGGATCTCCTCCATGCCTGCTTCATGCCCTGGGGGACGGGGCTATGGCTCGCTACATCCTCTTGCAGACCATTACATGTGGAAACCATTTGAATACAAGCGCGCTGATCCACACAGGTATGCACACGGGTGTTCACTGCTCGTAGACTCAAATCACACCTTTCTTGGCTGCTACTTCAAAGCACATTGTGCGCTGTCTGTCCTGCGTGCTGCACAACAACATTGAATATTTAGTATTTACTGCTGTTTACACTTAGCTAGATTAATGCGATGGTGTTGTGTTTAGTATGTTGCTTTGCTTTTTTTTTTTTGCTTGTTTTCTATTCTTCTTCTCTCAACAGGTGATCCAGGAGATTTTTTTTCTCCCCCCTTTCTCACTGTCCCTCTCCCCTTCTGTTTTTCTTTTCCTTCCTCTTTCTTTCTCCCTTTCCTATCCCTCACTCATGTCTGTCCCGTTTGTAACATCTGAAAATAAAATAAAATAAATAATAAAAACAAAGGTCGATCAAATGGACCAATATGGCAATGCCACGATGATCCATTTGGCAAAGTAAATCCATTGGGTATCCTTGTTGGTCTTCAGACAACAATTCTGATGGCTAAAGAACCAAATGGGACAGGCAAAAAAAAAAAAAAGGAGATTTACATAATTAATTAATTGTACTTAATTATTGCATGGTAAAAATACTAATAAATCAAATGTGTTTGTATTTAAAAAAGCAGAAATTTGTTAAACATTTTATTTAATATCACTAAAGTGTCTTAAAATGCCCATTTAAAAACATGTGGTGACACAATGCACAGTAATGCCTTTTAATACAACTTGAAACCTGTAAATGTATTCGCAAGTTAATAGAGTTTTATGCAGGACAGAGCAGCTCCTGTCTGTCAGAAAAAAAGACAATATTTCTGTTTTGAATTTGAATATTTCAGGTTTCCTGGGAATCCTGAATTCAGGTCAGAGTCAATAATTAATTTTAATTATCAACTTTGTGTTTGTAAGAAAAGGCCCCTCAATAATACAAAAAAATGAAAAACTTGAAAGTAATTAATTTTGAACTATTTATTCATCAAATACTGATGCATTTAAAAAGCTGTGGCTGTTGTTAGAATACATTGTATGTTAAAAAAACTAATGAACAACAGTAGCAGCATGCTCTGACTGTGGGGTAATACAAGCTTAAAAATGTCAATGAAAGTAAGAATTGCTAATACTGTTAATACTAATCTTTTTACTTATGAATTTATATACGATGGTATAACTACAAACACTTCACTGTGATATAAAAAACTATTTCTGCTTAATGGATTTTTTTGAATAATAATTATCTACATGAACTACAGGTGATGGCCCTGGATTCTGACCCCCACCCCAATAATGACTCTTACCATCCATCCATCCATTTTCTTCTGCTTATCCAGGGCCGGGTCGCGGGGGCAGCAGCCCAGGCCAGCCGAGAGATATAATCTCTCCAGCGTGTCCTGGGTCTGCCCCGGGGGCTCCTCTCGGTGGGACACAAGATACTTAAACTCTGTCTGAGGCTCTTATCATTCAAATGTTTTGCTATGATTTACAGTGTAATTAAACAAAGCATTCTACATTTCTCCATTATGGTTTCTTATCTGCTCCAAGGGTTTAGTTTGCTTCAGGCAACAGATTGACGTGGTGTCAGAAACCGACATTGTTCAAAGTTAAACAGCTGGTTTCTATGGAAATACCAACAAGCTGCCTTGATTGAACGATCCTTCCAGTTGTCTGTGCTTCTTTTCCCATCTGAGTGTCTTGCCACAACCTGGCAACCCCAAAGTGTCCATTTATATGAATTTTGTAAATTATTGAAAAAAAATGAAGCTTCTAGAAAGATGTTGTGTAGAAAATAGTGTCTTATTAGAATACTATACACAGTAGCATCTACAATAGGTCCCTTTTAGTGATGCTCCCTCACTTTGTGATTTTGACTGACATGACATGAGTACATTTATATGAAAGTGTTGTCTAGCGAAGCGTTACAATAGAAAGAGGTCAGTCAGGTTTTGTTTGGATGATGGGAATCTACAGTAGACAAAGAGATAGAATAGAATAGACGTGGGTTTGCAGAAGCATTAAGTAGAAAAAAAACAAAACAAAACAAAAAAAACCCTCCTCCATGCCAGCATCTGCAACTGCTGTTTTACAGTAGCTGCCAACAGTTGTAAAATAATAAAGACAGATTTGTTAACCTTAGCACAAACTCATGAAAATAACTGCACTTGCAGTTTGTTTATTAGTCTATTTATCAACTCATTTCACAATAATGAGCTTAATGGGTTCAGTAAACAAAGCTATAAATTGCTTCTACAAGAAAAACTCTGTTTCATGAAGAAAAGTTGCCTTTTGCAACAAGAAAAATTCACTAAGATCAGTTTTTTTTTTTTTTTTTTTTAGTCCTGGCACACCATGCTAACGTTTGACTTTGAACAGTTCCAAACAAAGGCCTCTGTGTTTTGATCAATACTTTATTCTCTTTACATACAAGATGATATGATATGGTTATTTAACTGCATGTATGTGAGTCTATCTCTGCAATAAGATGAATTGCTACCAGTCGTGAAGTTTGATAACTGGAAAAGCGTTCAGGATATACTATATGAGCAACATCAGCAACCAAACAAACTCATTGGTTCAGCAAAGAAAGAGAAATCACACATAGAAGCCTCTAATAAATGCCCTGAAGCCTTTTAAATAATGAGTCAACCTGTGTTTGCAGTTCTTATTGAGACCTGGTAAACAAATGTTCAGTGACATGAAGAAGAGTGTTATATAGTCAGGTCTGATTGAAATTAGCTTTTACTTTGTTTACAAGGACTTTAATAGTGGATTGCTAGGAGCCAAGAAAACATTTTATTAAACCAATGGGGAAAAAACACTACTAATGGAAACAAATGCATAGTGTTGACTCACTGTGTGTATATTGATTTGCATGCAACCCTGGGCCTATCTTATTTCTCCTTGGATTTTAATTTAAAGCCAGTGGAACACAGCTGAGGCCTCATTCTTGCTTATTTGGTGGTGGCTTTCCCAGGCCTGAGGCATCACTTTAGCCGTACAGACACAGAGGCATGTGCACCGATGGCAGAGCAAGATCATTCATAAGGAGGAGGGGAGGGTCAGGATGGCATGTGCTCAGGATATCTAGAAAGGTGTAGTGTTTCCCTTGGGGCTGAATATCTTGGCCCAGCAGGGAGTTGTGATGGCTCATCCAACGTTCTCCACTTCAAAGTAGTGAAACGGGAGGATGTTTCAACTCACAGGGGGTGACTGAGATGAAATAGGAAGGAGGAGGGACTTTTTTGAAGTGTGGTAAACAAATTCCATCTGTGTTTTTCTCCACTACCTGCGAAGGTACACGGTGGCCAAGTGTTCCTGCTGTTCTTCTCTGCGTTCGTCTTTCGGAGCAGAAAACTCTCCGTCTGCAGTGTCTCATGATGAAAGCATCCTAAGGAGAGATGATAGTGTACGTCAATGTGTGGCTCCCTGCGTGTGAAGGAATTGTAGCATTATAATGCTTCCTGTAAGGAGGGCTGAATGTCATCATCAGGTCACCCGTGTATGTTTTGTATTTGCTGTTGCCTGTGTGTGTGAGGGATTTTGGAGGTCTACCTTCAGCTCAGTCACTCTAGTTGTAATTCATTTGCTGCCTCTCAGGAGAGGCTCAGGCAAGATACTATAGGTTGAGTAATGCTGAGTTATGATATTACACAACTACTGTATGTGCTGTACACTCAGGATATCAATCTGACAAGAAGTGGGAAGTAACAAGTCACAAATATTTTGCTTATGTACTGAAGCAGAATTTTAAAGTATTATACTTTACATCCGTATTTATTTGTCTAACTTGCTTTTTTTGTACTACTAACTTTTTTATATCAAATTTGGTACTGTCTACTCTACAACGACTCTACGATTTGTTTAATGCATTTGAGGGAAGCTTTTATTTCACATCACTGAACACCTTAGAACATCAAATTGATTTGAGCCTAAATGAAGGGAACAGTAACACATGAAACACAATCTTATTGGTGTATTTTATATAAAAAAAATGAAAGGCAAAGTCCAAATTTGTGCATCAATTATAGTTTCATGCTCACATGTTTAGTGGATTGAGATTGGATCTCCACAAGTTGTGGTTGTGGTAACTTGGCTAGTGGTACAGAAGAACAGTTTTGTTTTGTTTTTATTTTAAATGCAATATTTCTATCAACAAATATAATGAAGCACACAAACGGTTTGCGTGCTGTTTGTCTCAGTGTGTCTCTTAGCTAAATCAGAGAAGGGAAAAAAAGAAAGAAAGGACAGGAGATGAAGAAGAGGGGTTATATTTAAAGGAAATGACTGCCAGTGGCTTTTGATCCACTAGAAATTTAAAGCATACATGTAATGTAATGTTGTTTTTATGCTGTTTGAATATTTAAGATGTACAGCACTGGTCAACTGCTGGTATACAAATAAATCTGACTCTGACGTAACTTAATTTTTTAATTGGATATTAGATCTGTATATGATGCGACTGTCATGGTCCTGGGTTGGTGACCCAGTGTTTTGTGTTATTATTAATGTTTGATTTCATCATGGTTTATCATTACTAGTCCCTTGGTTAATGATTCTGTATTTCTAGCTTAATTGCCCCTTGGGGATAAATAATTGTGATTTCTAGTTCTTGTGTTTAGTTCCTGTGTCCCTCATGTTTAGTGCAGGTTTAGTTCATGTTTATTTTCTTGTTCCCAGTTGGTCGTGTCTCATGTTGCAGTCTGTTACTCCTGTCCCTGTTCTCGGTGTTCCCTCTGTGTCAAGTCCGTGCTGCCATGCCTATTGTGTGTTTCCTGTTTTATTTTGATAGTCCCTGTCCTGCATGCAGTGTGTCTGGTCTTGCTTCCCCTTGTCTCATTAGGTCTGATTTGTCCCAGCTGTCTTACCACCTGTTCCTCATCCTCTAATTGTCTTGCTTGTGTATTTAAGTCCTGTGTTTCTCTCTGTTAGTTGGGTTGTACTGCACGCTGTGGGGTTTCTACCCTCTGTGGGCCAAGTTAATTCCTAGTTGTTTATTTTCCAGTGTTTGAGGGTTTTGTTTGTTTTGGGTTTTGTTCTTGTATGTTTAGTAAGTTATTTACAGCAAAATAAAGTTGCCTCCTTTTCTTCACTCTTTCGTTTATGAGTCCTGCATTTGGGTCCTACATCCTGCCTACCACAAAGCAAACCTTGACAGTGATGTTATGATTTTTTTCAAATTGTGAAGCATCCTGAAAAATGAACTGTAGTATATGAACTTTATGTTATTCAAAGATGAAAATACTTGGTTAACACAAGATAAACGGGTTAGCTGTTTGCACTGTGCAGAATTTACAGCAAAGCATTTTGTTGGACTCGTCCATTGTCAGTGTAAGAATTTAACCTAGGGAATGAAAATCAGCCAAGATGGCATTGTATTATTGTATAATATTTTATTGTATTATTTTATTGTATTTTGTTTTATATTTATGTTAATGATAGAAATGTCCATCAAAGAGCTGCTTTTTTTTTTTTTTTTTTTTTTTTTCTTCTTCTTCTTTTTACTTTGAGGATTTAATAGAATTTTTAAGTTCGGTTATTATGAGGCTACTTCGTTTGGTGAAAGAAAGCAACTTTAAATTTAAAATGTAAAATCTTTGATTTCGCTTTATGGTCAATCCAGTTGTTCAGTGATGACGCGACGAATCCTACTTCCGGGTCTAAAGTAGTCTGCGTTTAATATGGCTTTAGTGTTGTTAACATGTTTAATGTTTTGTATTTTCTTCTATTTGATCTCAAAAAGCTCCTAAAACAGTCAGTGATCCCTGTTGACCTCCCTCGGCTTTTATTACCACTAATCATTTATTTAAGCTCAGTCTTTAAAACCTTAGGATGTAACTACAGCCCAGCCCATGCAGCAGTATATGAATGACTAACCTCGTATTGTGGATGGATTAGCTCAGTTCTCCTGGCTGAAGTTTGGTCCTTTTACAGCATCCTGCCATGCGATTACATTTGTTTCTGACCACTGAGAACCAGTGTTGGGTAAGTTACTTTAAAATAGTAACTTGGTTACATTACTAGTTACTTCTCTCAAAAGTAACTCAGTTACTTCAAGTTACTCGTTACTTTCAAAGTAACTAGTTACTAGGGAAAGTAACTTTGATTTTACTCAGAATTCTCTTGTTAATGTGTTGCTTCCATAACTTTGCCAGTCTTCTAGCTTGCTTACTTGCCACAAGTGCACTGTGCCACCTACCAATAGAAAGGAAAAGATAATGTGCATATTTCCACGAGAGAAATCCCACGCCTGGACCGTCATTGACTGCTGCCATGATTCTAGCCTACGTCACAGCGTCATGTGCGCCTTTTACATCCAACACAAAAACTGCAGTCGTGGTGCTTTCGATTGTACTCAGAACTCGGAAATTCTGCCTTCTGAATAGGAAGATGTAGGCAACACCAGACTGCAGATGAGCTGCATACAGGGCTGGACTGGGACAAAAAAATCGTCCTGGGCATTTTGACTAGAGACCAGCCCACCATTATAGGAAAAATCATAAAGCCTTTGAATGAAAATAAACACTGTTGTGACAGTGATGTACACTGTTTTGATGGTATATATGCATCAATCTATCAATCGTTTGTTGTAAGATTCAGATAATTATTTTTTAAAAGCTAGACATTTTAAATGAGAATAAGAAAGAAAAGTATTTCTTTGTGCCCCCCTTTCCCTGTTAATGCCCCCCTGGCAACACTTTGCTAGATCCACACCTGCACAGTTACCAGCTGTCAGCTACCTAAAAAAGGATCCTGGGGTTATTTGTCTCTCAGAAACAGTTCATAACTTCCCTTCAACCCATTCATGTCACCTAAAAGGTAAACCTGTTTTTCCATCACCTGTTCAGCTCTGATGATCCAGTAAGGACATCTCCTGGTTTCATCTTCATGTTTCCCTCTCACCAGATAACCAAACTGATATCATGACCAGCAGCTTTTTTGCAGCTGTGGCTCCAGCAAACATCAGCTGATACTAGAAATTAATATTAAATAAATTCTAACAACAGCTGATCAAGCTTAAACGTGCTGCTGTTGTTTAGCGCGACATCCGCTGGTTTTCTCTTTCAGCGCAAAGTGGGCGATAAACAAACAAGAGAGAAAAGACGATCAGCTGATCATTGATCAGTTTTCATGATTGAAGCAGAAATGGGAGAGGGAGGGGGGAGAATGAAAGAAGAGGCAGCTGTGCAGCGTAAAGACACAGAATAACTCCAGCTTTGTGCCTTTTTCATTGTAGCTGAATTACGGGACAAACTGTTCCTTTTCACCTCAATAAGAAACGCGTAATATTTTCTCTGAATACCAGACGGGACAGTTGGCAACTCTAATAACTTATGAACAAAATAAAGTTCAACATCATTAACTTCATAGCACCCACCCAGCTGTATAGAAACTCCGTCATGCTAGCTAGCACGCAGTACGGAAAAAGTCAGAATAACAAAAATAAACTCCACCTAAACTTGGTTTATATCTGACCCAGAGAGACTGCAGGTCATAACTTCTTACCTGAAGTTCAGTTCACACTTGGACCGGCGGCCGCCTCGGGTCTCTTTTCCTTCTGCGTCCCTTTTCCTTCATCCACCTGCTGGCCTCCACCACTTGCTAATGTTACTGAATCTGTGGAAACTCCGTGAGAGCCACCACACGAAGTAACGAGTAACGACCCTATCTAAATCCCAGTAATGAGTAACGCGTTCCTGGTTTTGGCATAATAACTAGTTACTGTGCTCGTTACCACAATAATAACGTAGTTACTGTAACGCGTTACTTAATAACGCGTTAGTCCCAACACTGCTGAGAACACTCACGTCAACTTTTATCGAGTGGAAAAAAAGTTAGCTTGTTTAAATTATGCTAACATAGCTGTGTCGCTAGCGGTCACGTAGCACATCATTATATAC
This sequence comes from Aulonocara stuartgranti, assembly GCF_965226115.1. NCBI lineage: Eukaryota > Metazoa > Chordata > Actinopteri > Cichliformes > Cichlidae > Aulonocara > Aulonocara stuartgranti. Next base: position 15,080,784 of record NC_138955.1, read on the forward strand.
CAGCTAGCCCAACTTCAGTAACCCTACAAACGTCACTGCTGTTTAGTTTTCTGTCTTCATTTATGCTGGAAGTGATAGCAGAGCTGTACGTTTGAATTTGTTTCCAAAACCCCGCAGTCAGGACATGCTATATTGTATTTGGATAGAAGCTAGCGAGCTAACTCCCTGCTAACTTCTAACTTCGTTAAATGTCATAAATTCCGTTTTCATGGATGCCTGGATGTTAAACTCAATTGTTACACCTGGTAGAGCAGAACGCTGATCATTTTATTAAAGATGAAAGACTTTAGACAGTTTTTCAACTCTCAGTAATGCCACAGTGATCGTTTGATATATGGAGCTGCAGCGGAGTTTAGACCCAGACACGGCTAGTGACGTCAGACTGAACAACCGGATAATGAAGTATACCTGAGACAGATTTCTTCTAACTTATCAACAGGGTTGCAACTCTGGAGTTTTGTCATTTTGTCCATCTTCACATACCATCTAAGATGCTTTCTTGCTCACAAGTTTATTTTAAATGTAATGTGTTTGTCCATGTAATACAACAATGGAATTTGATTACTTTAAAAGGCATATCAATATTACCTTTATTATTGTTCAATTCATTCTTATTTATACATTGCCAATCCTGAGCAGTCTTCTCAGGGTGTTCAATGCTCCAAGGTAAAGACTCCACTATATTCAACCTTGAGCAAGGACTTGGGGAGAAAGAAGTCCCTTTAAGAGGAAGGGACCTTTGACAGAACCACAGCCAGGGGGGCAGCCATCTGCTCTGATCTGTTGAGGGGGATGAGACGAAAATGGAGAGAAAAGAGGAGCACAGAGGTACGATTAACAACAGGACAAAACTCAAGCTATACAAGCAAGAGAGAAGACAAAAGTTAATAACATATAAACACATGGGACTGAAAGGAAGGGGAGTGAAAAGTTCTCAGTGCATCATGGGAAGTCCCTCAACACCCTGAGCCTATAGCAGCATCACTAAGGGATGGTTCAGGCTGATCCACCCCTAACTATAAGCTTTATCAAAAGGCAAAGCTTGAAACCTAATCTTAAAAGTAAAGAGGGTGTCACAAGAGAGGAGCCTGATAGCTGGAGGCTCTTATTCGACTTTGGAAACTCTAGGAACCACAAGTAAGCCTGTACTCAGAGAGCAAGGCACTCTATTGGGATAATATTGTACTGTGAGGTTTGCAAGATATGGTGGGGCCTGATCATTCAGGACTTTGTATGCAAGGAGAAGGGTTTTAATTCAGTTCTGGATTTAACAGGGAGCCAACGGGAAAAGGAATATGGGTGAAATATGATCTATCTTACTAATTCTTGTAGGCACTGCAGCATTATATTGGGAAGCTTTTAGAACAACAGCTTTGACATAATTCTTCATATGTTATTTATAACAAGTTTTGATACTACATTACAGCATGTAAATATACTAAAGAGAGAGCGTATATTCACCATATATGGCTAAGCACCTTTTAACTGAGATTATAGGTGCTTATCATAACACCTATTATAAAGAATTATTTGTCATCTTTAGGCTGAAGATGCACTCAAATCAGACTCGGATCAGCTTCAGTTTTACAGTTTTTATTGCAATACAAGAGTCATTTAACAAAGAAAAAAATAAGAAGATGAGTTATTAGGAGGGGCTGAGGTGAGTACAAAAAGATCTGCCAATGTTTGACTAGATTCTGAGACCTTACTTGTTTGTTTCCTGGGTAGATGATCTGTAGGGACTATTGGCAGGAAGTCTGAATTGTAAAGTAGCTGAGAGTGCAGTGGTGGAGAGTGGGGAGGCAGGTGGACAGGACTGGGATCCTACAGTCAAATAGGCGTCCAGGAGGCAACTAGGGGAGTAGGAGAATCGGTGTTACTGGACAAAAAGCAGAAGAACTAGCAGGTTTCAAAGAGGACCTGATTACCATTGGCAAGAATGATCTGGCAGAGAGTAGAAGCACAATCACTCGGTCTTAAATACCACGAGCCTGAACTCTGGACAGGTGTGAGAAGGAAAGCTTGAGAAGGCGAAACTCTGCCAACATAAAGGGCCAGACTTCAGGGAGAAAGAAAGCAACAGAGAGCGGAAGGAGGCAAAGACACAAAGTCTGCCAGGACCAGGACAAATACCAATATAGTTGTTTTTTTTTCTTTCCCGATTCTTGGATATGCACCATCCCAAACCTGAACCCCAAATGCTTTTATCGCAGACAGTCTGATGCACATTGAACTTGCAACCTTCAGGACCCCTCAAGGTCTGTGGGCCATGGGCGGTCTTTCTCTTTATAAAGATTAACCTGAATATTAAAAGAACAAGCCACTCGTTCATCTCCACTACAATTAAAAGCCTTCATTTGCACATGAATTAGTGAACTTCTGTCTGAACAAGCACTTTGTGTTTTACACTAATGAGTAACATTTTAGTATTCTGTCAAGCTATTGACTCTTTGTCCACTCTTAACTAGGGGTGGATATTGTAGCAGTTATGTAAATAATTATTCTTTCATTTGGTTTTATTGTTTAATTAGGATTTTGCTGCAAATCTCATTTGTTGCAAGGCGTTCCTGAACTACTTTAATCAGGCTCATCCACAAGACCTCTTCGGTGCATATTTGTCACCACATATAGACATAAGTATGTTGTTTAAAATTATGTCATCATACTTCAGTACTTATAAAATAAAGAAAGACTTCCAAGTTAAATTATATAATTTAACAAGATTCACTCTTTAAAGTGTGATTCTGGAACAGGAGTATTCACTGCTGCCTCAATAATGTTTTATTAGTCAGCTTTAAGCATATGAATACCCTTGAATAATTCAGCATTGGCAGAATGCACAAAGCAGGGAGAATAAAAAATGCAAGGTCTGCCAGCACCCACCTTCTCCAGCACACAGCATTCAACACACACTCTTGAGACATCCTCACATACAAATGCATGAAGACATGAAGAACCCTTCACCTGCACTCATGTGCGGATGTCCGGCAACTGACAGCTCTGCTCAAGGTCAGGTCAGTCAAGGCCAGCACTCGATCCCTGTGGGAGAGGCTCTGCTCATAAAAATGTAAATTCTGGTACCATGTAGTGATTATGATCCAATGTAATTTCTACATTGGATCATACTCTACACCAGTCTAGAATACACAGCAAATGATAGGCAGGCTGCCGTTCTAATCACTTTATTCTCATTCTTTTCTTTAATGTATGACCAGAAAGCAATCAAAATGATTGAAGGGTGTCTCAGTTGTCTTTATTACACTGTTCAAAAAATTAAAGGAACACTCTGAAAACACATAAGCTTACCATAAAAAGTCACGCTGGATGTCTGTACTGATATGGACTAGGTAATCAGTTAGGAGCAAAATGATACCACATCGTTTGATGAAAATGAAGATTATAAACCAACAGACAGCTGAATTAAAAAAATAACTGTAAAAATCAAATTGAAAAGATGGGGGGGAAAGGCCAGCCAATGTTGCGAACCAGGACCCAGGATGCTTCAAGAAAAACTGAACAGGATGGAGGTGGACCCCTGCCTGGTGGCTTGGATCTCCGACTACCTCACCGACAGACCACAGTACGTCAGGCTGAAGGACATCACGTCTGACACAGTGGTCAGCAGCACAGGAGCACCACAGGGAACTGTGCTGTCCCCTCTTCTCTTCACCCTGTACACCTCTGACTTCTGCTACAACTCTGAATTATGCCACATTCAGAAGTTTGCAGACGACACAGCCATCATGGGGTGTATCTGGGATGATCAGGAAGAGGAGTACAGAAGTCTGGTGAGGAACTTTGTCGCATGGAGTCACACAAACCACCTGCAACTCAACACCTCAAAGACTAAGGAACTGGTTGTGGACTTCGGGAGGTCTAGAGCAGGTCCACTGCCGGTTCAGATAGAGGGGGAGGAGGTGGAGGTGGTCAACAAGTACAAGTACCTCGGGCTGTGGGTGGACAATAAACTGGACTGGTCATGCAACACAGAGCACCTGTATAAAAAAGCCCAAAGCCGACTGTACTTCCTCAGGAGGCTGAGGTCTTTTAACATCTGCAGGAAGCTCCTGAGGATGTTTTACCAGTCGGTGGTTGCTGGAGTACTTTTCTATGCTGTGGTGTGCTGGGGGAGCAGCACAGCAAAGAGGGACTCATCCAGGCTGGAGAAACTGATCAGGAGGGCTAGCTCTGTGGTCGGCATGAAGCTGGACACTCTGGTGACAGTGGCAGAGAAAAGGACATTAAAGAAACTGATGGACATTATGGACAATGCCAGGCATCCTCTGCACACGGCCATTAACAACCAGAAGAGTCTGTTCAGTGACAGGTTGCTTCTCCCAAAGACAAGAACTAACAGACTTAAAAACTCCTTTGTCCCACACGCCATCAGACTGTTTAACTCCTCTCTGGAGGGGAGAGGGAGGGGAAACAGGAGGACAAAGGAGGGGGGAACAACTAAGCTGTAGTGCCTCTTCACCTCACTGTGCAATACCTTTTGTGCAATACTTTTGTAAATAGTCAACGGTGCAATAGACTCAATACTTGAAATGTGCAATTCACTTGTATTTTTATTTTTATTCCTATTTATTCTATTTATCCCCTTCGTATATTTTATTTATATTGTCTCTGTATTTATATATATGTGTGTGTGTGTGTGTGTGTGTGTGTGTGTGTGTGTGTGTGTGTGTGTGTGTGTGTGTGTGTATATATATATATATATATATATATATATATATATATATATATATATATATATATATATATATATATATATATATATATAATATTCTGTAACTCTGTAACTTCTGTCGGTGCTGTGCTTTTTTGGAAATCGAATTTCCCAGAGGAACCCACCCGAGGGATTAATAAAGTTCTATCTAATCTAATCTAATCTAATCTTACTGTGCCAGCATAGGGTCCAAGGATTTCATCCCAATACCTAATGGCGGTCAGGGTGCCATAAAGGTCTGTGCTTCCTCAGACCATCACTGACCACCACGAGACCAGTCATGGTGACAATGTTATAAGCACCACACCATTCTCCATGGCTTCTCCAGATGCTATCAAGTCTGTCACGTGTGCTCAGGGTGAACTTGTTCTAACCTCTAAAAAGTACAAGGTGCAGTGGTGGACCTACCAATTCTGCTATTCTATAGCAAATCCCAATCAGATCACTAGAGAATAGTGAACCCTCAGTTCACCCTCATGAAGTCTGTTTCTGGTTCTTTGGTCATAAACATTCACACCAATTGCCTGCTGGAGGTCATTTTGGCTCTGACAGTGCTCACCATGCTCCTTCTTGCACAAAGGAGCAGATACCTAATTAAGGACCTTTTTAGTGCCCTGTTCATCTCTCCTAGATTAACCGCGTGTCTCCAGAAATCTCCTCCATGCTCTTGAGACTGTGCTGGGAGACACAGCAAACCATCTCTCAATGTGCCATATTGATATGCCATTCTGGTAGGGTTTAGATATCATCTCATACTACCAGTAGTGACACTCATCCTACCCAAAAAGTGAAAACTATTGCAGTTATTTCTGACTAGTACAGAGTTAGAAAAGTTAGGGGAGTAAAACGTGAGTGGCTCCACCTATAAAACCATTCCTTTTTTGTTGCACTGTTGCCCCCCTAGTGCACCTGTTGTTGCTTTCATTAACACCAAAGCAGCTAAAATGGAGTAACAACTCCCTCTGTATGTGTGTGTACATATATATATATATATATATATATATATATATATATATATACATACATACATACATACATACATACATACATACATACATACAGACATATGTATATATATATACATACATATATATATATACAGACATATGTATATATATATATATACAGACATATATATATATACATACATATGTGTATATATATATATACATACATATGTGTATATATATATATACATACATATGTGTATATATATATACATACATATGCGTATATATATATATATATATATATATATATATATATATATATATATATATATGTATATGTATATATATATATATATATATATATATATATATATATGTATATATATATATATATATATATATATGTATATATATATATGTGTATATATATATATATATATATGTATATGTATATATGTATATATATATATATATATATATATATATATATGTATGTATATGTATGTATATATGTGTGTATATATATATGTATATATTAGGGGTGCAACGATACACAAAATTCACGGTTCGGTTCGGTTCGATACTTTGGTGTCACGGTTCGATATTTTTTCGATACAAAAAAAATGTTCATTCATCAATTTGGCATTTATTAAAATTATAAATATATATTTTAACTCAAAAGTACAGTTTTTAAATTTAACCCTAACCCTTGTGCGTGTTTTTTATTTTGACAGCGAATGCGCACCTGCTGACCACTTATGTGCAGCCCTGGTTATTTAGCTCGTCATATTGCAGCCACAGAAATTCTTTTGTCCATGAAACCATAAAGCTGCACTTTCTTTTTGCCTTATACTCTGATTTGTCATAACTTCTCCATTTTGTGGTAAGCTTTTCTTTGGCTGTCACTTCTTCACCCTGACCTGTCTTATTTGGCTCAGCAGAACTAAAATATATATCTGTCTGTGAAGGTTCTCAGTCATCCAGGTCATCATAGTCAAATATAAATCCTGCTGCTTTTACACACGTACTCACATAAGCTCAGCGATTCTCTGCGCGATCAACCTCTCACATGTTTAAGCTGCGGGAGATTTCACTTGTCATGTTTGCATAGTAAGCTAACAATTAATAAGAGGATGTCAGAGGAATTGGTGCGCAAATTATCATCACTCACAGATCAGTGCTGTCGCTCTCTATACACAGTTCGCGTGATTGCAAAGTGAAAGCAAAAAAACAAGCGCAAATTCAAACGCGATTTCAATATGTCACATATTGACAGTGGCTCACCGATGCCAATGACATAATTACCCAGCTACATTTCCGAAAGAATGCAAAAGCATTGACATATATTTTTCCTTCCTACAATAGCCCGACGGGCAGGGCAGAGATAGATTTTGGTACCCCGACTGAAAAAAATCGCTAGCTCCAGGACGTTGGGCTAGCGATATTGCGAGCCCTGTATCTGATTGAGGAATCACTCATCTTTGGAAAAGAGAGTTTATTACAGAGAAATGTCTCTTTCCAAAATAAAAGCTATACTATCCGCTTCTTCTGGGCTATATTCTCAGCAGCATATTAAACAGCTGTCTAAATGACTCGGCTAAAGTTAGTAGCATGCTTGCTTGTTTTTTTTCTGCTTCCACTTGTCTTTGCACTAGGATGATGTCGGCGTAAATGTGCAGTATATATATATATATATATATATATATACATATATATTAGGGGTGCAACGATATTCGTATCGATATTGAACCGTTCGATACAGTGCTTTCGGTTCGGTACGCATATGTATCGAACAATACAACATTTGTAATTTATTTTATCAACTTTCCTTCTGACGATGCTGTCTGTGTTGAGCGCTCAGTGAATCTGCGTTCGACTACTCCGCCTAAGCTGCACTGTCGAGCGCAGATCCACTGAGCGCTCAACACAGACAGCATAGTCAGGAAGAAGAGCGCAGGGCAAGCTAGCGAGACAGAAGTTAAGCTCTCCTTGCAAGATGGACCTCCCCCACCCTCATTCAGATCTGGCGTTTGGAATTATTTTGGTTTTCATGTGACGTATGACCCTGAAGGTAAGCGAGTCATGGACTAAAGTAAAACAGTATGTTGGATGTGCCATGCAATGCTCAATTACATGGGTGTGAACTAGTGTGTTAGCGCAGTTAGCTCGTTAACGTGTTGGCCGTCTAGCCCCATGCACGGGGCGATCGGCGGTAGCTCGTTAACGGAGATTTGCCGTGTTGTGGCGTTAAGGTCATTTCAACGAGATTAACCTGAAAGCACTAGTGGGAACACAACGAATATGACTGCACATTTACGCCGACATCATCCTAGTGCAAAGACAAAAACAACAAGCATGCTACTAACTTTAGCCGAGTCATTTAGACAGCTGTTAGCACGTGATTCTCCTTATGCTGCTGAGAATATAGCCCAGAAGAAGCGGATAGTATAGCTTTTATTTTGGAAAGAGACATTTCTCTGTAATAAACTCTCTTTTCCAAAGATGAGTGATTCCTCAATCAGATACAGGGCTTGCAAAATCGCTAGCCCGACGTCCCGGAGCTAGCGATCTTTCCAGTCGGGCTACAAAAATCTCTCTGCCCTGCCCGTCGGGCTATTGTAGGAAAAATATATGTCAATGCTTTTGCATTCTTTCAGAAATGTAGCTGGGTAATTATGTCATTGGCATCGGTGAGCCACTGTCAATATGTGACATATTGAAATCGCGTTTGAATTTGCGCTTGTTTTTTTGCTTTCACTTTGCAATGACAGCACTGATCTGTGAGTGATGATAATTTGTGCACCAATTCCTCTGACATCGTCTTATTAATCGTTAGCTTACTATGCAAACATGACAAGTGAAATCTCCCGCAGCAAGCTTAAACATGTGAGAGGTTGATCGCGCAGAGAATCGCTGAGCTTATGTGAGTCCGTGTGTAAAAGTAGCAGTATATATATTTTAGTTCTGCTGAGCCAAATAAGACAAGTCGGGGTGAAGAAGTGACACATACACATATATATATATATATATATATATATGTATATGTATATGTATGTGTATATATGTATGTATGTGTATATATGTATGTATATGTATATGTATGTGTATATATGTATATATATATATATATGTATGTGTATATATGTATATATATATATATATATGTATGTGTATATATGTATATATGTATATATATATGTATGTGTATATATGTATATATATATGTATGTGCAAAACAAAAAAACACCCAGCACGCCCCTGCGGGCGGTTTATCCTTCAAGCTCGGGTCCTCTACCAGAGGCCTGGGAGCTTGAGGGTCCTGCGCAGTATCTTAGCTGTTCCCAGGACTGCGCTCTTCTGGACAGAGATCTCCGATGTTGTTCCCGGGATCTGCTGGAGCCACTCGCCTAGCTTGGGAGTCACCGCACCTAGTGCTCCGATTACCACGGGGACCACCGTTACCTTCACCCTCCACATCCTCTCGAGCTCTTCTCTGAGCCCTTGGTATTTCTCCAGCTTCTCGTGTTCCTTCTTCCTGATATTGCTGTCATTCGGAACCGCTACATCGATCACTACGGCCGTGATCTATATATATATATATATATATATATATATATATATATATATATATATATGTATATATATATATATATGTATATATATATATATATATGTGTATGTATGTATGTATGTATGCATGTATGTATGTGTTATTATTATTATTTTTTATTTTTTTTTATTTATTTATTTTTTCCGATAACCTTTTACTACATTTTGTCAGTGTCAGTGCTCCACAGTCTACAGCAGGGGCGGATAATAAAGGAGAGATTCCCGATAGAGTCATGTTCACAGATTTAAATTCTTAGCATGTGGTTGTTTGACATGCCTGTGGTCTCAGTTTTTCCCTGACTGACATGGTGCCGTGCCGTATTCCTCACACGGCTCATCCGCCACAACACTGCTCATCCCTCCCCTGCTGCTGCCAGCCTTCCCATGCAAAGCAGAAGAGGAAGGTTCTGCCACTGGCAGACAGACACAACTGGAAGAGGAAGTGAAATACTTTTCAAATACTACTCTGAAAAGTAGAGTAAAACCTGCACTGAATTGCTCTTCTGTCAAAAAAAAATATTTTCCCACTGACCTTGGAAGTGAAATGACAAATTGCTTTGATGCCTTACTGAGAATCAGATGGGGGCAGCCTTACAGAATGCAGACTTAATGTCACAAGTCTGGAACTGATGTCCAATTTTTCCAATCTGATGCTGTAGAATGGCTTGATAATAATCAAAGAAGGTTTTCCTGTCTCTTCCTCCGCTCCACTTCTGCACTTGTGCCTTTTATTTTTGTTTTCCACAAAGATTATACTGTAAAGCAGATTGTAATTCATATCGAGGACCCTGAGTTATGGGGTGATAAAGTTTAGGATTAATTCCAACTGACACTGCAGGTGCTCACCTGCAGCTTTCTTCTGCAGGAAACATATTTCATAGTTTTGTGACTGCCAGAAAAACTAGGATACGAGATACACTGTGTGACCAGATGGCTCTATTTACACCAGGTAATGACTTGTACAGATTTTTGTTATTCTATTTAACCCAACTAACAAGTCATCTCTTTTTGAGAATGAGTTGGATATCAAAATGGATCAGATCAAGATTTCCTACAATAAACACTGCTCTGATAATAACCATAAGTGTTGGTACTCTATAAAGAAAGATAAAACATTATTACCCTGGGCAGTAACTGAAGCACTGATGTGTTGAATGATCAAGGGTCTCTGTTGTGATCCATGTGAAGGATCCTATCTACAGCTTTGTTATTATTAACCATGACCTATCCTACTGAGATAACTGTTCATTGAAGAGTAAACACGCTGTACAGGCATTGATTGTAAGGCCACAGGGACTATTGCTACAGACAGTGACAGCAAAGGAGCATAGAAATAAACATGCCATGCAACTCAGAGTGACCTATAAACAAAAACTTATTAAAATGGAGTTTCTATTAATTTCCATTTGCAGTAAATGCTCAAAGTCCCAAAATAGTATAATACACTAAATATTCCATCAAACTTAATATGACATGTCATATTAAGTTTAAAATAAGAAAAAATGTCCATAAACAAGGGTTTTTTTACTTTCTTGAAAATCGTTTTTTGCAGTGCATATAGCAGCGGTCCCCAACCTTTTTTGCGCCATGGACCGGTTTATGCCCGACAATATTTTCACGGACCGGCCTTTAAGGTGTCGCGGATAAATACAACAAAATAAAACTAGTACCGGTACCGAAAAAATAAAAACGATAACAAAATAACGCTGAAAAACGATTTAAACCCTGAAAACCATACATTTCACACCTGAGCCTCAACTCTGGCGGCCCGGTACCAAACGACTCACGGACCGGTACCGGTCCGAGGCCCGGGGGTTGGGGACCGCTGACAGGGAGTGCAGAATTATTAGGCAAATGAGTATTTTGTCCACATCATCCTCTTCATGCATGTTGTCTTACTCCAAGCTGTATAGGCTCGAAAGCCTACTACCAATTAAGCATATTAGGTCATGTGCATCTCTGTAATGAGAAGGGGTGTGGTCTAATGACATCAACACCCTATATCAGGTGTGCATAATTATTAGGCAACGTCCTTTCCTTTGGCAAAATGGGTCAAAAGAAGGACTTGACAGGCTCAGAAAAGTCAAAAATAGTGAGATATCTTGCAGGGGGATGCAGCACACTGTTAGACATTTTATTGTATTTTTACAGCAACTTACTGGCAACACTATTGCCAGTAAGTTACTGTAATTACTAATCTACAGTATCTTTACTGTTGTGATGTTTTACAGTTCAACCACTTTACTGTAAACATATATTACAGTATAACAGCTTTACTGTAAACGTGGTTTACAGTTAGAAAGACTTACCGTGATTAAGTTTTATAGTATCACTGTACTGCAAATGTGGTTTATGGTATAACACTGTAATTGTGTACAGTATAATTTGTTTAGACTGTAATTGTGTTTTACAGCATATAAAATAATATTAACATTCATATTCAATATAAGAACATTTACAAAAAACAATATAATTCAATAAAGTAGTCTCAGAATAGTGAATTAAACCAACATTTATTGTTGATATTTTTTTAACAAGAAAAAACATTTTTCAACTGAATAAAAACAATGTCAATAACCAAAATAAATAGAAGCGTACATGAAAACTACACAGTCCTTCACCTTTCTGTGTCTGATTTTTTTAAGGAAAACAGTTTTTCATTCCACTAAAAACAGGACAAACCCACCAGCATGAACATTAAATAAACTATTACAATTGTAAAACAAAAATCATTTACAAAATGTAATAATTATCAGTGGGTCCCAGGAAATAGAATGTGACATGGGATTTAGATTTCCGTTACCAGGATGGTCGGGTTCAGCGTAGTCTTTATCACCACCTGTCAAAGACACATCATCAATATTCATGTTTGCTCAGGTTATTCACTTGTTCACATCTGTCTGAGATCATTCATACTGTTGTATGGATGTGTGTACAGTATGTATATAATTATCAGCTATGTAAAAGATATTATCATCTCTGTATTCTTACCTAGTTGGAAGTCCTCCATTCAAACTCAGAGAGCCGCTGGAGGAAGGTGGTGATCCGAGGGCTGATGCTTGTAACCTTCCTCTTTACGACACGACCTGTCTTGCAGCTTGTACCAAGTTTTGCAGGGCATTTTGTTCCCATGTCTGGATTGATCCTCACAAAGAACCTTTTAACGGAAAAAAGGCTGCTTTAATTTCAAAATTAAAACATACATTACAGCAATCACCTATATGTTTCTGCAACTGTAGTCAAGCTATCACATATATTTCATTCTTAAATGGTGTAAGCTTTAATGGTGTAAAGTATTTACCTCTGTATCATCTCCTGTGTGATGGACGCTGACTCCTGATACTCAAGGTTGAAAACGTAGTATGACGCAAAGAAGACAGCAAGGGTGCTGGCAAAGTCATGCATCTGCTCAGGCTCATAAAATACCTTGCCCTCCAAACTGATCATCCAGCGGCTTGCAGACATGAAATTATTCCCTAAAAACAGACAAGAGTCCAATAAGACAATGTGCTCACCCTTACAAATAAGGTTTCCACAAGAATGCTGGATAGCAGGCCTCACACTGTAAAAAAATAGAATCCACACAGTTTGCTGCTATTTCTCTTATTATTTATTATGTAATGAAAATTATGATCAATTACAGGAAAAAACTGCCTAATGTTTTGGCATTTTGGCCTGTGCTGAAATGTTAGGCTGTTTTTTCCTGTTGGTCATTGTGTATAATAAATAATAAGAGAAACAGCAGCAAACTGTGTGTATTCTATTTTTATACAATATAAAACAGACAAACCCCTGTTAAGTAAGTTGTTGTGGGTACAAATACCACAATAATTACATAGATTTTTTACAAAAATATTACAAGAGGATTGAAACTATTTACTTACCAAGCGCTATTACCCTTGGTGTGATGGGTAAGGTCATCTCTCTCTCAACAGACATCTTGGTGGAAAAAGCCTTTAAAACACAAACACTGAGGCTACATCACACTGTCAGCGCAGCCAGCAAGGGCAGGAGGACAGCAATGCACCACACTGGGCGGGAAAAGACAGAGAGACAATTGTTAATTTAATGTTGTATTTATTTAACCCTTGAAAAATATATTTACATAAGTAAATAAAAGAAAAAAAACACACAACCCATCTTTTCAAGAATAATTCAACTAATTGCTCTTTTGACCAACCTAACACAGACGTTACACGGTTTTCCTATGAAAAAGACCCTGGAAGACGTTGTATTAAAGGAAAAACATGCTCCCCTTCCCACTTAAAAAAATAATAAATATTAAACTTAGGTTGGAGTTCCTCATGCCACCAACCTAATGTTATATTAACTTTTTAGTGTTGTGTACTGCAGCTCACACAAAATTAAATAAAGCAGGCTAACCTACATGAGCAAGCTCAAAACTGGATAAGATTGTTTTAGCAGTCTCTAAATTTCCAAAAAAAAGTTGTCTTTCTTTATTCTCATTAAATGTGTATTTTTACCTGCTGCTTTAGCTGAAGCTAAATGTCCCACTGTTAGCATGGCCAGCTTCTCAATAGTCATAGAACAGAAGCGCAGGAGGACAATGCACCACACTCGGCGGGAAAAAGACAAAGACTGTCGTTGTGCCTGTGTTCTTCACCCCTCCCCGTGGAAAATATATATCTAAATATATATTTAAATAAGAAAAGAAAAAAACACACACAACCTATTTTTTTCCAGAATAATTCAGCTAATGTGCTATTTCGACCAAGCTAACACCGATTTTAAGCCCCCCCCACCCCACACACAAAAAATATATATGCTCTTAAGAATTAATAAACGAGTATGTTAGGTAGGAGAGTCCTTTGCATTACCTTATGACGTCCTGTTTGCAGTTTCCACACAGAGGTCCAACAATAACGAGGTGCAAAATCTTTTGTCCTCTCGAGCATATCGTAATGAAGAGTTAACAAAGTTGGCCTGTCTTTCCTCTCCTGTCAATCACTGGATCACAGGTCATGTCAGTCAGGATATGGAGTGGTGGTTGGTAGAGGTAGGTGGGTGGGCGGGGCCAGCATGCATTCAGTGTGTGTTTCACTAAGTTGGGTTGACTAGTTCCCAGAAGAGTTCTGTACATGTTGCACGTTCAGTAAATGAGCAATTCAGTTACTGCTCGACTGAGAAGCCTCCGCCAAATTATTACAATATTCTCCACTGACTGAAGTTCGCCTTTGGCAACGCAGTGGCAAGCACACATTTGCAGCAGCTGTGCATGTGCATACAACTGCATGCAGCAGATTAGATGATCAGAATTCTTGAACCTTACACACAGGCAAGTCCCCTAAAAAGTCAAAACCATAATACTTTCACTGGTATCATACTGACAAATGGCATAGGTTGGAGGAAAATCTGGAAATGGTTGGCAGTGAAAGAGTTAAAATGTAATGCACTATTGCAACCAACCACTGAAAGAGTAAAAATACACAAACAGTATGATGAACCATTCAAATCACATAATACAGTAGCACTACTGCTAATGTGTTAACGGTAGGTATAACTACTACCGCAATTTTAAAAAATACAGTAAGTAAATGTAAATAACCTTAATATACCCATAATGCAAAGCAAATTACAGTAATTAACTGTAGAAATGTTTTCAGGTAAGTTACTGGGCATTTTGTGGTATTTTACTGTGAAAAATACAGCAAAGGTTAACAGTGCAGTCTCAAAATTGCAAAGCTTCTGAAGCGTGATCATGGACCAATCAAGCGTTTCATTCAAAATAGTCAACAGGGTCGCAAGAAGCGTGTGGAAAAACCAAGGCGCAAAATAACTGCCCATGAACTGAGAAAAGTCAAGCGTGCAGCTGCCAAGATGCCACTTGCCACCAGTTTGGCCATATTTCAGAGCTGCAACATCACTGGAGTGCCCAAAAGCACAAGGTGTGCAATACTCAGAGACATGGCCAAGGTAAGAAAGGCTGAAAGACGACCACCACTGAACAAGACACACAAGCTGAAACGTCAAGACTGGGCCAAGAAATATCTCAAGGCTGGTTTTTCTAAGGTTTTATGGACTGATGATATGAGAGTGAGTCTTGATGGGCCAGATGGATGGGCCCGTGGCTGGATTGGTAAAGGGCAGAGAGCTCCAGTCCGACTCAGATGCCAGCAAGGTGGAGGTGGAGTACTGGTTTGGGCTGGTATCATCAAAGATGAGCTTGTGGGGCCTTTTCGGGTTGAGGATGGAGTCAAGCTCAACTCCCAGTCCTACTGCCAGTTTCTGGAAGACACCTTCTTCAAGCAGTGGTACAGGAAGAAGTCTGCATCCTTCAAGAAAAACATGATTTTAATGCAGGACAATGCTCCATCACATGCGTCCAAGTACTCCACAGCGTGGCTGGCAAGAAAGGGTATAAAAGAAGAAAAACTAATGACATGGCCACCTTGTTCACCTGATCTGAATCCCATTGAGAACCTGTGGTCCATCATCAAATGTGAGATTTACGAGGGAAAACAGTACACCTCTCTGAACAGTGTCTGGGAGGCTGTGGCTGCTGCTGCACGCAATGTTGATGGTGAACAGATCAAAACACTGACAGAATCCATGGATGGCAGGCTTTTGAGTGTCCTTGCAAAGAAAGGTGGCTATATTGGTCGCTGATTTGTTTTTGTTTTGTTTTTGAATGTCAGAAATGTATATTTGTGAATGTGGAGATGTTATATTGGTGTCACTGGTAAATACACACACAGATATCCCCCTAAAATAGCTAAAAATAAAAACAAACTAAAAACTACTTCCAAAAACATTCAGCTTTGATATTAATGAGTTTTTTGGGTTCATTGAGAACATGGTTGTTGTTCAATAATAAAATTATTCCTCAAAAATACAACTTGCCTAATAATTCTGCACTCCCTGTAGTGTTCAGCCATACATGCAACTTCACTTTTAAGCAGGAAAGTTGACAGGAAGCTAAATCTGGATAAGTTCAGGATAAATTCACGTATTGGTCACACAGCTCATAACACTGCAAAAGTCCAGCTGAGATAATGGCACGTTTGTGTTTGATGTTTGATATTCTTTGGAGGAATGGAAGCACCTGTAACAAATTACGAGCTGCACAAACAAATCCAATACATACAACAAGTCCAGTTATTTCATTTGAAATTGGGGAGTGCCAGAATTCAGGTTTGCTGGGGATCTATCTGCAGTTGTAATAGATGAACTGGTTTTTATGAAAATTGCTGTCTTTAATGATTTTTGGGAACTGGTCTTTTAAATTGGGTAGAAATAAAAAATGTGTTATGGTGTAACTGAATTCCTGAATTCCCACAACAATAACACATTATCTCCAGTTTGTATAGGTCACAGAATGATTCATTTATTTGATATTTTCTAGTTGCTTAAGCACTGAAAATGTGCAATGTGTTTTTCATAGTTATCAAGCTGCTAATATTATTTTTTTAGTTTCTGTACGTAAATTACATATGCACATATGATAATATTGACCCAAAGTTAGAGAGGCAAGATTGATTGATTGATAATTTATTTCAACATGTGAACAATACACAAGTACATTTAGAAAAGAAAATAAGAGAGAAAAAAATACTATACAAATTACATACAAAAAAAAAAGATGACATGTGCAGAGGAGGGATAGTGGATCAATTAGACAAAGGGAGTTGGATATGGAGCAGAGAAGATTCATGGCTGGATGTAGTGAAGGTGGACATGCAGAGGGTTTATGTGACAAAGGGAGGATGTCACTTGGGTGCAGATGATGCACTTGGGGGACCCCTAAAGGGAGCCACGGAAAGAAGATGCACATATGATGCCAATGGTCATGATAATATTCTGGATCTTAGGAAAATTAGGATGTATTTACTAACAGTAATTATTAAAAAAAAAGCCCAACAGCTGTAATTGAGTTTACAGCCCAGCCTAAGGAAGCCTGATGTCTCACACATAATTAAGCTATTAAAAATGTGGCTCTTTGTTGCAGCTCAATTTCCAAAAGTTATTTGTCAAAACAGCTTTTTTTTTGCCACATTCATAAATATTTGTAAATCTTTAGCTTTAAGCCACAATTATTGTGTTCAGATTTGTGGTCCTGAGAATCTTATTTATTCCTGTGAGAGGAGATAACAGCCAAATCACTGTCAGCCATAGTGTACAATGCTAAAAATATCTACTCAAGGTAGTGATTGTGGCATTACAGCAGTACAGTGCATGTCTGAAATAATGTGTGTCAGATTCCCTGCAATGTGCCCAGTTACTCTGGGTTCACTGGATATGAAGCAGAGCCTCTATTTTAAGTGGTAAACAAAGCTCACTGGCTTTTGTTTACATACAAAGCCAGTGAAGTTTTTACCGGGCCACTGAAGTGAAGTGGGTTTTGTGTCAGCACTTGTAAATGTCAAAGAATGCTGCTTACAATCCTGGTTTACTTCCACAACAAGCAGATGGGTGGGAGGGGTGCATGAAAAAAACTCCTCTATAATCTGTTGTCAGAGCCCTTCTGTTAATTGATGTATTTGCATTGAAAGCATCAGGGACACTCAGGTAGTAAATGCTAATGTAAACACTCTAATCCAGATTAAACTGGATTAGAGCAATTTATAGCCTCCATATGGCCAATAGGCAGGTAATCACTTAGTCTCATTCTTTCTTTAGAAACAGGAATTTCAAATGCTAATTATATTCTGGAGTTTTTCAGTATGTTTGTTTTCCTATGAAGGACATATCTACGGCTAATGTTCTTCTAAACATTTTTCTAATTAATATTTTGATGTTTTGCTTCAGTTTCTAATCGGTGATCTTTAAAAAAAATGCGAGTGCACCTTGGGTTTTTCTGGTTGTCACATCTGGGTCTTCTGTATTGTGACATGCCATAGTCAGCCTCAAAATTATATGTCACACACATCATTACCATGAAGACTAATGCACTCTGATGGTATTGTGACTCTCTTCAAAGGCAAATCCATTAGAAGCCCTTCGTCGTGCTGTCATTCAGAATTCTTGTTGGAAATTGCTGCAGATGATGCTTTACGATATGCCGACCATGGATAAGCACTTTGGTTCTTGGATTGAAGCAGACCACAATAAGGCCAAAAGGCAGCATTTAGATAAGACCCTGCCTGCAGGTGATAAATGAAGCATTCAGAGCGCCTTGCTTTGTTCTTTATTTCCCTTCTTCCAGCTGCCAGAATCAAGCAAAATCTGCTTCAAAACGTCCTCCCGTCATCCGTTTGAAAAGGTAAGTGTTGCTGGACCTATCCTGGCTGTCAAACAGGTGATTTTTTCTTTCCATGAGACTTATCAAAACAATGTGGCATTTCAAAAAGCTACCAATATGACTGGTGCTGTGTCGTAAACATATGCACCACCTCACAATAACAAAGCTGCCCCTGTCTGCTTATTTTTATCTGGCTATTTATAGGCAACACACGTTTTTCACTTCCATCTGACAACATTGTCTGTATCACAGGAACAACCTAACTGCGTTTACAGAAACAAGACAAAAAAAAAGATAACTAAGAGATTTCTGGGATTTTAAATGTTAGGCAAAAACTCAGCCCCCAAATTAATCACTAAATCACCTTTTTCTTTTTTCTTTTCATTAACAAGCGTATACATGCAGAAATCAAAACTGTCTTGGAGTTGCAGGCTTAACTCGGAGTGAGGAATGATATAACATTTTAAAGTCATCCTTTCTCAGTGATTAGCATTTTTAGCAATATAGCAAGTGGAAAAGCAAAGTTGCTCATCCAGCCAGCAGCAGTGAGCTCTGTAGTCCACAGGCTGGAACAAAAAATGTTCTCATCCATGTGTAATTGCTACAAATGACTGTTTTGTGATGCTCATAATAATCGTCAGACTTGTAGGTTGCTGTGGCTTTGCAGACTTTCCCCCTTAGCACAGTTTTGGAAGCGGACACTGTCAGTGTGTCAGTGCTGCCCAGAGCACTGGTTTGATAGTCCAGCAACCCCTAACTGCTTTATGTGCTGCCCAGGCTTATAGTTCGAGCTGGACTGCTGTACAATGGATCAAAAATAAAAGAATTGTTGGTCTTGCAAGTGTTACATTATAGAATGACATATCTTTGGATTTTTTACAGCACCTATATCTCTATCGCTCTCTATACAGATGGATGGAAGTATAGGTACTCAGGAAGGATAATGTATATGTTAGACAAAAGATCTTGAAAACTGAGCTGCTGGGCAGGAGGAGAAGGTTCATGGATCTAGTGAAGGAGGACATGCAGAAGGTGGTGTGTCAGAAGAGGATGCTAAGAATAGGATGAGATAAAGGCAGATGATGTGCTGTGATGATCCCTAGTAACTGGAAGAAGAAGAAGATGAAGTACATTATCTGTTATAAATTACTGACAAATTAAAGTAAAAAGCTGAACTCCGATCCAACCGAACCCAAGTGGATCCTGGGGCGATATAGTGGCTCTGTTACTGCAGAGTAATCGCGAATCAACAAAAAGATATAAGATTGTTAGGCGTGTTCCCATCAACAGTGCATGATGATTTATTATATTTCTCTTGTATGTTTCGCTTATATGTAATAGTCCTTACAGTCACCAGATCTGATTCCACCTAAACACCTTTACAATGATTATATTTCCAAAGAATGGTGTTCATCCCTCCAGTAGAGTTTCAAAGATTTGACTGGATCCTGCTTAGAAAAATTGAAGCTGTTGTTTTGGCACAAGCTATATTATTGGGATACTAGTCCTAAATGTCAAGTTGTATAAATTTTGTCTTTTGAAGCTTATTGGAAAGGACTTTACTGTTAAAGTGAATTTATAGCTTTAGGTCACCATCTTTACAGAATGCACTGCCACCCACTATGTTGGATCATATAGTCAGTGCTGGGTCATTACTCAAAAAAAGGCAACTATTACACATTACTCATTACTTTTCTTGAACGTGATGCTGTATGTTACTTAATTACGTACTGTAACAGTCGTAATTGTGTGGTGTCTCTTTAAAACAACCTAAGTTAATGTTTAATGATGTAACAAGTTAGCGCCACTGCCTTCTGTAGCGTGTGGAAGAAATGTGCTTGCACATGAACGTATGGATTGAGATGGACCTCGTATCTTTACCTCCCGAACGTTACGGGTTGTATGAACACTGCTCGCTTCATGTGGTAAGACAGCAGCTGTTCAACCGGGCCTTGTGAGGTTGGTGAAGAGTATGTTTATCAAAGGACAAGCACTGTGGCATTCCAAGTACCAGTGTGGTCGTGTGTTTTTGACTGTCCTGCTGAGCGTTTCTGCCACCTCCTCTCAACTACTAAATACAACCTACATTACAGTACCAAATAAATTAATTTGTTACACTACTTGCGACATTACTTTAGCTTTATTCTGAAAATAACCTGAAATCCATTAAGACATAATTACCAGTTAACAATATAAACCTGACCCTACAGTCCAATGTTTTCCCCTTTATATTCTGTGGTGTGCAGATAACTGAGCCATAATTGTAACCATAATTAACAGCTGAATTTAGTACAGTAACATATTACATTACTGTGTTAGTGAAAAATGTGATTACAATAGTGCAACCCATCCAATAATGCACAGTTACAATATTATCATAAATTTACTATAAGCATGATTTCATTTTATCATTTTAAAAAGTTGTAGTTAATGTCAAAACTGATATTCTTAGACATGCTTATATGGATATTAACACAGTTTAGCTTCACAACTGTAGAGCTTGGCTCTATGTCAGTGGAACTTGTTAAAATGCTATATTTTGTAGGTTTTAGTAGAGAAAAATACACATTTTATAGTGAAGTTTAGTTTTGTTCCTGAATGGTTATGGAACTTGGATTATGCAAAAACTCTTGAAAGCAAGAAAGGGAGCTACTAAAGCTGTCAGACTGAGCCATATGCTACACAGTGTGCCTATGCTTGTTTATCTTCAGTTTGCAAAAGACTCAGACAAACTTAAGAAACAAAACATTTTATTGATTTGTGTTCTGAGCATCATGCTGTTTTGTCAAGACACAGATTAGCATGAACTTATGAACTCTAAACTGAGTTTCTTTTTATTTTCCTTTAGCAAATTTGACATTTTCTGGATGTGTCAGACGGGGACTAAATGCTGACTGACAGTCTGCGATTTTCAGAGATTAAAAGTAGAGACAGAAATACAAGTGAAGTCATGCATTACTTAGAAATGCCAAAGGCAATTCTTTTCTGGTTTGATATGGAGAGCTGATGAAACCCTTTGCACTGGACTGAGCTCTGCAGTGAGAGAAGCCTTTATGTGAGAACTGAGGCAGATAATAAAAGCTGCCACCCGAGAACACCTCAGAAGAGCTATAAAGTATTTCACTTACTACCACTGACATTCCTCAAGCCCTTTATGAATGATTTCACTCATATTGGTCTGGTTGGTAGATTAACATACATGTGTGTATTAACATATTAGCAAAGTAACGCTTCCTCTTGTGAGGAATATAAGTCTTCAGAGAATGCTTTGTGACAGGGACTGGATCTCTGAGCTCTGTGCAGACTTTGATAAAATATTTATGGGAGACTGGTGGGGTCACCTTGAGATTGCTGCTCTTTGTCTGCCTGCATGAGCCGGACTCCTTGTGGGATTGCATTAACATCACTTTTTAATCACACGGGTTCGTGAACTGCTGTAAGTCTTATTCAGAGTTCCAAAAAAAAACCAAAGAGAATGGAGGAAGTTGACATGAAAAAGTAAAAAAAACATCACTCATCTGCTTTTTTTTCCTCTGGATCAAGAGTTCACACTTTGGGACTTGTCTGGAGCGCCTGTGTTTGTGTGTCACACAACTCCTCATCCCACTTGGCTCTAAACTTGTGATGAATGGCATTTCTGATTGTTGCTTTTTTGTCATTTCATTTTATAAATATGTTTTTAAATTCACAAAAACTCACCAGCAAGCTAATTAGTTAAATCTCGTTAGTGCTGGATTGGACCCTATTTTGCCTTCAGAAATATGACAGCATGACACAGTCACGTACACCAACCCCACAGACCGGTTTCGTTTGGTACGTCTGGTGTGAAATGTATGGTTTTCAGAAGTTTTTCCTTTTTTATTGTTTTTATCGTTAAGTCAGTTTCCCTGGGTCTTTTCCTGTGTGTTATGAATAAATCTTTTTTTTTTTTGTTACCGGCACGGGTTTTATGCTGTTGTGTTTATCCGCCACACCTTAAAGGCCGGTCCGTGAAAATATTGTCGCACATAAATGTCCACGGCGCAAAAAAGGTTGGAGACCGCTGACGTAGGGGAGACCGGGGATAGTTGTAACATTTTTGACATTTCTGTCTGTAAATTGAAGCTCTTTTAAGGTAGTGGATTCAAAATGTAATGCAAAGTATTTACTTGTCTCTGCTATTAAATAGTGCAGCTATTTTCTCTGCAGCACAATTACCCATTGCATGGTATGGCCTCAAACACAAAGAGTGAAATGTTACAATTAACCCCATAGTCCGGGTTAGTTGTAACATATCCTGGGGTAAAATGTAACACAATGAAATAAGGGTACTAACAAAATATTAACATGTAATCT
The DNA here is from genome assembly GCF_965226115.1 of Aulonocara stuartgranti. NCBI lineage: Eukaryota > Metazoa > Chordata > Actinopteri > Cichliformes > Cichlidae > Aulonocara > Aulonocara stuartgranti. Next base: position 15,103,606 of record NC_138955.1, read on the forward strand.
TTGTTTATTCAACACATGAATGCACTTACATCCATTTATGTAGCTGTGTGTGTGTGTGTGTGTGTGTGTGTGTGTGTGTGTGTGTGTGTGTGTGTGTGTGTGTGTGTGTGTGTGTGTGACAGAATGCAGAAATCTAGCTTTTGAACATATTCCAACCCCCCAAAAAAGACAAATTATAAAATTTTCTGCAACTGAGTATTTCATTAATTTTAGTTGGTCTTCCTTGAGTTTGGCCTCATTGGCTCAGTGGGCATTATAACCTACAACTCTTGCACCAATTTTGAACATAACAATGAAGCTGAAAAAATGTAGTTGTTCACCAGCATCGCAATTCCATTACTTTTTATCATGGCTTACCTTGGTGAGGTTTGCAGAGTGCTTCAGAAAGATGAGGAAATCTGTTTCTTGCACCCATCCTGACTTATTTCCACTACCAGTACTTCCTACTGGTCCATCTCTGACACAGAGGTCTGCATAATGTATGTGTGGGAACACAAACAGTGAAGTAATTGTGTTGCCAATGGCATTAACCACATATACAAATGCGACATCTCTGCTGATGTCGTTGCCCCAACTTGTTTAATATAAGTTAAAGTAATAGTGCGGTAAGTTGTAACATCTGCATTATTGTTACAACTAACCCAGACTGTTGCTGTTACAACTGACCCAGACTCCTATAGCCACGAACTAGCTAACATTACAGCCAACGGCTAAAACATTAGCACTAAAGACCTACACAGAATATATCCCCATAGACATACAAATAACATAATTTGAGTTTGATGAGTTTAACTGCAAAGCAGATAATGCTATTAGAAATTGAAATAAAGTAGAAAAACTTACTTTTTGGCATACAAATTACTTTTTTTCGTGTTAAATTGTCTGTGTTTGACGAAATGTGCTGATTTTTCACATGTGATAGCAGAACTGAGTTGGGCATGCACAGGATGAGTCACATCATTTGAAACTTAGCCCTGATTGGAGAAATTGGAAGTGTTACAACTGACCCATGTTACAACTATCCCCGGTCTCCCCTACACGAACCAGCCAATCTTCCATTCCATCGCATCCCAAAAGTGCTCTACTGAATTGAGATTTGATGATTGTGGATATCACTTGTGGACAATGAAGAAATGTCATTTTGAAGAAACCAGTTTGAGCTTTGTGACATGGCATGTTCTCCTGCTGGAAGCAGCCATCAGAAGATTGGCATATTGTTGTCATAAAGGGATGCAAACAACATGGTCACCAGTACTATAATACTAATACTCAGGTTAGCTCTGGTGTTTAAACTGTGTTCAGTTGGTACTGAGGGGCCCAAAGTGTCCAAAATATTTTATTCACCCAACAATTAATCCCAGCAGACTTACCTGTGAATGTTGCAGCACAGACTCAGCTCAGACAATGTTTTTTCCCAATCTTATATTGTCCAGTTTCGGAGAACCGTGCAAATTACAGCCTTAGTTTCCTGTTTTTAGCTGACAGAAGCAGTGCTGGGTGTCCTGTAGTTAATAGTCAGCCTGCAGTTATCCATTGGTATAATATGGTACTAAGAGGTCTGATCGTTTAATATTTTGTATGAGAGTAGAAGACTCATAAATTCTATTCTAGAATTTTCAAGGACCCAGTAAGGAGAAGTTGATGTTGGCCTAATATGATATACTGTGTATTCAGTAGTGAAGTACAATGGAAAGGGAAGTTGTTTGATTAGACAGTGTAGAGCCAGAAAATCAATGGAAGCAATGAAGCTAACTAGCAAAACTACTGAACCCTTGCTAAAAGCACATTATAGTTTGACTTCCAAACTGGCTGGTGCCCTCAAGCATTTACCGGTGCTCTAGAATGAATAGAGTTGAAAGTAGAATGCATAGGCAACAGCAATTTTTTTGTCATTATTTGGCTTCATTTTGAAATAAAAATCATGATATCTCTGTCAGTAAATACCCAGCTGAATGGCCACTCTTGAACCAAAACAAATTAGCAGGCAGGGCAGTAAATGCCAGCCTTACCCTGCTGTGTAAGCCAGCTAATGTTAATTTAATATCAAGGTCACTTTCCCTCTAACAAAATGGTGAAATGGTATGAGTGCTTATTAAAATGTGAACAGATTTAATCAGTAATACCAGACACCGCTAACCTTTTTCTTTCATTTTCCAATTCTTTGCTTTTGTCCATGTGAAATTATACTCAAAGATGTCAATGAAAATTTCTAAAGTAGGAAAGTTAAGATTTCAGCATAAAAAGATTATGGCAAGAAACTGTTCTCCTGCAGTGAAAGGGAATGTAGTTACCCAGTATTGATCTTCTTTACTGATAAGAATAATACAGAGTTGAATGCTGTTGAATGGTTTGGGTTGGAAATATATCTTTTATACTCATTTCGAAATAAAACTCTACTTTTCTTTGCTGAACATCATAAAATATCTCTTGAAACATAGTTTTTATTCTAAAATGAAGCCAAGTGCTAACAGTCTGTACTGCAAAATTGTCATTCAAGGGACAGAAAGATACCACATAGCACAGAAATAGTTACCAAATATTTCTGCTGGTCAAATGCTAATAGTCACAAAAGGCTATTTAATTTTAATAACGCACATTAAAGACCACATTGCCATTTGTTTGCTAATATTTATATACAAGTTAAAATAAAGACATGTTAATTTTTCAAACCTGTTGTTAGATGTTTTTGTTACTTTCAGAGACGTATTTACACTCGTTGCTTTAAGCTAAGCAAGCAAGCTAGCTAGCTGCAGGCTAGAGATATATATTAGAGATATATTTACCTTCTGTATGTCATGTTTTTGTTTTTACTAGACAACCAGTAGTCGGTGTTCCCAAAAATTGTCAAACTATTTATTATATTTGTATTATTAGTCATTGTTTGTCCATTTGGCAATGTAAGAAGCTAAAAAAAACAAAACAAGAAAAAAAAACCCAATAACTATATTGATTCATAAATTTATCATGGGAAAAGGGTGACCATGCATTCTGCAGAAATCCAAGTGACTCAGCTAGTGAGTGTAAATCCTTTAATTAGTCTTCCTTAAATGCTGTTTTGGTTTCCATCAGCTTCCCTTGTAAACATTTAGCTGCTGGGCTCTAATTTTGGCTGCTATTCCAAGTTTAAAATGTCAGAAAGCAAAATCAATAAACATGGTATGTCTCCACAGAGATGAGGGGATGTGCACAGAGAGTAATATTAATTATTTCTGCTTCAAATCAGTGCTTTGATTGATTGCAATGCTAATTAATCATTGATTAGTGCAACAGATATACGTCACAGGAACTGCTATTGATTAGTGTAGCTTTAAATGAATGTCTCTTCAAACTATCCAGGTCACATCATCAGGTTATATTAAAACGTCTTGCACAACAGATGAGAAATGTGGAAACCTGGCACCAAGTATTGTATTCACATCGTGACAGCACGTTAATCAGCATGGCTGTTAATCTTGAAGTTCACATATTTCCCTCATGCATACACAGAAAATATTATACAAATTTTAAAAGCTGAGTAATAATTATTTTGAGAAGCTTAGCAGAAACCACAGATGCAAGCATTCTGTGTTCATCCTGGTCCATAAGGCACAACAAACAAATCTTTACTTTTGCAAGCTTGATAAACACACCTGATAGAGACTCTGTTATCAGTGTTTCTCTTCACAAGTGACAGGAGTACTTGAGGGGAAATAAAAACCGATTCCAAAACAATGCTGCTTTAGTTTTCAAGTATTTCAGATTTCTCAGTGTGTGTGGTGTGAGGTCGGTGGGGTGTTTTTCTTACTGACGGTTATGAGTGCTGACATTTTTAACTGACATTTTCTTGAAATTGTCAAATGTTTGCAGTAACATATTTCCTGTGGTTATGCTGTGATTTGTTTAGATGTTCCTACAGGATCTTCTGCCTTTTTTATATTCTCTGGTTCTACTTTTCTACTTTACTCTTTACACTTTTTTACTTATCTGTCCTGATTGTAGTCCATGCTCTATAGATAGAATATAAATAAAACCAGAATTTGGCCTTAGCCAGGGGTGCACATAAGTGGTCCGCAGGTGCGCATTCGCTGTCAAAATAAAAGATGTGCACCAGATAAGAAGTTGCAACGCCCGTTTGCGTACATAAGATTTTCTGGAGGAGGACAGACATTTGTTTAGAACTCCTAAAGATGTCGAAGAAGCAAGTTCCTTTAAGCAATTATTTCGGTGTTCCTCCACCTCCAAAGAAATGTCAAAAGTAGTCCAAACCGCAAAAGAAGCCTGTATTCTCGTAAAAAGTGGTTGCAGGAGGTGAGCTGGATTCAAACAAATTATGAACGCACAGAGATGTGGTGCAGAATATGCTGTGAAAATCCCACTCTAGCAGACAAAAACAGTGCCTTTTATATGTATGCAAACGCGCGTTGCAACCTCTTAACTGGTGAATTGACAGTGAATGCACTCCTGCGGACCACTTATGTGCACCCCTGGCCTTAGCTTGGCCTGCCTTTATAAGTAGTTCAATTGAAACTCTTTCAAGCTCTTATAAAGATGACAGAAGGCAGCTAACAATTAAGATTATGAGATCACATAGTAACTGAAATTCAATTCCAAAACAAGCAACAAAGCCAACAGGAAAGTTAAAGTTCATGCACTCCTGAACCTTAACTGGAGGTCCACTGGGAACTGTGGTCTGTCTAGTACCCTCCCTGGTGAAAATATGTCAAAAAATATGTGGAAAAGTGCATAGTTTTGTGTATATTACATAAAAAAATTTAACTATAAAATATTTATAATATTTGTTTTGCATGCCTGCCGAACTCAACAGCACTACAAATTTCCATTATACAAACTCATGACACAATTCCTCTCTGGAACAGTTGAACAGTTTAAAGTTTTGTTGCACATAACCATTGCTGTAGTTACAGTCACATGTAGGCAGTTATAGATCAAGCCTTATTTTCCAAAATCTTTCCAATATAGATTTACTTGAAAAAAAGTTTTTGAACTCTCTTTGACTCTCTCTCTTTAAAGACCTACATGTGACAAATGCAAGGAAAAACTTCTTTTCTATCAAAGAATTACAAGTTAACTTTTCATCAGCATTAGCATATGAGCAAATCCAATCAAAAAAAATACGGGATGACCTTGTCAACTTAAGTTTGAATCCTACTGAAATGTTTAGGAATTGGGCATGAAAAATACAAACACTTAAATATCTTACAGCTAAAGGAATTTTAGCATGAAGGACAAACAACGCTCCCCACCCCATCCAATCTCCAGCATATTTTTGATAAAAGTGAGAAAAACTATGCGCTGTGTGTGTTGTGTTGGCTGTTTCCTCAGTAAAGATTATATCTACTGATGTATGTATTGATGTTTTTTCAAGTACATTGTAAAAAACAAACAATAAGTTAAAAAAATTGAATTTTCCATGTAGTGTTGTTCAACCGCATGCTACCTTCTCTGCAAACCCTTGGCATCCAATACTTTTGTTATATCAGAACCACTTGCATCTTTGAGATACACCCCCTTTTGACATGATGCAAAGTGTGAGATATGAGAATCCAAATGCAGCATGCAAGAATAGAGTTCATTAAAAAATAAAGACAAATCCTTTATTTGGCTTATAAAAGTCCCAACATAAATGCAAATCATAGTCCAGGAATCAAAGGAACGAAAATCCAACCCAAACCAGAGAGCAACAGGGAAACACACAGAGGAAAACAAGCAAAGTGAAGGTACATACAAGGTAACGAGGTATGTTGAGACAGCTGACACAGGTACTGACAATCAACACGTTTAGTTTCACTTTCTCTGGGGAGAAATGGAACCAAACTAAAACAGAGGTTGAAAAGCAACATCTAAACAGGGAAACGGAGACACAGAACTAAACTGAACATAGAGGAATGACACAGAGTGAAAAGACACGAAAAACAGGGAATACAGTAAAAACCTAAACAATAAGCAAATTAAGAATCAAATCCTGGGACAAAGACCAAGCACCATGAAACTGCTGTGTCCTGAAGTATATCTAAATTTGCATCTGGATAAAAGTTAAAAAACAGCATACTGGGACAGTGTTTCAGAGGTGTTTTGAAGTTTGGTCTGCACAGGGTCTTCTATTGTGAGTCTAGATCCTGTAATCAGATTAATAACATGATCGCTGTATGGTATGATGCTAAGAATTACCACTGTGCATACATTTACTTGGAATGTGGAACATTGTTAAGAAACTTAGACTTAATGCACAGATGTAGTGTAAGCACTGTGGGATTGCAGCCCTAAGTAGAAGAATGTAGAATTCTGTTTGTTGCTAAAGTGATTCTAATTTTTAAAGACTGCATAGAAAACCAGCATAAACAATGTTTTATATTTAAATTGTGCCATAATTGGACTTCATTTTTCCACTTCGACGGTACTCTGGTAATGCCTTGTTTTCACTGGCTTTTACAACAGTATTAATTAAACTATGATATTGAAGTTGTGTAGATTATGAAATAATTACAAGGCTCATAGAATGAGGGAAAGACAGCCCAAGGACCCTCCAACTCTGTAAACAATGTTATTCTCGCTGAATTCACTCAGCAGAATTTCATCTATGAGAGTGAGATTCATCCATAATTCATAATGAGTTTCACTGTGATGCTGCATAATCAGTTTTTCTGACATATTCCATTGGGGTAATCAAACATTCAGACAGTCGGCAACACAGTGCACACTTGCAGAAGGACACAAATCACTTAACCTGTATCTCTTTTGTTGCATGCCCAGCACACATGTAGCCTGTCATTGAGAATGTGCACAAAGACAGTGAATGTTTGCATGTTGGTGCACATGAGGTATAAGTGTAGAGCAGTAAGTACTTCATATGGTTGTTCTGACAGACTGTGAGAGTCGGCATAAAAGGCACTGGATTACTTGTTTGTGAGATTTATAAGACATTAAGGTATTTGGTATGCACCAATTATGCATTTACATGATTTGTTCATATCTAAAAATAACTCAAAAAAGTCCATATCACAACTTAAATTGAATTATTAATGCTGAGGCCACAGTAGTGTGCAAAAGTTGGACTAGCCCAAGGCAAATTACATATTTTGTTGGTTATTGAAGTGAAAGTAAGAGCTTTTTTCAAAAGGTAACTCACTTAAAATTTTCATTTCATGACCCTGTTTCATTTTAATGTAACTCCTTTATGCATATCTAGTTGTTGGGTGATGACACATCGACCCTTCATAATACTGTTTCTGGGCCCAAGCCTTGGCTGTGGCTCTCATCTTTTCAAAGTCGTACTGCATCCCTTGTTTTTTTATTATATTGTATTTTATTTATCTATTTTGAATTGATTCCACGTCATCCTAACCTATGCAGCTTCTTATTAGCGCTACTTATATGTAGGTTTTAAAACCTACATATAACTCAAGATCTACAAAGCAGCCCTAGGGCGCGTGGCATACTCGACAAATCACTAAAAAGACAAATCACTGTTTGGTGTATTAAGACTTTGGTATGGATATCAAGTTTAGGGTTATGATTTTTTTGAAGGAAATCAATGAAATGAAACTGAAACTATGCAGCAGGATACCAATTTGTTATGTTGAGAATCTATATCAGACACTTTTGTGTATGCAATTTAGTCCATTTTCAGTGTCTTCTACTTGTTGGATCATAATAGACTTGCAAGTTCTGTATCTCACTGAGAACCCTCCATGTGTGCTGTGTTTACTGTATATTAGCCCAAACATACTGCTGAAGTTAACTATGGTATGGCAGAGCACTCTGTATCAATTAGGGGAATCTCATCAACCCTACAAACCCTGCTTCATTATTTTTAATTATTGTTTACATATGGAACAAAATCGCCTAAATGAGAGTACCCAAATTACAGCAAGCAGAGCATGGCATTTTGTCTCAACTAACTTCTAAAATGTATGGATCTCAAAAGTCCTCTCTTTCATGGATGTCTGGATAATATGCTTGTTTATAACACCAGAGAGAATAATCTCAGCCATGGTGTTTTATTTTTTCCTTCAGCAAAATGAAGGCATATTTGGACCATTAAGGCTTATTATATTAGACCCATTGGGAGATGGTATTTTTCAAACTTTTTCCTGAAAGTGACATACACAGTTAAATTAATAATACTCAGTGTTGAACTGTTGATCAGAGATGTTTGAAATGTGTTCTTGTTCTCATCACCAGTCTTGGATAAGATTTGGAAAACTAGAGCAAAGCATTACTATGGCGGGCGTGGTTCGTGGTGTGGTTGTGGGGGAGGTGGACAAAGCGGAAAGAGCAGCAACCAGGAATAAAAAAGTGTTGAAAGCAGTGATGGTAAATTCAATCAAGTTTGAATGAGTCACTCACCAAAATGAATCGGATTTTTGGATCATTTGAGTCTCTTTTCATGTATATCCTACTGCTAAGATGAGTGATTGAAAAAGAGAACCAACTATTTTTATAGAGCAAAAAAGAGCAAAAAAATTAAGATTTCTAAAGGGAACATTTATTTTATTTATTTTTATTTAATTTTATTAGTATATCAGGGTTTTTTCTTCCAGTTCAGAGCAGAAATGTTTATGTTAAGAAACTGGCTGTTGTTTTTTCCCCACAATTTTAATTATAAGCTAGATATATTTCTACTAATGAAATTAGTTTGCTAACAGCAACAGGGATGAGTCAGTGAATGAGTCAGTTGGGCTTGTGAATCATGATTCACGAGTCAGTAAAGTGATTCTTGAGTGTTGAACGATTCATTCATGATTGGCACATCACTAGTTGAAAGACTGAAATATGTGGTGGGGCCCGTCCTTACTGCCACATTGGTGCCGAAACTTGGGACGTGGAACAGCAGAACTACGACTAGCCAGGGGAGGTACTGGTCTGAATGGTGGCTGAGCTGGTGGCCACACGGAGGGAGCAGGTCCGAGCACCAGATGCAACTGATAGAGAGTCTGGCAGCTCCTGGTCAACACCGCTGCCGACCCCACTGGCGTTCCTCGACCGCATAGGAGAGGGAAGCATCCCCCACGCCAGTCCGGAGGTCAGCGCACGGGAGGAACCTGCCATGTTTTCGCCAGAGGTCAGCGTGCCACCTGGTCCTTCTCTGCCCGAGCCAGAGGTCACCGCACCAGTGGGATCTGCTTAGCCCGAGCCGGATTTTGTGGCACCTGAGGGACCAATGCCTCCCAAGCCACCTGTTAGCCTTGGCTCACATCCACACCTGCTGCACTGCTGCATGCCACACAGGTGGCCTCCAGTCCAGCTCTGTCACCGCTCCTGGACACGCGGTCGGCACCCGAAGCCATCTGTTCACCTCCACCGCAGCAAATGCGGTCAGCCCATTGATCCCACTCATACCTGCCGCGATGGGGGAATGTGGTGTGGCTTGGTTTGTGGCGCGGTTGTGGGGGAGGCGGACACACCTGAGCTCGATCAGCTCATCATGCCTCGTCTATTAAACGTGCCGGGACTTGAGGAGTTGGTTGTTGTTGTTGTGTATGTGTGGCTGGCGAGAGCTGAAAGATCAGCAACCGGGAATAAAGTGTTGAAAGAGTGAAATATGCAGTCAGGTCTGTCCTTACTGCCACAGTTACATTTTTGCAAAACATGAATACTTTTGAGCCCCCTGAAATTAAGGAATTTCAGGGGAAAAAATGCTTTAGTTCCTCACATTTCTATGCTACCTTTTTATTGAATTAAAGCTGAAAATCTGCACTTCAATGAGTGGTTTCAGTTAAAATCGATTGTGGTAATCTACAGAACTAAAATTAGAACAAAGTTGCCTCTGTCCAAATATTTATGGACCTAACTGTATTAAAAAGCTCATTCATGGTTCACTGCTTAAAATTTGCAAAGTAATTATTACTTACAAATTTTGGCCATTACAGTAACACTGCAACCAAATTTCCTATAATTCTGCAGGCATGGGAGAAGTATCTTTTTACAGCCAGATGGTAGTCTGTGAAAGCAGTAGCACACAGCCCAGATAACCACGTCTAACCGGCAGAACAGTGGGGAATGGACTGAGATGCTAATGCTCTTTAAAGTGCTGAATTACGATGAGTGAAAATCAATAAATCCAGCTCTAAGCTCTGCATATCAGTCAACTTGCTCCATCTTAGTAAAGCTACATTTCGAATCAAATTCTGTCTCTGCTAAAATGACTTTGCTGTCAACAGTTATGACAGGTATCATATTGCCCAGACAGTTGGCTATGTCTGTTTTATTCAAGCGTACTTTCTTAACTGTGCTGTAGGGACATATTAATGTAGGACTATATAAGGCTTTTTCCTGTCTCATAGCTAAAGAGCTCTATTTATTTATAGATTTTACATAAACTGAATATATTTCCTATATGCAATTATCTTACCCCCCTCAGGGATATGGTAAAGCGCTAAATGATTTCTAAATTGTGTTCAGTGGACAAGGGAGCATTTATCATATTGAGAGCATTTTTCCCTTCCACACTTATTCATTTAATGTAGACTTTGAATTGAGGTGTTCTTTTACACTGCTTCTCCCTCTGTCTTCTTCGCCTTGAATTTTCTTCTGAGCGTTCGATGAAATTGTTCATGTATGGAAGCTGTTTTCATGTGAAATATGTTTGCCTTCATCCCTGTGAGCATATGTTTGGCTGCATTTCCATTAAGAACCTGGTGAGCTGCCTACACTTTTTTTTCAGTGTCTTTTTCTTCCAAACTCCAGGTTTTATAAAGGACACTTTTTCAGCCCAGTGAGGGTTATTCGATTTTTTTTATGGGGCAGTTACTTACAGAGTCAGTGATTCAGCAAAAACTGTGAAATAAAATGATGGCAACTTACAATGCTTTCCAGCCCCGGACAAAACACATCCCCAGTGCTATAATACTAAAGGTTGACTTTGATCATGTCATCTTAAAACTCCCCACCAGCACAGCTAACTCCTGAATCCCACCATACCCCCTGTTTTATCAAGATGTCAACAGTCATCCAAATTATCATTTACTACTGGGTGTTGGCCCACCTCCTCGCTGGAAGACAGAGGAAATTGAGTCATTAGAAGATAAAGAGCTTACCTTTCCTGGGGTGACAGCTTAGCCTTTGAGTGGACAAACCTATCCGTCATTGTTCATGTCTAACATTTTGTAACTTCAAACAGGTGTCATGAACGGAAACAAAGGCATCAAGTAATATATCTACAAAAGCAAGGGCCTGTATTGGCTGTTTGGAATAACTGCTTTCTTATTATGTATGCTGCATGTTTTACTCCTTTTCACCATTTTCATTCTCTCCTCGTGTTCTTTAATACTCACTGTTACTTAAATTGATACTCTGGAATCAGATCTCACTGCTATTATTAACAAACATATGGTATTCATGGTGGACATGTTCATTGTAAGATACAGTATTGCTAGCTAATAATACTAAACAATTCTGAAATACTTATAATAAAAAATATTTTAATTGCTTATTGCTTTTATACTTAGTATCCAAAAGGAGAACTGCTTGTCAAACCACAATCAACTTATTAAGACTTTTTGAGACAGACTTAAGCCTTATAGAGTTGACTTATTGTCTTGGTTTTTAAAATGACTGGGATGAATTGATAAGACCTGACTAATAACTCCATTTCCCTGTTTCCCAATTAAACTTTTGAATTTTGAAGCTGTCTGTATTGGGTCCTGCTGTGGACCCCATCATTATTTCAGATGAGCTTTTCTTGAATGCCTCAGGGCAGGACTTATTCTGAGTGATGTGAGCTAAAGATGGTTTAGGCCCTGACACAGATTTGTTTTCATAACTCTAGACTTGACTTGGTCTTTTCACAGTCGACTTAACACTGACTTTTCCCAGTTACCTTAGAATCGTCTCATATATGCATTGGAGAAGTCTGGGTCAGACATACTGAATATTTCAAAGCCGATGTAAACTGTCAGTCAGAGACTGATACTGGCAGAAGATGTTTTGAATTTACAACCAAAGATTATAAGCAAAAATACATATAACTGGATGTGGATATGATTCTTATCCACATTCTCTCCCATAATATCTAATATTAAGTATTCCACTTGAGTGCTTTGATTAAATTTTAGATGCTCAAACTTTCAATGTATGACTTCTCAATTACAAAACTAAATTAGTGTCTGCATTTCCACTGAACTACAACTGAGTGCCAAGGCTCATTCCTATGCTGAAGAAGATATACACTCTGTTCCATTCGTAATTAATTTTTCTTCCTGCTGAATATACTGCTGCTAAAGCAGACTGCATTTGCTGTTAATTTACTTTTTGTTTATCCTTTCAGCTGCTTTTACAGACAATCACCATGGAGAATTGCAGTTCCTTTGTAATGAGTGTCTTTCTTACTATATGGAAAATTTATTGTATAAAATGGTGTTTTGACAGATGAAAGTACAAGTTTGTTTTTCTGTATGACAACTATTACAAAGAAGACTGTTTCAGCTCTAAACTTCTTAAACATTATGTTCTTTTCATACTCTCGCTACATTTCTTGAATCCATAGAAAGCTATGTATATAACATTGTGATAAAATGTAAGCAATTCACTCCAGTTACTGGATGTAATATGTCCTCTTGATTATTTTAGCCAAGCTCTTTTTTATTTGCCTAAAGCTTGACTGATTGTAGCATTTAGCCATAACTGTAGCATGCAAGCATGTTTACAGAGATATATGTTGAAATATTGACTTTTATAAATACGCCACCTTTTTCAATAATTTCTCACTGGTAACAGTTATAACAATGGTCTAAATTATTCACATTTTCTACTGAAAGTATACCATTTTAATTAAAAAAATAAGTCACTTTAATTTGTTGGTAGCAACATATCCTAAAAGTTGAAATGGGGAGAAAAAAGGATGGAACCGTAAATGGATCGTTTACTCCAAGTAACAGTTCAAGAAACATTTTGGAAGTAATTAGTATATTGGCAACAGGTCAGTAAATTTAATGGGCATAAAAAGAGAATCTTAAGCAGAGTTTCTCAGGAGTAAAGCTGGTCAGAGGTTAACCAATGTGCACAATGTGTCTATAAATTGTGGTACATTTTTCAGAATAATGTTCCACATCATAAAATTGTGAAGACTAAATCACTTCCACTTTCCTGCACTGTAAAACTAAATGCTGACATCTTTGATGTTGTCTAATCATCTTTCTCCCCACCTTCTGCTTGGTGTACTTTAAATCGCACTGCTCATCTCCTACTCCTTTGTGTAACACACCTTATCCCCATGTTCACCTCTTGCAAGTCACCTCATCCAAGTCTCCATTTTATCTTCATCACCACCACCAGCATCACCACTGGGATTTCTTTTTATATGCCTCTGGTTTGGAGATATAATTGCTAGATCCTGTTGCACACTTCCTTTTCTGACCCTTGTTATGATGGCTTAACATTTTTTTTCAATAATCAAAGGCTTATGATATTGTACAAGAATCTAAAGGGACAGGAGTGCAGAGGCTTCAGAACTTGTCTCAGAATCTTCTGGTTTTAAAGATTCCTTGAGCGTTAAAGTAATCCATTGACAGTTTTCAATGGCAACACAGCCAAAAAATAACTGATAGTAAACAAAGTTTGTGTAGCTACCACAAGAGTGGTACTGAAATCTACAGGTGTGGGTTGATGAATTTACATGAAAGGAATTAATTTGCATGAACGGCAATGATTACCTGCACTGATTAAATTAAGCTTAAGGTTAAGCACGATAAGGAAGATTTGTAATCACTCATCTGCCTGCTTTCCTACATGTTAGGCTGCTGTTCTGTAGATTATTACTCTCAATAAATCTGTCAACAAAAACGTATCAACAATCAACATTTCTCTTGTGCAACAATTGAATAATATTTTATTTGTGTTTTTAAATATGTACCACTAACTTTATATTTCTTTATTTATTATACTTGCCTCTTTTAAAACTTTGTACTGATGTCTTTTATATGTTCTTATGTGAGCTTGTGCAATGTAATTTTAAGCTTTCTCAAAAACGACATTTTGAGATGCTGAATGACAAAGTAAATCCGGAATCTTTTCTGTTCTTTACATCACTACCACTTTCCCACGCTGTTGATCTCAGTATTGGCGTGGTTACTCTTGTACAGTCTTGCCTTTTCTTCTTTCCTGCCTTTTTTTGAGCCAATCAGCCTCCACTTTACGTGGGTTAAATCTGTGCTCTCTGTCATTCTCCCATTAATGCAACCCATCTCCTCCCCATCTCCACCTCACAGACTCCACAGTCAGAGCTCCAGTGAAGCCTTAGTCTGGTTGCTGAGCAGTCTCTAGCCTTGTGTGATAGAGTCCAGTCAGTGGTTATGTGTAGGTTACATTCATAATCATTCTTTTTTTTTTCTTTACTATTAAGGCAAATTCATTGGTCCGTTTGTTCTCTACAGATAGCTGCAGACTCAAAGTCAAATCAGTGGACTTGGACATTCTTCAACTCTCATACTGCAATTGAGGTATGTGTCCATTATATGTCTATTAAATAACATTACGGGGAGATTACAAAATGTAATTTGTTACCGAGTCACTGGTGACCACATAAAACATTGAACTGGCTTTTTATTATCACTCATAAAGGTTGAATAAATTTCCATTAGTCTGATCATATTTAAAATGTAGCTCCATGTCTTTAATATAAACCATAAAATTTCAGCTTGGTGCTTTTCCTCTACTGTGTTCACAGAGCCAAAAAGAACTGACTTTTTGTCTTATTGCTTGCTTTGATTGTCCATTAGAGTGCCATTATTTAAACTGTGACTTTCATTGACCTCTATTGGTGACCAGTGAGTCACAGCACCCTTGCAGATCTTTGGCCCAGCTAACAGTGGCCTGTCAATGACGCACTCAATAGCTCACAGTGAAGTGGCTTATTACAGCAGAGGGACAGATGGACTATGAGCTGAAACACAAACTGTAGACTGCAGACACTCCAGCAACTTAGTGTAATTGGTGAACCCACGCAGATGTGTTATGGTTTTATTTTACCAGTGATCAAAAGGGACATTATACCCAACATAAACTGAACAAAAGTGTCCAAAAGTTCCCTGTGCATGGAAGTTTCTTGAATGTGATTATAGAAGAATTCTGTTTTCTTAAGCTTTGAACTGCAAGGCAATTACCACATCGCTGTCCCTATACGGAAACGTGTTGGAAGGTTTACCCAAAAATAAGGGCCCAAACAAGACAGGTCCTTCAGGAGACATGCAAATGTGAGTCATCGTCATGAGATCACAAATAAGTAGAGATAAAGCAAGAAACTCGCAAAGATAAAAACATCATTCACATACTGTATCAGCAGCCACCTTGAGGATTGTATGGCAGACAATTTAATTTTCCCTTTGCCTCAGGCACTACACTTTAGACAAACTTAAGCATTTTACTTTCAAATAATAAAAGGACATCTTGTCTTGAACTTTAAACAATATGTGTCATTCAAAACCCTCATGTACTTTATACGAACAAATATTGTTTAGAGTTACTAAAAAAACAAGCAAACAAAAACAGATTTTACTGACACATATGTGATATTAACACCAAACTCCTCACAGTAACATATTAGGCTCTCAGCTCTCAGTCCACATCCACATCCACTCGCACCACAACATACTTAAGATGCCCCACTGTATACTGTATACTGTATACAGTGGGGCATTTTTATGTCATTGAGTGGGTGGGAGATATTATTGTCCAGCATTGCCCTTATCTTGGACAACATCCACCTCTCCAGCACCACCTTAAGGGAGTCCAGCTCCATCCCCACAACATCACTGGGCTTGCGAATCAGTTTATTGAGTCTGTTGGCATCTGCGACCCTCAATCTGCTGCCCAGCCTGCAATAGCATACAGGATGTCACTGATCACAACAGACTCATAGAAAATATTGAGCATTTGTAACCCTGGTTAACATAGCTAACAACAAATAAAAGCCTGTTAGTAAAAACAGTCATAAGAAATATATTACAGGTGATAAATAGTCAATAAATAGATCATAATGGTTAGAAAATTCATTAAAAACATCAGCAATAATATAATTCATGGTATAGGATTTCATTTGTGTTTAAAAACATGTTAAAAGGGTACAGAACTTGCTAATTCATGGTGTTTTATGTTAATTCAGGTAAAATGGCTAAAATATGTGTTGAGACTCTTATTGTGAAAGGGCACGCTGCAGCGTGACTCCTGTGATTAGCCACACCCAATCGGGTTGTTCCCTTTTTTTTGATGCTTGAGAGGGAGAAATGCAGACAGTCCTTGCAGAGCTGCTGCTTAAATGAGTGAAAAAATAGTAAAAATAAGCCAAAAATCTACTTAAAGCCATTTTTGTACTCTGGAGAATGTATTTTTGTTTTTCCGACCTGTCCTTGCCTTGGTGATGTTGTGAACATAACCGAACGGGACTTGGTGAGTTCAGAAATTGTCTTTTATTTCATGCAAGAAATTTTTGTTGTATTATATTGCTCATTTCATGCAAATGGAGAGCCAAGGTAGCAGATTTATGTTGTTTTATGTTAAAAACGGTGGATTCGTGCTTAAACGACACACAGGCTGCAGTTCAAAGGCCTTTGACGGTGTTTCAGCGCGCCATATTGGCGTCACCTCATTTACGGCTAAATAAGCTGGAAAAAACGGACTTTTACTGTTATTTAAGGGCTACCCGTGTGTTATTTTCGAATGTTTATGCACTTTATTTTGTTGTTATGGTAGGCCATTAAGGTTTGGATCGGGAAATGCTGAGCTAGAATCGGAGTTTGATCCGCTGAGCGAGAAACAAGATGGCGAGCCACCCACGGACCCATTGAACTGTACCGAGCAGGAAAAAGGAAAACTCCCCCTGCTGGACGTTGAGCTCTTTCGCTGATAAAACTGGTAGGATTAATCCATACACCTCTGCAAAAGAACAGCGGACTTTTCAAAGCACTGGATAATCATTCGGAGTAATTCCAGGACTAATAGTTAAAGGACACAAAGACAACTTTCTTTTGTTTATTTGTTTGTTTAAGGGATTTATTCAGCCTTTTGCTGAATTGTTTTCAGTTTTACATTTATTTATTTATTTTTGTAATTTATTTTGGTCAACCTTACATTTTAATGCTGTAATGGTGTTAATGGAAATGTAAATAATTTTGTTGGGTTAAAACAAAATAAGAACTGGTTGAGAATTTAAAGGTGAACCTAGACCAAGATTAAATTAAATCTTGGGCCTAAAGAACTGAACTTGATTTAAAATAACACAGTGTTAATGCAAATAGATCAAAGGATAAACTTGAACTTAGAACTTGAAATAAATAAAACAATAACCTAGGTTGAAAATAACATCCTTCTAAAGCCAAATAAAAGGTTTTGAGATAAATAGGATGAACTGACAGAACATACTGAACTAAAAGGGGGGAAAGAAAAACCTTGTTTTCTTAAATGTGTGATGTTGAATGTTTTATGTAATGTGTCTATAACTGTCTATTCCCTGAAAAATAGGATCATGGCCAAGCTTGAAACCTGGATCCCCCGTAGCCGGTTACCAAGATTACGTGAAGTACCCTCAGAAGGTCTGCTAGATGATGTTAATGCAGCACTACGGGCAATACCTACAACCACGATTACCGACACTAACAAGCTGATCTACAATACGGCAGCAGTGATCAGTGAGATGCTTGGCTACAAGTTGAACAGCGACAAGGGGCAGTACCCTCCATGGAGAAGGAGGCTAGAGGGCAAGATCAAAGTAGCACGGAGGGAGGTTAGCCAACTAACGGAGTTGCAGCAAGGTGCGACAAATAAGGTGCCTAAGAAATACAGCAAGCTGTCCATACCTGAGGCCTTGGAAACTGCCAAGCAAAGACTCACAACCTTGGCCAGCCGCTTGAGGAGGTACACCACAGAGATAGAAGGCAGGAGAATAAACCAGCTGTTCTCCACAGAACCAGCAAAGGTGTACTCTCAGTGGCAAGGGAACAATAAGAGAACAGCACCACCAAGGCTGGAGACGGAACAATACTGGAAGAGCATATGGGAGAAGGATGCAACCCATAACAGCAATGCTCAGTGGCTAGAGGATCTGAGGGCAGACCACAGCGACCTCCCTGAACAGGGTCCAGTAACCATCACAGTGGCAGATATCCAAGAAAGGGTCTCCAGTATGAAGAGTTGGACAGCACCAGGGCCCGACATGGTTCACGCCTACTGGCTGAAGAAGCTGACTGCACTCCACGAGCGTCTGGCAGCACAAATGAACCAGCTGCTAGTTAACGAGAGACACCCGGAATGGCTAACTGAAGGCCGGACGGTCCTGATCCCCAAGGACCCCAAGAAGGGACCGGTCCCCTCCAACTACCGTCCAATAACCTGCCTCAGTACTACATGGAAGCTCCTGTCAGGCATCATATCGGCTAAGATGAACAGGCACATGAGCGGGACACAGAAAGGAATTGGCAAGAATACCAGAGGCGCAAAACACCAGCTACTGGTAGACAGAACAATCAGCCGAGACTGCAAGACCAGACTGACCAACCTGTGCACTGCCTGGATTGATTACAAGAAGGCCTATGACTCAATGCCCCACAGCTGGATACTGGAATGCCTAGAATTGTACAAGATCAATGGGACCCTAAGAGCCTTCATCAGGAACTCAATGGGGATGTGGCGTACAACACTAGAGGCCAACTCCAAGCCCATAGCACAAGTCACCATCAAGTGCGGGATCTACCAAGGAGATGCTCTGTCCCCACTGCTGTTCTGCATAGGCCTGAACCCCCTCAGTGAGATCATTAACAAGACTGGCTACGGATACCGACTACGGAACGGAGCAGTTGTCAGCCACCTCCTGTACATGGATGACATCAAGCTGTATGCCAAGAGTGAACGAGACATCGATTCACTGATCCACACTACCAGGATATACAGCAATGACATTGGAATGTCG